>NW_026691091.1:353369-706739 GCF_020826845.1 Diceros bicornis minor | reverse complement strand
AGTGGTGCTTGTAGAGAGTAGTTGGGTCATGTCACAGACGTAAATTGTAAATTATTGTAACTTCATTTTATATAGTTACTCATTACAAAGGAGTTTATTATTATACTAGATTATTGAGGCTAACATCATTAAAATGAAACTGCATGGTGCTTTCTTATATAAGAGGAATTTGACAGTAAACTATTTACTTAAGGCATATACTGATAGTATAGCTACTTTGTACTTTTAATTCTTCTGTTGTTTTGATCTAATAATGGCATTTTGGGGGGTCAAAATACCTTTTTTTAGAAACCTTGATACAAGCATATGCTGTCTTCAAAATCTTACTTCAAATAAAGCAATAGAGGCAAGTTGGAAGTAAAAACATGGAATACATAAACAAAATAATAAGGGAATTATGGTGCCAATTATCAATGGATTGCCCCTGTGTAACAACATCAGAGTGTTGCCCTCTATTGTCTGTTCTGCAATAATGGAGCTGCACCCAGTAGACATTTCTCTTTTGCACCTGGCAGGGGTTAAGCTTTTGTCAGAGAAGGTTTAGGACAAAGGGCCTTCCATCCTAATTCCAGGGTGCTTCCATTCTTTTCTTTTTCTTTCTCCTGCAGTACAACCAGCAGTGGCACAATTCAGGGGTGTCTACATGGACTCACCCACAGTGGGTGATCCACAGTGGATTCAGTGGATCCCCTTGGATGGCTTAATAAGGAGAATGAGTGGCACCGCTGCAAGTGGAATCCCAGTGAATCCAGTAGGCATCCCAGCCGCAGCCTACCTGCCCCGGGGAGGGGACAGGGCTTTCCTGTTTGCCAGTCTCAGCCTGCTGTTCCCTACCTGCTGAGCTCTGCCCTGACCAGGGACTGGTACTGGCCTTGGGAAACATGACAATCTTCTCCACCATCCCTGTGCTGCAATCATTCCTTCTCCAACAAGGCCTGAAGGCAGCCTTGGCGAGGGGGTCCTCTCCCAAATTTGTTTCTTTCTTAACTACTCTACTGTAATTCTGGGCTATTCTCTATAGTTCCCTTTAAAGGTTTATGGTTAATTGTTCATTATATAAACTGTCCCTGCTCAAGCTATTGGTTGGTTTCCGTGTCCTGATTGAACACTGATTCTTATCATTATATATTATTTTATAGGGTGTTAGTGCTAAGGGGAAAAATGAAAGGGGAACAAGTTGCATAGGGAGTGTCAGGACAAGAGGATAGTTTATATTTTAAATGACATGGTCAATACAGCCTCATGAAGATGACATTTGAACACAGAATTAAAGATAGTGAAGAAGATGAGGCATGAAATCATCATGTGGAAGAGGATTCCAAGTGGAAGGAACATAGAGTACAAGTCTACAGGTGGGAGAGTGCCTGGCATGTACCAGGAGCATAATGGAGGGCAGAGGGACTGGAGCAAATGGTACAGGGGATGACTGGCCAAAGATGATGTCAGAGAGAGTGTGGGACCAATTGTATTGGGCTTGAGGTCCATCATAAGGACTTGAACTTTCCCCCTGAGAGAAATGGAGAGCCCCTTGAGAGATTTCACAATGTCAGGGTGTGACATCTGGTTTTAAAGGGCCACTCCAATTGGTGCATTGAGGATAGATTGCGGGTCAAATATAGAGGCAGAGAAAGCAGTTAGAAGGATACAGCGATAATCCAGGCCAGAACAATGGTGCAATGTGGTCCACCCAGCCATCAGGAAGTAACAGGGTGTGGACTTACATACCCACCGCAAGCAAAGGAAAAACTAGTCCAAATACCTGATATGATTATTTCGCTAATGATCAGTCTACATATGCAGTGGGTACAAGTCCACAAGGCCAGAGAAAAGCAACCTTCATGTAAAGAAAAATTCTAAGGAACTGTAAGTCACACCACCTGCAACCACCACAGATTCTAGAATTATTTGAGATGCCAAGACAATGAGGAGGGAATAATCTTTTCAACAAGTAGTGCTGGGACAGGTGGATATCCACATGTGAAAGAATAAAGGTGAACCCCTACCTCACACCATATACAAAAATGTTACATCTTCTTACCATCAAAGATGTAAATGTAAGACCTAAAACTATAAAACTCTTGGAAGAAAACATGGCCCTGGATTAGGCAATGTTTTTGTAATTGTGGCACCCAACACATAAGCAACCAAGGGAAAACAGATCAATTAAACTTCATGAAAAGTAAAACTTGAGTGCGTTGAAAGACACGATCAAGAAAGCGAAAAGACGACTCACAGAAGGGGAGAATATGTTTACAGATCTTTACATATCTGATAAAAGTCTACTATTGAGAATATATAATACATTCTCCCCTCTCAACAATAAAATACAAATAGCACAATGAAAAATGGGCAATGCGTTTGGATAGGCATTTCTCCACCAGAAATACATGCCTGCCTGGTGCTGTGCTGTCCCTGCCTGAGGCTGCAGTTCCTGTGCTGGCCATCAGGTGGCAGCCTCCTGTGTCAGTGGTGCCCACTGAGCTTTGCTGGAGCAATTTGGGGAAAGGAGGATTCATGCAGAAGTCATGCTGACCTTCCGCCTGCCTCAGGACCCACTTGCACTTCCTATTACTAGTGTTCCTCTTCACCGACTGAGTGGAGCAAAAGCAGGAAGGAGGGTTCCAAGATGCCCCTATTTGTTCATTCGGCAGCTATGTGCCAAGCCATCACCCTGGGCCGGGAGCCCTGGTGGGCCCAAGGGTGGTGCTGAAATCTACCCAGTGGTCCCTGCCCACCAGGAGCTCAGTCTAGAGGCAGATGGACAAAAGCACAAAATCAGAGACACGTGAAAGAGAAGAGCATGAACTGGAATGAAAATAAAGAGTGTCCTGCAGGGAGGGCTGGGGTCTCACTGGGTAGGAGGGTCTGAAAGGCCTGACTGAGGTGACATTTGCTGTGACCAGAATGACATGAGGACCCAGCGTTGCACTCACCTGTGATCAGCGTGCCAGGGAGAAGGCACTGCTGGTGTGGAGACACCCAGGCAGAAGTGAGTTTGGCCAGAGGAGGTTAGAGAGGTGGGCACTGTGGCTGCAGAGAACCTGGAGGGGAGAGGAGGGAGAAGGGCAGGCCAGACCTGGGAACTGGGAGATGGTGTGAGGTGTCTCCTCCTCTCTGACAACACTGCTCCCCACCCTGCATCTGTAAACCGCAAATATTCACTCTCTCTCCATCTCTGTGGACCAGGAATCCTGCACAACTGAGCTGGAGCCTCTGCTCATGACGACTTCCAGGTTGGGGCTGTGGCCTCCACTGAGGCTGGACCAGGGTGAGATGTGCTGTCAAGCTTACTCCTGTGGGCTCGGTCAGGATCAGCTTCACTGAGAGCCTGGCTCCTTTCTGTCTGTTGGCCAGGGCACTCCCTTGGTTTTCTTCTGCGTGGGCCTCTGCATAGGGGAGCTCAGGACGTCCATGTATGTCCCCAGGTCCAGGGGTTAGACAGACTGAGAGAGGGGAACAAGGGGAGAGGGAAGAGGGAACACAAGAGAGCGAGTGAGAGAGAATGACAGCCTCGGTGATGGAATCTGGGAAGGGTCGTCCTGTCACTTGTGCTGGGTCTGCTGGTCAGAAGCCAGTCCCTAAGCAGTCAGTGGTCCACAGGGACGTATAGAACAGGCAGGGAGCTCATCATCCCTGCAGGGGCACGCTGACCTTGACTCGAGTGTCCTGGTGGCGAAAGGCTCCCTTCCTACCTGGGCTGATCCTGCGTTGAGCTCAGATCCTCCTCCTTGGGAGTGTTGCTCATCGCGGCCCGGGTGTGCTCTCCCGGGTTCCCTGGGCTCCTGTCCCCTCCAGGAGGGAGATGTACACTGAGGGGGCTGAGGCCAGAGCAGGCAGGGACCACTCCACCCTCCCAGCTCATTTGCTTCCTTCCCCAGGAGGGCCGACTCCTCAGGAGCCTCTCCTCACTGCTCACCATCTTCTCTGCTCTGAGAGCACCTCGTTTCAGCCTCTGAAGAAGACCTGGGGAGAAGTTTCCAGGTGGGAAGGCCTCTCTCCATGGGAGCCCCAGAGTGGACAGGGACCTTCGACAGGGCTGGGCATTGTCCCCTCAGTCAACTTGGACTTCCTGGGAGGCAGCAACCCCTGGGGGCAGGGCCTAGGCTGGGGGCAGGTCTCTAAGCATCCCCACAATGCCCATCTCCTGGTCTCACCTGATTGAGCACAGGCCTGCACAACCACACCACCTTGCAGACCCCCTGGGGTTACGTGCAGCCCATCAAGGCCGCTGTGTCTGTCTCATTGTGTGGTTGTCCGTCTCACCTTCCTGGCTGATTCGCTGCTCTGTTCTAGATCCAACCTCAGGCGGCTGCAAAGTTGACCTTCCACGTCAGCTTGCCACTGAGATGGCTACTGTTTCCAGAAATGCTTAGGGGCCGGGCTTTGCCCACGCATGGCGACATCAAGTGGGCAACCTCTGACAGTGAAGCCACCCCCATTCAGGCTTGCGCCGCTCACAGGGCCGTCACACTGAGGGGGTGGGGACGGGACCTGCCCTGGGCAAAAACACCACGACTCTCACTGTTCTTCCCTCAGCTTCACATGCTCCTCAGTTGGTTGTATGTCTTTGGTCTCTTCCCAGAGCTTGTTTTCTGACAGCACGTCCGGTGTGATCATGGCTTTCCGGGAAGAGGATTGGCTGAACTCCTCACTCAACCATTCGGTGCGTCCTGCCGACCCACGCCGATCACTTTCTGAAGGCGCATCCTTTCAGCAATCTGAGGACCCAAGATTGTGAGTCTGTGTCCTGGAGGGATTTTGAGAAGAGCTGGTGGGATGGCAGTATTGCAAAGCGTAAAGTCTTGCTTCCAGAAAGCTCTCTGGGATCCTCATCATCCTGCTGTTTTGGAGTCAAAGCCCTGAGATCTTTAAAAAGCCAGCAATGTTAGAACATGGGCAGGACAAACAAAAGTCTCTGGGCTCCAACACCAACTAAAATATTCTGAATTTCTAGTAACCTGAGACGAGTGGAAAGGAGTTGGGAGTGTGGAGTGGAGGGGCGGTTTGGGCCAACTACGCATCTGGGAGGAGAAATGCGATGCAGAGCAGCCTTTCTGGGGGCATACGTGTGGGACATGTGTGCAGGCCCCCGCTGCAGACATTGCTGCTGCTGCCCTTCAGTTCCCTCAGCCCACTTGAGTCCCTGCAGTCCCTGGGAGCCAGTCCCCAGCAGGCCCACAGTGTCCCCCTGGAGCACCTGCATCCACTCTCTGCCTGAGGGCTCTCTCTTGCACCGGGAGCTTCCTCTCCTGCGAGCCTGTGCCAGCCTGTAGCACAGAAGCCTTCACGACCCGGGGTAAACCCTCCACCCACGGGCACAGAGCCAGTCCGGTGGGATCTCGTCTCCCGACAGGACTAGGATGGATGCTCACCTCAGTGCTCCCTCGTCAGGCCCCGCCCTGGCGCTCCTCCTCCAGGCTCCCTTCCCCATGGCCTCCCTCGGGCCTCCTCCCTCACCTGCAGACAAACCACTCGCCCTACGTCCTGGTCTGCTCTGGGCCCAGACTCTGCGGAGGCTGCACGCTGGCTGTGACGTGGAGCAGGCCGTCCAGCCTTCTGGACTTGAGCTTCCTCACCTGTGAGATGGGGACACAGGCCTGCCTCCCGGAGTCGTCAGAGGAGACGCAGCGTGGGGAGACGCACACCGCTGCAAAGAAGGACGCCCGCTGATCACCCAGGGAAAACCCCAACCTTGCCAAAGCAACAGGAGCTCGCGAGGCTGCGGGAGGAACGCGGGCAGCCTGTCCACACAACGTGGAGAGTCGCTGACGAGTGTGGCCGTGCAGGGTAGGCCCCCGGACAGTGGAAGAGCCATTCGACAAGGAGGGGGACAGGACAGACGCTTCCAAGGAGAAAGATTTAAGTGTTGGAGGATCACAGAGGCCTTAGGAAAATCATGAGGCCCTGGAACATGTTTACTGAAATGCTATTATTGGCCGGAAGAATGTGTTACAATACCCAGTCCACTCTGGATTACTTCTCATTGGCTGTCGGAATGAGTGCACACTTGTGATTAGAACCCACATTTTGTTAAATGTAGGATATCTTTATTTTTCTTAACTTTTAATTATTTTTTTTGGTCGATGAAGTGCCAAGCATGGGTTTTCTCCGTTCTTTTCTTTGCATGGGTGGCCTCTATTTTCAGAAGTGGATTCCTGGTGCTCATCACCCCTGCTAACCCGAGGGACAGCCCTCTTTCAGGTCACACAGTGGATGTGAGCTCCAGGTGGGCAGGGACCACGTGGGGTCATACTCACTGGTGAAGTTACAGTGCTCAGCCCACGGCAGGGACCAGAACGTATTGGCTGAATGAGTGAGTGAAACAATGAACGAATGCATGAATGAGTACATGAGTGCAGGAGTGAGTGAGTGAAGGAATGAGTGAAGGAATGACTGGGTGAATGAAGCAATAAGTGAGTAAACCACAGAAGCTGGATCCACACAGGAGGAGCCTTTATCTGTGGGGGGCTCACAGCGGGTCACAGCACAAGCCCTGGACGGTGGCGTGGAGCATGTCCAGCTGTCCTCCCAGCGCTGAGCCTCCGTCACCTGCAACACAGTGTGGTCCTGGATCTTCTTCAGCTCCTCTTCAAACAATGCTGAATGTTCCCGGGAGCAGAGCAGCAGGAAGGGAACCTGAGGAGGGACTTCCCAGACCCTGCGCCCTGGAGGACCACTGTGACTGCCTGGCAGGGGGCTCTTAACACGCTCCGGGCACCAGGCTAGAGATGCTCAAGCAATTCCTCAGGGAAGTCTCCCAACAGCCCATCAGGAGGCCAAGTTATTTCCTCATTGTACAGATGGGGAAACTGAGGCTGAGAGCCTCACCTGCATCACCAGCTAGAAAGAGGCTGAGCAGGGACTAGGACCCCTGTTTCTCTGACTTTGGATCATTCCAAACCACTGTCCTGCACTGTGGCCTCCTCGGGCTCAGGGGTCCTGGCCTCCCTGGGGCCTGCACCCTTCTGGCCTCCAGCCATCACTGAACTAAAGGGACAGGGCCACTCCGTCTGCCTGGGGCTGGGTATGGTGGCCGGGGAATGGCCAGCTGTGGGCGCTGTGGGCTCTCCCAGTAGCAAGGACCAGCCTATCCCCCCGCAGAGTGAGGTCTCTCTGGGCATCAGGACCAAAAGTTCTCAGAACTTTAGGGAAAAGAGGTCCCTCTCTCAGCATGGGGGAGCCCTTCTCAGGCAGGCCCAAGGGGTCTAAGAGGCACTGGGTTCAAATCCCGGCTCTGCCACTCTGCAGGGCACAGAGGGGGCAAGTCTCTTTGAGCCTCAGTTTCCTCATCAGTGAAATGAAGACAATAATTGCTCCTCCCCCAAGGAGTTGTGGGGAGGATTCAAGGAGATAGCTCAAGAGGAGAACAGAGGCCCCGGTAAGTGCTCATCACCGCGAGCTGTTCCTGCTGATGTCACCCCACTCAGAGCCCCCTGGGGCCCTTTGCCTCTGCCCACTCTGATCTCCCACCAGGCATGCCCTACTCGCTCTGACTCCGCTGTTCCTCTGGAATGCCTTTCTCCACCCCATCTTGTCCCACGGCAGTCAGCCAGCCAGGTGGGGATCCGGGACCCAGCCCCATCTCTCCTCTCTTGATTCCTCTTCATTAGAGCTAGCAGCTGTTGAGATCTGAGAAGGTGCAGGGCGCTCCAGGTGCAGCCTCAGCGAACTTGTCTGACACCACCATGAAAGGTCGGCTGTCACCCCACTTCACAGGGGAGGAAACCGAGGCTCCAATGGCAGTGCCTCTCCGAGGTCACCAGGGCTCTCTCCCTCATCCCCACTGAGCAGGGCCCCTCCATCGCAGAGGCTGAATGTGCTGGATATGTGGGCTGGGGCTGGCACAGTGCCTGAGGCAGCCATCACTCCTGGAAAACCCTGAGGTGTGCTTTGGGCACGATGACCTTCTCCAAAGCCTCTAGCCCCGTGCTCTGACCTTCTGGCACCTTCTATGACACCTCCACTCTGTCTTGTAAAAGTCACTTCTGCTCACACAAGCTCAAGTGGGTCCTGCTGTTGCAACTGAGAACTCCCCCTGGAGGGAGCATGTTCAAGGAGGTCCCTGTGACTCACTGCACTGACCTAGATGTACTTTCCTGACTGAGGATGGGGCTCTCTGCTTGGAGGGAGAGGGAGCAGGCAGGAGTGTCCAGACCCTCATCATCATCTGTCCTGGATGGCAGGCCAGGCTGCTCAGCTCAGGTGAGTTAGGGAGCAGGAGGGGCATGGGCAAGGCCAAAGCGGGGTCAGGTGTGTTAGGGGCGGGGCCAGGGGTGAGGGGAGTGGGAGGGACAGAAGCAACAGGAGCGAGGCCTTCCAGCTGGGCAGGTCACCCCAGGTACCTTCATCCCCTGCATCCTAGCTGCTCCTCCTTCTCCCTCCCTCCCTCAGGTCTCTGTTTCAGGGTCTCTGGACTCCCTGTTCCCAAACAAGATCACAGGGTAGAAGGAGACCTTGGGTGTCAGAGACTGTGACCAACACCTTAACATCACGTTTACAGTATGAGCCAGAATCTCCGCCTCTAGGGATCGGTCCTAAAGAAGTAGAGATTTATGGATGCAGGTGTTCCTTTCAGCACGATGACGGGAGTGAAAAATCAGAAATGATCCGTGTTGCCCAGCAGAGGCTCTTAGGCAATTCTGAGGCCGACGCAGAGGAGGAAGAGGATTGACTGGCCAGGGTCCAGCCCTGGGGAAATCAGGTTCCAGAAGAGCACACTCCCTGCAGTCCTTCCCACACGATAGCCGCAAGTGCACACCCACACACACTTGCACATAGACATACCCATGTGCATACAGATGCACACAGCTGAATGGGCACATGCACACACGTGCACACACACGTGCATACAAAGGCAAAGGACTGAAACGGTGAACACTGCCTGTTAAGGGCACTCCTCAGTTTCCACTTAATTCTTAATTCCCTTAGAATTCATTCTTTTCCTGTAATTAACGTACATTGTCTTTGTAATAAAAACCTTTACAAAGAAAAACGAAATAATGTACTTCAGTCCAAAGATGAGTGATAAATGGATAACATTAACATGTGATTTTAATCTTGTTAGAATTATAAGAGGAATAGAGGCACATTCTATCAAGTTGAAACATCACGCAGGCCTCTAAAGGAGAAGAGAAGCGAGTGGCAATTCCCATCCCCAGAGGTGAGCCCCATGGATGATTTGGTGCGTATCTCTCTGGCTCTGTCTCTCTCTTTCTCTGTCTGTCTCTGTCGCTCTCTCACACACAGATTCATGTTCCTAGATGCATGTCTTCTGGCTGATATCACATATTAGTGGTCTTACAGATGGGACGGATGGATCCCATCGCCTCGCCATGGACAGTAGCGTTCCTTCCAATTGCTTGCTATTGCAACCAGTGCTGTGATGAATAGTCTGGAAAATACATCTTTGAAAAGTTGGGCAGGAATTTCTGTGGGATGAAGTCCTGGGATCAGTACCGCCAGCACAGGCGTGCCCCTGGGGACTGCGATGGGTCCTGCAGGTTGGTCTCCAGAGAGGAGTGTCCTTTCACACTTGTCTCTAGGGGTCTACTGGGGCCTCTGCTTCCTCACATTGTCACCAGGTCTGGTCGTCACCACACTGGAACCCAGCCCGTCTGATGGGGCCCAGTGCCCTCTCCACAGTGTCTCCATGTGCGCGTCTCCTCCTCGGGGAGCTCGCGCATCTCTGACACATGCTGCCCCTGTGTATCACCTCTCGTTGGCGTTGAATGTGTTTGCTCTTTATCTCTTTTTAAAACTCTGACTTTCGAGTGTTTTTTTGGACCACAAGGATGCGTAACATTTCCCTGGCCTTGTGTCATGAGGAATACATTCCGGTTTGTGGTTTGTCTTTCCAGCTTTCTACCCTTTCTTGTTTTTGTTTTGGCCGCAGGAAGAGCAACGCGTTTCGTGTGTGGCTTCTGGCTCTGGTGTCCCACGTAGAACAGCAGTCTGTACCCCAAGATTATGCACATATTTACCAGAAGGGCTTTCTTTGATACATCAAATCTAGACTCCATCTGGGATTTTCCTATCAAATTAGAGAAATTCTATTTCAAATAAAAACAGAAAAGGAAAACCTATCAGGCCGTGCGAAAAGAAATGGGCAGACACACATGGCCACCTACGGCATGATTTCACTTATAAGAAACATGCAGAACAGATTAAAAAAAAAACAAAACAGTGACAGAAAACAGATTAGGGGTTGCCAGGGCCTGAGGGAGAAAGTGGGAGTGAGTGCTTTTAGAACAGGGTGTTCTTTTGGAGAATGAAATATTGTAAACGCATACAGCGGTGATGGCTGCACAGCATTGTGAATGTACTTAATGCTCAGGAAGTGTACAATTTAAAATGAAAAACAGTAAACTGTTAAAAGATGAAAGTGAAATTTATTTTAAATAATCAAGATATAAACAATAAAAAAAGCAATGAAAGGAACCATGAAATAGAGAAACACAATTAGGAGGATGGGGAAGGAAATTGGTGGTAAGGGAGCAGGTGGAACAGGTGGGACTGGAGGTGCTAATGAGGGAGGTTCCCGAGCCAGCTCTCCCAGGCCTCAGAATTTGGCCTCAGCTGCCTCTCTGTCTCATGCAGGCGCCTGTGCAGAGCTTGACTCTCCTTACACAGAGGCTGGGCCCTCAGCCGCCTCCTGATCTCCTGCAGGAGCCTGTGCAGGGGATGGCTCTCCCTGCACAGAGGCTGTAGCCTCAGCTGCCTCCCTGTCTCCTGCAGGAGACTGTGCAAGGGATGGCTCTCCCTGCACGGAGGCTGGGCCCTCTGCTGACTCTCGTTCTCCTGCAGGAGCCTGTGCAGGGCATGGCTCTCCCTGCACAGAGGTTGGGGCCTCAGCTGCCTCCTGTTCTCCTGCAGGAGCCAGTGCAGGGGATGGCTCTCCCTGCTTGGAGGCTGATGCCTCAGCTGCCTCTTGGTTTGTCTTTCCAGCTTTCTACCCTTTCTTGTTTTTGTTTAGGCTGCAGGAAGAGCAACGCATTTCGTGTGTGGCTTCTGGCTTTGGTGTCGCACTTAGAACAGCAGTCTGTACCCCAAGATTATGCACATATTTACCAAAAGGGCTTTCTTTGATACATCAAATCTAGACTCCATCTGGGATTTTCCTATCAAATTAGAGAAATTCTATTTCAAATAAAAACAGAAAAGGAAAACCTATCAGGCCGTGCGAAAATAAATGGGCAGAAAACACATGGCCACCTATGGCATGATTTCACTTATAGGAAACATCCTGAACAGATTTAAAAAAAAAAAGGAAACAGTGACAGAAAACAGATTAGGGGTTGCCAGGGCCTGAGGGAGAAAGTGGGAGTGAGTGCTTTTAGAACAGGGTGTTCTTTTGGAGAATGAAATACTCTAAACGCATACAGAGGTGATGGCTGCACAGCATTGTGAATGTACTTAATGCTCATGAAGTGTACAATTTAAAATGAAAAACAGTAAACTGTTAAAAGATGAAAGTGAAATTTATTTTAAATAATCAAGATATAAACAATAAAAAAAAATCAATGAAAGAAACCAAGAAATAGAGAAACACAATTAGGAGGATGGGGAAGGAAATTGGTGGTAAGGGAGTAGGTGGAACAGGTGGGACTGGAGGTGCTAATGAGGGAGGGTCCTGAGCCAGCTCTCCCAGGCCGCAGAGATTGGCCTCAGCTGCCTCCCTGTGTCCTGCAGGCGCCTGTGCAAGGGATGGCTCTCCCTGCACAGAGGCTGGGGCCTCAGCTGCCTCTCGTTCTCCTCCCTGAGCCTGTGCAGGGCTTGGCTCTCCCTGCACAGAGGCTGGGCCCTCAGCTGCCTCCTGTTCTCCTGCTGGAGGCTGTGCAGGGGATGGCTCTCCCTGCACAGAGGCTGGGCCCTCAGCTGCCTCCTGTTCTCCTGCTGGAGGCTGTGCAGGGGATGGCTCTCCCTGCACAGAGGCTGGGCCCTCAGCTGCCTCCTGTTCTCCTGCAGGAGACTGTGCAGGGGATGGTTCTCCCTGCACAGAGGCTGGGCCCTCAGCTGCCTCCTGTTCTCCTGCTGGAGGCTGTGCAGGGGATGGCTCTCCCTGCACAGAGGCTGGGGCCTCAGCTGCCTCCCTGTCTCCTGCAGGAGATTGTGCAGGGGATGGCTCTCCCTGCACAGAGGCTGGGCCCTCAGCTGCCTCCTGTTCTCCTGCAGGAGCCTGTGCAGGGGATGGCTCTCCCTGCACAGAGGCTGGGGCCTCAGCTGCCTCCTGTTCTCCTGCAGGAGGCTGTGCAGGGGATGGCTCTCCCTGCACAGAGGCTGGGGCCTCAGCTGCCTCCTGGTCTCCTGCAGGAGACTGTGCAGGGTATAGCTCTCCCTGCACAGAGGCTGGGGCCTCAGCTGCCTCCTGGTCTCCTGCCAGAGAGAGTGCAGGGGATGGCTCTCCCTGCACAGAGGCTGGGGCCTCAGCTGCCTCCTGTTCTCCTGCAGGAGACTGTGCAGGGGATGGCTCTCCCTGCACAGAGGCTGGGGCCTCAGCTGCCTCCTGTTCTCCTGCAGGAGCCTGTGCAGGGGATGGCTCTCCCTGCACAGAGGCTGAGGCCTCAGCTGCCTCTTGGAGTCCTGCGGGAGTCTGTGCAGGAGATGTCTGTCCCAGCACGGAGGCAGGGGTCTCAGCTGCCTCCTCGTCTCCTGCAGGAGGCTGTGCAGGGGATGGCCCTCCCTGCACAGAGGTTTGGGCCTCTTCTGCCTCCTGGTATGCTACAGGAGACTCTGCAGGGGATGGCGCTCCCTGCACGGAGGCTGTGGCCTCAGCTGCCTCCTGCGCTGCTGCAGGACATGGTGGGTATGATGGTTTTCCCGGGATTGAAGCTGGGTCTTCTGGTGGCTCTGAGGGTTTTATCACTGTCACTGCAGACCGTCTCCCGGTAGCTGCTGGTCCAGGCCTGTGGGACACTGGCGCCTCCATCGGGGAGATGGATGGAATATCCCCTTCCGCCAGCTCCACACTGATCTTCTTCGTGGAGCTCTGCAAAGACAGTGACTGGCTCCGTCCCAGAGGCATCAGAGCCCTGCCCAGCTGTCCCTGCTGCTCTTCTGCCCTCTGGTCCTAATTCTCCCAGATCAGGCACACACCTGTGTCTGCACATTATTCCACCCCTGAGGAAAGACCTACACCTCAGGGGCTTGGGATAAACCTCAGGCAGAAGGGCACCACCCCGCACTCCACATCCCACCCAGCCGGCCTTGACCTGGGCTTTGAACCTGACCGACCCCCCAAGGCTTCTAACACCTCACCGACTGCTCCTGCTCACGGTGGTCTACCCACATGAACCCGCCCATCCAGGCACACATGGGGAGGGGATGTAGGGCTGCCCAGATGGGACCACAGTGGTAGCCTGGTTTGGAATGGCCTTCCCTGGGCCTCCCGGTGTTACCTTTCCGTCCCTCCGGGTAAACGACCAGAGCCGTCGGCCGCGAGAGGGGCACCAGCATCTGCATCGGTCTTTGGGGGCTTTCCTGGGGCTCCGGCCCCTGGTCATTGGGAAGCAGCAACTAAACATGTTGCTAGAGAAGTGAGCTCGCTTGGGGGCTGTGTTTAGGATGTGGGTGCCTAGTTACCAGGGTTCCAAGTTCTATTGGGCTCTGTGAGGTCACTTCCTGGGATCTCCTTACCTAAGCTTCCTCCTCACACAAGACCTTCCTAAGGGCCCCCCGGGCTGCTGACTGCTCACTCTCCATCTCCACACCCTGTCCAGACACAGTCACACTGACACAGTCCACCCCACAGCCTCTGGGGAGGTCTGGACGCAACCAGGGCCCCAGCTTTGAGGACACAGAGTTGAATTCAGTCCCGCTCCTGCTTCTTGCCAGTGATGTCACCCTGGACAACCCTGCGCCTCTCAGGGCCTCCCCTCTCAGGGTCTCTCCTGTGTTCATGTCCCTCTCTGTAGTGGGGGTCATTCTAGCATCTACTTCCTAGGGATGTCATCAGGTGTATAGACCTAGAGATCCCTTCAGAGTCTGTGAATCCCGTGGGCTGCTCCCACACGTAGCTCCTGCACAGACTTGGCAGTGCAAGGATTACAGAAAGGGCTGGCTGTGGCAGAGAATACAACGCAAAGAGGCTTGGGTCTGCTGGGCGTCTGGGAGAGGCACTTCCCCTCTTGCCTGTTTCCAGTGTTCCTAGGGAGAGTTGAAATGAAATGACGTTCAGACATCATCTCCTTCTGGCTCGCAACCCTCCAGGGCCTCCTGTTATGTTTAGACTCAGGTCCAAGTGCCTGAGTGGTGGTCATCTCAGCCTATGTGGTGGGCAGCCCCCACAACGGCTCCCAGCGTTCCCACTTCCTAGGCACACATCCTATGTAATCCCCGCTCCTCTATGAGAATGGACTTTGCGGCTGGCTTCTAACCAATAGAATAGGGCCGAGTGATGGGATGTCACTTCCACGGTCAGCTTAATGAAAAGTCTGTGACTTCTGTGTGGTTCTGTCTCTCCTGTGTTCATTCTATCTCTCTGTCTCTGTCTCTCTCTCTCTGTCTTTGTCTCTCTCTGTCTCTGTGTCTCTGGCTGTCTGTATCTCTCTTGGTCTCTCCCTGTCTCTCTGTCTCTCTCTTTGTCTCCCTGTCTCTGTCTGTGTCTACTCTCTTTGTCTCTCCTCCCCATCTTTCTATCTCTGTGTGTCACTGTCTCTCTTTCTCTCCCTCTTTCTGTCTCTCTGATCCACTATTCAGGAGAAGCCATATGAGATATTATGAGCTTCCTTCCCTATGACACCCCCTAATGCAAAGAACTGGCAGAGGGTCCCGGCCCACAGACAGAAAAGGCCTGAAACCCCCCATCCAAACTGAATCCTACCACTGCCCCGATACTTGTGAATGATCTCCGAGATGGCTCCTGCCTCTATCGAGCTTCAGTTGAGAACACAGCCCCAGCCTCCTGCTAGACCTTGACGGGGAGCCTCCCAGCTGACCTGAGCCTGGACCCTGGTAGAGACACTGTCAGATGCTCAATGATAGGTCTCGTAAGTGCTAAGTGAGGCTAATGCTGTCACCCAGCATAGACAGCTAGTCCCTCCTTCCAGGCCTGGGTCTGGCCCTGCCATCCTCTCTCCCTCACTTCTCTCCTCCCCAGCTCACTCTAGCCACACTGGCTCTTTTCTCACCTCCTCTCTCGTCAAATCCTCTTCTGCCTCCAAGTCTCTGTGCCTTTGAGCTTCCCCCCAGCACGCTGTTTGCAGACAGATGCAGGGCTGGCTCCTCTTGTCCTTCTGCTCAGGGCACAAATGTCCCCAGGGGGGCCCTTTACACCCACCTAGGGGCTCCAGGCCCTCCCTCCTCCAGCACCCTGCTTCGTTGCTCTGTAGCACCTTCTCTTCTTTTTCACATGGATTTGTTCATGATTTTGTCCTTTCCACCTCCAGGCTGTGAGCTCCTGGAGGACAGAGACCATGTGGGTGCTTTCAGCACTGCCCTCAGGACTAACATGGGCCCTGCTCAGGGTGAGTGCTGGGGCCACAGTAGCTGAAAGAATCATGAAAGGATCTCAGGGTCCCCTCCCGCCTCTGAGCAGCTCCCATTGTGGACGTGGATGCCAGTAATCAAAGGTGCCTGTTGCTTTGGACAGGGGAACACCCAGAACGAGCCCTGGGCGTCCCTTCCCTGCTCCACTTGCTGCATTGAGCATGAGTGGACACAGGACACCCCTGGTGGTCAGCCCCAGCCTTGCAGCCCCAGGCAGGAAAGCAGAAAGCAAAACACACACCTTTCTTTGTTTGGGGTCCTCAAGGCAGTGGTTCCACCAGGGCCCAGGACGCAAAGGAGCAGGACCTGTGGGCTCCAGGAGGGACGTGAGGGACCTCAGAAGCCTCTCTTGCTCCTCGCTTTCCCTCCACTGGCCGTGGCGTGTCCCGTTGACTCACAAGGCCTCCTCGCCCCAGCCAGGGCAATGACTCCACCTCACTTCCAAAGGAGGCCCCCGAGGCTCCGACAAGGATGGCCTTGTCCCTGGTCCCCAGACAAGTCGACCAGTGCTCTGCCATGTTCTGCACTGCCCGGGGCCCCAGTCCCCAAGCTCTCAGGCTGCCTTCTGCTCAGCAAGACCTCGAGGGAATGGAATGCATTTTACAAGGACTCAGAGAACAGTGGGTCATGGATGGAGAACGAAGGTCAATAGACTCTTCTACAAGCCTGTGGGACCCTTAGAGTCACCCCATCTATGCACCCCAATTTACAGAGGCGTAAGATCTAGCCTTCTCTGCTGTATCCCCTCCCCCCTAGGGGGTCACATCCTAGTTCCCGGTGCCCAGAGTGGTGGCCACAGGACGCCAGACCTGGTTCTCTACAGGCTGCTCTAGGGATGACCCCAACCCCTGCATCCCCCTGTGTACCTTGGGGACCCCCTGCCTACCAGTCTGGCATCTCTCCCCTTCATGCTATGGGCCTGGGCATGTTGTTAGGGGACCGGATGCCCATGCCCCATGGCAGAGCTGCCTCCAACCTCTTTCTTCCTTCCTCCTGTCACCTCCCCAGTGAGCACTTCCCTTCTGAGACCGGGCTGGGCATTCAGAGTGTGTGTGTATGCTTGTGTGTGTGAGTGTGTCCACGTGGGGATGCGTATAGCAAAGGGCCCTACATGGGAGGGCATTGGCAGAGGTCCCCCAGGGTATTAGGGGCTCTCATTCCCAAAGCAAACCCCTTGGAAGTGCTGAGGCTGGCCTAAGAGCTTGGAATGCTCTCTTCCCCTCTGGACTCTGCCCACCTTGTGACCCCAGGGCCTGTCCCTGCTTCTCCTGGCCTCAGTTTCCCAACTGTCCTGTGAGGGTTGGACACGGAGCAACATCAGCCCCGATGAGCATGGACATGGCCCGGGATCTCCGCCCACATGAGTGTGGCAGGGATACCCTCACTGTCTCACAGGCCTCTCTCCTGTGCGGCAACCAGGCCTCCTGTCCATGGTCAGGCACACAGAGGGGCCCTGCAGACAGCACTTCTGGGTGACACAGCTCGCAGCACACACGTGTAACACAACGGTCCCTTGATGTGGCTGCTTTCGTCTGTCCCCTCCCCAGCCAACTGCTCGGTGACCCTCACATCCCCTACGTCGCAGGAACACGCCACAGAAGCCAGGTGGGCCACACGGTGCACAGTTGGGTAGGTTGGACATCTGGGGATGTGAGGGTCACTGAATATACACCGACCTCACTGTCCTGGTTCACAGACTCCATCCCAGGGTCCAGCTCCATGCATGGCTGGTCCTGCGGACACGAAGACAGTGGTGGACACAGACCCTGGGCAGGGAGAAGGCCAGGCTGCCCTTCTCCCTCCTCCTCTACACCCCCTCCCTACCACATGAGGTCCAGCCAGTCCCTGCCTGCAGCCCTGGCGGGTGTAGGAGGAGCTGAAGGGAGCCCAGCTGGGCAACTATTGGAGGGAGTTACTGTTATTAGGGAGCCCACTGGGTGCTGAGTGATTGCACCCCATTTTACAGATGACCAGTGGTCCCAGCATTCAAGGTCACTCTGCTCTAAGTGACCAAGTCCAGACGTGAACAGGGGACTAGAAATCCTTGATTTTCACCAGCATTGAGCCCAGCATTGACCATCGAGGCCTTGTCCTGCATTGGGGCTCCCCCAGCCAGGCGACCTCCTGAGTCCAAGCACTTTGGGCAGCTTCGTCTCCCTGCTTGAATCCCAACACACTCTCCTGAGGTCAGAGTCACTGACCCCATTTTTCATGGAGGAAACTGAGGCTCCGAGAAGACACCACATGACCTTGCCTGTCACAGGGCTGTGAGGTGACCCAGCTGTGGGTTTGACCCCAGGTCAATCTGACCCTAAAGGCTCTGCTAGCACAGGAGCCTGAGGAGGTGGCCTGTGAGCCCAGCACAGAGGTGAGTCCATCCTGGATGGGGGCTCCGGGGAGGGGCACTGCAGGCTAGGAGCTCTGAAGGGGGCAGGGGCTTGGCAGGGTCCTTGGGGAGGAAGGCTTTAGGGAGGGTGGGGTGTGGTGAGGGGTGCACTCTGGGGACGGTGTCTGGACCAGATCACACAGGGCCGTGACTCAGGCAAGGAGTCGGGCTTCACTACAGGTTGGTTGGACTTGAACGAGCAGTCTCATCAGAGCCTCAGGCGGTTAGATCCTAGATTTGGAGGGAGCTCAGTGGACACCTTATCCACCTCCACTCAAGCCAAGATCCCCAAGAACCAACAGGATGAGAAGGCTGCCTCCATTTCCTCCCATGTACAGTGGGCACTGTGGCAGTCGCCTACCTCCTGCCTGGGCTGGGCCTGCTGCCTGGAGGGCCCAGAGAGGGCTTCTTGTCAAAGTAGCCATTCAGGACAGGTCTGTGCTCAGAGAGCTCTGAGTGATGGGACCAAGGGCACGTCCCACCAGTGGGCTAAACAAGACGCTCCTGTCCACGTTGCTGTTGTTTACTCCAGGTGGACAGGGATGATGCAGCATCGCCCACCGTGTGGATGGAGAGGGCCAGCGAGGAGCTGTGGTTGAAGAGCCTGAGACACGACGCTTGTGTGTGACCAAAGCTGCCATGGGTGTGGTGGAGGCTGAGGAGGAGGAAGTGCTGCTGGAGGCCAAGATGAAACCAGAGACCATCGGGGCCCAGGGGCGGTTGATTTCCATAACTGTGGGGGTGGCATGGTCAGCAGAGTCTCTGGACCCGGCAGGACACCCCAGGCCGGCATCCAGCTCCTGGGGTTCTTGGCCCCTTTGTAGGTGTCGCTGGGGAACACTGGTCCCGGGCAAGAAGGGACTGGGAGTGGGCTGTCAGGGAGAATGGGGAGGGCAGCCACCTTCTTTTCCTTGCCATCAGGGGCCTCTGGGTCAAAACTCATGTTGCTCTCCTCCACCTTGGAGCTGGAGGAACCAGCCAAGTGCTCGCTGAGCATTGGACAATGTCCCTGCCACTGAGGTCCTGGCCCCACCTGAGGTGTCCCAGCACTTGGAGTGGGAGCTGTGCCTGGTCCTGAAGCCTGTGTTGGGGCCTATTGGCTTGGAGGCTGGATGGAAGGGCTGCATTTGAAGAGGTCACGCCCCCTGGGTGAGTGGGGACTCTGGGGCACCTGAAGTCACAGATGCTAGTGACCCGCACCTGGGAAGGTGTGAGGGAGGTGCACAGAGGGCAGTGCCTCAGTGGCAGGCAGGGCTTCATGCCCATGGGCAGCACTCCTTGGCAAAGGTCAGCTAGTCCTTTGGACCCTAGAGGGCAGAAGGCACCTAAGGCTCCCAGTGGTCCACGGGAGGCCAGGACAGCCTGCTGACTGGCAGGCATCAGGCCTGCAGCACGAGAGGTTCAGGGTGAAACTGCTCCTGGGTAGCCTGGGCCAGCTGGTTGGACAGAAAAGATGGCCACCTGGTTTTTGTCACTCTAGTCTGTACGTGCTCATCTCCCCAGCTAGCCAGACCCTGGGGAGGGTGGCCCTGTGGCTAAACAGCACTAGGGACTGAGGAGAAGGTGCCCTTGGCAATATCGAGTCCCTCTTCTTCATGTGAAGCAGGGTTGAGCTGGCTCCATGCCTGACCTCACCCCCTTGGTGACGGCGGGCTTCCTCAGGTCAAAGTCATACTAGGCATCGGGTTCATGGCACTGAACACATTGGCATCCTCAGGGGTCTTCAGCATGGGGGGGAGGGGCCAAAGGAGGGTTGGCTGTGCTCAGCCCAGCCACACCAGGGCCAGGGAAATGCACAGAGACAGGAAGCAGATCAGTGCTTGTCAGGGGGTGGGGGAGTGGATATGGGGGCATGGCTGCTTCATGGGTACAGGGGTTCTGGTGGGGTGAAGCAATGATCTGGAACTAGATAACGGTGACGGTACACAGCATAGAGGATGTAGTTAATGGCCGGCCCTGAATTGTACAACTTTAAGTGATGAAAACATTAAACTTTATTGAATCTAAATTGGAACACATAAAACATAAGAAATCATAAAACATAGAAAAGGGAAAGACATCTCTGGGTGGGGGCTGGAGCCGGCCGGGCCTTAGTTGCTGGCGATGTGGGTGGTGCTGCAGCTGCCCTAGTGCCGGAGCCACTGCTGTGGCTGATGCTGGAGATCCCACCAGCTCTGGCTGTGCCACTGGCTCAGGAGCTGGACCTGAGCTGGGGCTAGAGCTGGGTCTGTCTCAGGCGGTGGTGCCTGACCTGCTTCTAGAATTGGCTCCGGTCCTGAGACTGACTCTAGCTCTGCCTTATTGACAGATGTGGTGCGGGAGCTAGTGATGGGAATGGCTGCGGCTCTGGAGCTGGTCGAGTGTGGGAGCTGGAGGAGCTCTAGTTCTGGAGCTGGCTGCAACTGAGCTCTGGAGCTGCTGCCAGAGCTCTCACTAGTCCACAGCTGGAGCAGGATCTGCTTCTATGTGGCTCTAACTTTGTAGGTTGAGGTAACTCTGGCTCTGCTGCTGGTGACCGAGCCTTCTCTAGCTCCACAGCTGGTAAACAACGTGTCCTGACCTTTAGATGGTGTCAGCGACATCACCAACCCATCACGAGCTGTCCATCAGATGGTGGGAGCACTCCAGCAAATAGCATCTATTACATTAGTGTTATTTCATCTCAGTTCCAGTTACATATTTATTTATTTATTTATTTTATTTATTTTTTTTTTTGTGAGGAGATCAGCCCTGTGCTAACATCTGCCAATCCTCCTCTTTTTTTTGCCGAGGAAGACGGCCCTGGGCTAACATCTGTACCCATCCTCCTCCACTTTATATGGGACGCCGCCAGAGCATGGCTTGCCAAAGCAGTGCGTCGGTGCACGCCCGGGATCCAAACCAGCGAACCCCGGGCCGCCGCAGCGGAGCGCGCGCACCCAACCACTTGCGCCACCGGGCAGGCCCCCAGTTACATATTTATTTTAAATATACTTAGAAGGAGAATAGGATAACAGAAACCATTTACTCTTTGCTGAGATTTAACAGAGCACACCTTATTGATGTCGTTTTTTAAGAACTATTACACAGTGGAAGACACCATTCTCCTTCCTCTCTCTTTCCTCCCCAAAGGTAACTACTGTCTTGAAGTTAATATATGTATTCTATACACATTTTCTCTTGCAGAAAACAGTTGTCCCCAATTTGCTGAGATTTTTTTATGGGTCTATCAAAGATATGCTTCTGAGCAGATGCTGTTAAAAACTCTGTCCTTTCAAAGTAAAGATGACAAGTCAACCATTAGTTGAGAAACTACCTGCTTTTTAGACATCATTTTTAAAAGAGAGGTTTGAAAATATCTCCATCATGTTACCATTGATCCTCCCTATTTGGAAGAGTTACATTCTATTAATGTTTAGCAAACACTGCATGAGCCAGACTGAACCAGGGCTCCTAGGGGAAGGACAAGGTTAGGTTTCTGCAGTCTTTGGTCGTGACATGTTTGGGAACCTGTCAACGCATAGCCTTGTTTTATGTTTGTCTCTTTTGAAAAGACCTTATTTACTATAGACTGTAGACACACTATTTGAACTCCCAGCCAATATCACTATCCATAACCCATGCCTGGAGGAAGCTCATCTAACACAAGTGTTTGCTACATATGGCCCATCACAGGCTTCCTGTGCTTAGGAACACTACACAGCACTTCAGCTCTATGTTTGCGGATCATTACAAAGAGGAAAAACAGCAGCAAGAAGCAAAAAAGGTGAAAAACGTACCATTTAATAGACCAGGAAAAGGACACTTGTTGACCTGAGAGCTGAAACAAGAGTGTCACCTTGTTCTACCTCAGCTGGGAACGTGCGCCTCAGGCAACTCCCACTTTCTGCCACTCTGCACCCGTCCAGGAATTCCCAGGGAAAACACAGTGTGTGTTGGGTTTGGATTCACCTGTAAATGTTAGTGACTAGGTGAATTCACGAATATCAAATTACTGAATAAGGAGGATTGACTCTGTTCTGTTGCCAAAAACAATGAGTGTGTGAAACTCATACTTCAGAACTTCAACATGGAAGGCTTTCTCATCTGCTTTAAAATCTACATGAAGAGTGTCATGGTTTTGAGCCATTTGTTAAAAATGTCAAAAACATCTTCTGATTGGTTTAAAAGAACAACTGATTGACCTCAGGAATGGCTGTGTGTACTCACCATCTCTGATTTCTCTCATTCTCTCTTGAACCCATTCCAATGAACCCCCACCACCCCACTACAACTCTTTTTTCCACGGTCACAAGTGACCACCACATTGCTAAGTCCTACAGTCATTTGTCAGTCTGTGATTTACTTGATCTACCAGCACTTGTCATAACTATTCACTATGTATGTTCATAAAGTCTGGTAATAGCCAATACATTATTTTGGGACAATCAGATATTCATTTGACAAAATATTAATAAATATTCTATTTGGTCTCACACCACTCCTTAAAAATCAACTCCAAATCTGAATATAATAAACAATAAAAGTTGAATGAATATTAAAAGTATTAGATTGTTTTAAAAAGATTATAGAACATCTTTATATCTTGGATAATAGACAGTCTTACTAAACGAGACTCAGAAAGCAGAACTCTAGTCGACAAGATTCATAAAACTAACTACAGCAAAATACAACTTTGTAAGACCAAAGGCACCGTAAATTAAGTGAAAAAACAGAAGAAAACACTCCAACATGTTATCAAGGGTTTCTCTGCAGACTGTATGAAGAACTCCTGTAAACTAATGAGAGACAAACCATCCAGTGGAAGTGTGGCAAAGGACACGAACAGCCAAACAATTCTCAGTGGAGGAAATATGAAATGCCAGTAACCAAGAAGTGTTCAACCTTCCCAGAGATGACAGAAATACAAAATAAATCAACAAAGAGACATGCCTTAGATATCAGATTGACAAACATTTACAAAGTTTGTTTCAGGTGTTGGTTACATGGAAAAATGAATCCACTCATACAGTACTGAAGCACAACTTTTGGAGAACAAACTGAAAATACCTGTTGAATTTCTCAAATGAGCATTTTCTATGACTCAGCAGTTCTGTTTATTAGTATCTGCCCAGGAGAGACCTTCACACAGATGCAAAAAGAAACATGTATAAGAATATTCTTCATAATATTGTAATAGCAAAACATGGGGACAACCCAAACGTGCACCAAAAGAAGAATGGTTCAACAAGACGTAGTTTATTCATAGTAACATGTCAGAGTGACAAAGAATGGAGTAGATCCAAGCAAATTGTTACAGAAGTATCTCCCATACAGTTTTGGGTGAAAAGAGGAGGCTGCAGAATGAGGTGCATATTATACCATTTTCTTTAAACACACAAAACAAAAAGAAAAGAATATTTTTTCTACAGCGACAGATATATGTGGGGCTGTGGTTAAAGGAGCCTTTAGCTTGATCCATATATAACTTTTAATTAATTAATGTTTTACAAAGGTACTGCTTCATATATTATTTGTATAATGAAAAATTAAAATACATAAGACTAATTAAGTTCATTCTTTCCTACTAGAGAATTTCAGCTACCCCAAAGTAACTAAGAAATCAGAACATCCACAGGAAAATGTCAGCATAGGTGGGGGACAATTGAGCTTGGCTAACATGAGCAGACATTTTTCATACATTAGGGGAGCTGATATTTTGCTGTAGGACCATCTTTGCCATGCAAACCTTGGGACAAAAGTGCAAGTATTTGCCAGGATACAGCCAAGATATAAAACCAACCAGGTCTTGAAAATAAAACGGAAAAGCCCAGTTGTCACTCTAAATCTACCTCTTCATTGGCCAAAACCAGCTTTGAAGCTGTTTTAGCCTGTTTCTCCACGAACAAGAGCCACAAAATTGACGGGCCAGCATCACCACCTCATGGCTCTGCTTCTCATTGCAGGGTCCATCACCATACCCTTTGGCCCCCAAATCTCAAACCAAGAGTTCTGTCTTTTGGATATCCCTTCAAAGTTAAATGTTTTAGAAATACAAGAGACCCAAGTAGGGTTATGGATTTTTTAATTTTGACAAGTCAAGATTTTTTAAGAGACTACTATCTATCATCATTGCCAGTTTGTAAAAGAACAGCTATTTAAAACCAAGAAATCAGAAAGGCCATAAACTCATATCAGAAGACAGTCCTGCTTATCAAAGAACAGTTGAAAGTGGTATACACATTTCATAAATATGTAAATATCCCATAACTATATTAATAATTGTGATCATTAGTTAGACTGTTAAATAGGTCAACTTGACCAGGTCATGAGGTGCCCAGATCGCTGGCTAAACGTTATTTCTGAGGGTGTCTGTAAAAGTGTTTCTGGAAGAGATTAGCAGTTGAACTAGTGGGCTGAGTAAAGCAGATTGCCCTCCCTGTTGTGTGTGGGCCTCATCCAACCCACTGAGGGCCTGAATAGAACAAAAATGCCGAGGAAAGTTGAATTCTCTGTCTCTCTCTCTCTCTCTCTCTGCCTGAAGGTTTGAGCTGGGACATCAGTCTTCTCCCACCCTTGAACTGGAACTTATACCATTGTTGTTCCTGATTCTCAGGCCTGTGGACTCAGACTGGAACTACACCGCCAGCCTTCCTGAGTCTCCAGCTTGCAGACGGAAGATCATGGCACTCCTATGTCTCCTAGTGGTTCTATTTCTCTGGAGAACGCTGATTAACACAATCATATTTACATACTTCTCCTTTATCAATCTGTGTCTCAGCTTTATCAGTAAAGGCAGAGCTGGAGACAAGGTCTTGTACATAGATACTTAATTTGGGAGGTACCAGGAGTGAGAGAGCAGGGAGAGGTCATGAGTAATACTGTCCTTCTCATGGAGAGGCAGCCTTCCTTTGATCCTCGTTGATCAGACTGGCCAGATGGCTCTGTCAGGTTCCAGGCACCCCCAGGAAACCACTGCTTGTCTGTCCTCACTCCTCCTTGTGCATGGCCTGAAAATTGGCTCAGAGAACTTATGCAATTCACCAGAGATATTCTCAAGTTGGCCTGGCAGAAGAGGCATTGAAAAACAGGCTGACACATGTTCTGGTTCCTTTCATATCAGATTTTATTCTTCCCTTTACTCACTTATTCTTTCAATAAAAAATGTATCAATATTTACCATGTCTTAAAAATGATAGCAACATTTACTGAGCGCTTACTATATGCCTGGTACTGTTACTGCTTTATAGGTATTATTTCATTTAATCCTCACAACAGTGTTATGAGGTAAGTGCTTTTAGTATCCCCCATTTTACAGATGAAGAACAAAACACAGAGAAGTTAAATAATGTGCTTGAGGCCACACAGTCAAGAAATGGTGGCGCTCAAATATGACTCGGGAGTTTGGGCTCCTTCCTAACTGCCAGATGTCAACTGTGTTTCAGCTGCTCTGCTTCCAGGTTTCAGGCTCGTGATGGGGCATAGAGAGAAAGAGAATGCACACCGGGAGACAGGTGGGTGCCATCCCAACCCAACACAGTAAGTCGGATGGAAGTGGGCACCCAGGTGCCATCGGAGCATGGAGGGGTACTCTCACCCCAGAAGTTGGGGCCACTGAGCTGACTCTTGAATGACAGAAAGTGGAGATGGGGCGATGTAAGTTGGGGAGGAGTCCAGGCAGCAGAAATAACAGAAGAATACCACTGGGAACACCACAGAAGTGTAATGGTTTCAAATTTCAGTGCACACGCTCAGGTGGCGAACCATGCCATTGCCTTTTTTCTTTGGGACCTTAAAGTCTATTAGGATCCCCCATTCTCTAGGTGTCAGAAATAATCTCCTTCAATGCAGAGGCTGAGTCCACCCTGGCCCTGGCACCGTGTCCTCAACTGGGGGCTTCTGTGGGGCCATGCATAGGGCTATACACGTGTTCAGGAGACACCTGGGACTTGAGGAAAGTCCCAAGTCCTCACCCCTGATTGGCTTCGAGGCTCTGTGCAAGCAGCAAGTGCAGACAGAGGCAGAGTTGTAAATCACCTGGCTGAGTGTCAAGGACACGCCCCAACATGCACACAGAGCTGCTGGGCAAATACCCATAGACTTAAGGGTTCTAGACATTTAAGCCAATTTCTGTCTAATCATTAGCTGATCGCTAAGCTAAATAAGTAGTGACTTCAGTGTCCACAAATGACAAAGATACAGACTTAAAGAATTATTTCAGAAAAGTCACTAAACAGACAATAAAAACTATAACAAGCAGCAAGAGCAAACCCTGGGTAGTGGAGACAATCTGATTTTCAGAGTTGTCAGACATATTATTTGAAATGTCTAGTTTTCAAGAAAAAAATATTATGAGACAATACAAAAGAAGACATGGTCCATACACAGGAATCCAATGGAAATTGTTCCTCAGGAAGCCTAGACATTGGACTTACTAGACTCAGACTTTAAGTCAGTTATTTTAAATAGCTTCAGCGGCCCGGGCTACGCAGGTTCGGATCCTGGGCGCACACTGATGCACCACTTGTCAAGCCATGCTGTGGCGGCATCCCATATAAAGTAGAGGAAGATGGGCACAGATGTTAGCCCAGGGCCAATCTTCCTCAGCAAAAAAGAGGAGGATTGGCAAAGCATGTTAGCTCAGGCTAATCTTCCTCACAAAAAAAAAAAAAAAAGAACGATCTCAAATCAACAACCTAAATTTCCACCGTAAGAAACTAGAAGAAGGGGCCAGCCCCATGGCTTAGCAGTTAAGTGCGCGCACTGTGCTACCGGAGGCCGGGGTTTGGATCCCGGGCACACACCGATGCACCGCTTGTCCGGCCATGCTGAGGCAGCGTCCCAGCAACTAGAAGGATGTGCAACTATGACATACAACTATCTACTGGGGCTTTGGGGAGAAAAAGGGGGAGGAATAGGAGGAGGATTGGCAATAGATGTTAGGTCAGGGCCGGTCTTCCTCAGCAAAAAGAGGAGGATTAGCATGGATGTTAGCTCAGGGCTGATCTTCTTCACACAAAAATAAATAAATAAATAAGTAAAATAAGAAACTAGAAAAAAAAAGACCAAACTAAACCCAAAGCAAGCAGAAAGAAGGAAATAATAAAGTTTAGAGGGAAAATAAATGAAAGAATAGAAAAATAGAGAAAATCAATGAACTTCAAAAAACATCAACAAAATTGAAAACTTTTAGCTAGATTGACCAAGAAAAAGAGAAGACTCAAATTACTAAAATCAGGAATGAAAGAAAGGACATTACTACTGCCCATACAGAAACAAAAAAAATGACAAGGGAATACTATGAACAACTGTAAACCAACAAATTATATAATTTAGGTGAAGCAGACACATCTAGAAAGAGACAAACTACCAAAACTGACTCAAGATGAAATATAAAATCTGAATAGATGTACAATAAGTAAAGTGTTTGAGTTAGTAATCAAAACACTTCCCACAAAGAAAAGCCCAGAACCAGATGACTTCACTGGTGAATTCTACTAAACATTTAAAGGAGATTTAACACCAATCCTCCACAGTCTCTTTCAAAAAATAGAACAGAAAAAGAAGATTCATTAGTTTGATACCAATGCCAGACAAAGACACCACACACACACAAAAAAACTACATGAAAATCCTCAAACATTTGCAAAAATCCTCAACAAAGTACTAGCAAACAGAATCCAGCAGCATATAAAAAGGATTATACATCACATCCAAGATAACTTCATAACCAAGTAGAATTTATCCCAGGAATCCAAGGTGTCTCAACATCTGAAAATTAATCAATACAATACACCATATCAATAGAATAATTTTTTAAAAAATGATCATCTCACTAGATGCAGACAAACATTTGACAAAATTCAACACTTTTTCTTGATAAATTAGGAATAGAAAGGACCTCCCTCAACCTTAAGGGACATAAGGGACAAATGTCCCAACCCATAAGGGACATTTATGAAAAACACACAGCTAACATAATGTTCAATGGCGAAAGACTGAATGTTTTCCCAAAGATCAGGAACAAGACATGGATACCTGCTCTACCACTTATATTCAACATTGTGCCGGAGGTTCCAGCTACGGCAACTGGTCCAAAAAATAAAATAAAAGGCATCCAGATAGGAAAGGAAGAAGTAAAACTATTTCTATACACAGATGACATGACCTTATAGAAAATTCTAAACAATCCATGCACACTAAAAACTAGTAGGGCTAACAAATGAGTTTATTATGGTTGCAGAATATAAGATTAATGTGCAAAAACAGTGGTATTTCTATATACTTTCAATGAACAATTTGCAAATGAAATTAAGAAAACAATTATATTTACAATAACATAAAAGAGAATAAAATGCTTAGGAATAAATTAAATAAATGCAAGACTTGTACACAGAAAATTGTAAAATGTTGTTGAAAGAAATTAGCAGTAGTATTTATAATAGTCAAAAAAATAGAAACCACCCAAATGTTCATCAACTGATGAATGGATGAAGAAAATGTGAGATATCCATACAACGGAATGTTATTCAGGCATAACAATGAATGAAGTACTGACACATGCTACAACATGAGTGAATCTTGAAAATAATATGCTAAGTGAGAAAAGCCAGTCACAAAAAGCCACATATTATATGATTCCATCCGTATGAAATGTCCGGATTAGACAAATCTATAGAGACAGGAAGTAGACTAGCGGTTGCCTAGGGCTGAGGAGATGAGGACTCTGTGGGGTGATAAATAAAAGGAACTGGGTTTATTTTAAGGGTGATTTAAATGCTTTAAAATTCATTGTGGTGATGGTTTCACAACTCTGAGGATACACTAAAAAATATTGAATTGTACACTCCAAATGGGTGAATTGTGTGGGATGTGAATTATATCTCAGTAAAGCTTCTACCTCCCAAAATATAAACAACTGTCCAAGTCATCCAAAACAAGAAAAGTCTGAGAAACTGTCACATTTAAGAGGAGCCCGAGGACACAGTTGAATAAATATAATGTGGTATCCTAGATGGGATTCTGGAACAGAAAAAGGACATTAGGTTAAAAACTAAGAAAATATGAATAAATTATGTACAGTAGTCCCCCCTTATCCACAGGGGATACGTGCCTGAAACCACGGATAGTACCGAACCCTATATATACCATGTATTTTTTCTATACATAGGTAGCCACGATAAAGTTTAATTTATAAAGAGACTAACAACAATATTATTAACATTACAAACTACATTCTATTATAAATTATTATTATATTATATTGTAAATTAACAAAAACAGTGACATTAACAATAATTAATAATAAAATAGAACAATTATAACAATAAATTGTAATAAAAATTACTGTAGATCTCAGCAACCTCAGCATACAATTTTTTTTCTTTATTAAAAGTTGAGCACTTTCACATTTTCACTTAAAGGAAGCACTTGACAGCTTCTCTTTGGCACACCCGAATCGCCAGTGTCACTACCCTTGTGCTCTGGGGCCGTTTCTGAGTAAAATAAGAGTTAGTGGAAATACAAGCACTGCAGATACGACGACAGTTCCTCTGATAACCCAGACTACCGACTAACGGGTGGGTAGCGTTTACGGTGTGGATACTCTGGACAAAGGGAAGATTCACATCCCCGGCGAGATGCAGCGGGATGGCATGAGATTTCATCACACTACTCAGAACGGTGCGCATTTTAAAATTTATAAATTGTTTGTTTCTGGAATTTTTCATTTAATATTTTCAGACCACTGTTGACTGCAAGTAACTGAAACCCTGGAAAGCAAAACTGTGGATAAAGGGGAACTATTGTATTTGATTAATAATAATACGTCAATATTGGCGAATTAATTGTGACAAATGTACCATACTACTGTATGTTAATAATAGGAGAAACTGCATATGGGGTATATATAAACTCTCTGTACTGTCTTCACAATTTTTCTTTTATCTAAAACTATCCTAAAATTATAGCATATTTTAAAAACCATCTTCACAATTCTGAGAGAGTTGATTAAGGCGCCCACTTTAATAAAATTTTTATCAATTCTCCCTTACTTTATGTATTTAATCACTATTGCTTTTGGTGCACGCATATTTGATTTGTCATCACACAATTCCTTTTTATCTTGGTAGGCGCTTTTGCCCTTGAATCCCACTGTAATTTTAACAGGGCTATGTTCGCGGGCCCGTGGTGCACATGGTTTCCACATGACCAGGTCCGGTGGGGTCTGTGACAGACCTTCACTCACCACCTTCACTCCCTGTGCACAGTCTATTCCATGGTCAACACCACTCTGTGGCTTCCAGAACTAGTTTCACCTGCGTCTCGCCTCCCAGCTCGTAAATTTGCTGAGTATTTACTAGAATCCCCCTACCATACCCTCTCTGTTTGAAGAATTTTTGCCTTCGTTGTCTCATTTCACAATGTCAATCTATCCATTTCCATTTATAGATATTCTGTTGTTCACCTCGTTTTCCTGGTTTTCCCCAACTTCAGTTCTCTACTCTTTTTTTGTGGTCCGTTATTTCCTTAGTTTTTTCTTGAAATAAAGCATGTGAGTGATATACTCCAACTTGAATAAAAAGAAATATTTTTAGATCCATTTTTAAGGCGTTCACAACTTCAGAAGTCACAGGGATTCTGAGGTTCATCAACAATATAAGAATCATCAAGGAAGTGAGAATGATTCAAACTGTCTCTCTATCCTTGATTTCTTCAGAAGGATAGGAAGACCTATTTCCCGTCTGGGAGAGGTAGAGGTTTTCTCTTCCGTGAAAGACTCTTAGAAATCATCAGGGGTGAAGGCAGAAATAGGAGGTTGCTGGAATTTACCTGCCAAGCAGCTAGAAAGTGTTTGGTGCAAATGTGAGTGCAGTCAGCATGACTGAAAGGGCAGCCTGGCCTGTTGGAAAGGGAGTACTTAAGACAAGTCAAGCCGAGTCCCACACACTGGCTGAGGGAAGGAGCCAGCCGGCTGGCCCAGGTGCTCTCATTTCAGAGACCTCGCCAAGCAAGATTTGGTTTTTCAAATAGCCTCCCTCGTAGAAAGAAGTTATGCCTCAATAAAAATGAATTCTTCTTCCACTCGCACTCAGATTTATTTTAATGCGTTGTTCCAAGGGTCTGATTCCACAATAAAGGAAGGGGAAAGGAGAGGAGCGAAGAAAAGGAGCCAGGGAGAAGTTTCCGTGTCTGTCTCCGTGTGAATTCACTAGGCCTTGTAGGAACCACCTGACCTGAGGTTACGTGGGAGAACGCACCACTTGCAGTTTTCCAGAAAGAATGTCCAGAACCTACAGATTTAATAGAGCCAGAGAAAGACACACAGATAAACTTTAGGACCCCTGACAAGCTTAACTGAAGATTTTACCCCCGGACAAGGGGGTGAGTTACTTCAATATTTCCTTCCTACATACTGATGTGCATTGTCCCAGCCCTTTAATGCAACATTCGGGGACCACTGGACTGGGCCCCAAGGACTCACTGTAATTATTAGTACAATCACATTTTTTCCGATTTCAAGGAAGAGCCTAGGGTATATTTTTGATTATAAGGTAGACTCAGCATTTGGCCCTATGTATTATGAAACATCTCGGCCAAAGTCAAACAGGTGAGTCCCAGGACCAGGGGGCAGTATTCATATGTTCTTATAGTAAGCACTTCAGCTCCTCTTATCCTCAAATCTGCCCTCACTGCGTCCATTGAACGCACATCTGCGCCATTGTTCTCACTTGCACGCTCTGACGGGAAGCCGTGTGACTTGATCTCTCACACATTATAGGTGTCTCATTAGGATTATCATTTAAAATGTGGGGAAAAAGGCACACTCCAGGGTGCCACATATTAACATTTTATCTTTTCTCTTTAAAACAATCAGAGCTAAATGTTTTTACAGATAATCCCAGATCTCATTATAGAGGAGTAAATGCATACTCTAATGAACCACTTTCCAGATTCCTCAATAACCTGGCTTATTAACATTTTCCTCTTCTCTTTTCCCATTTTCACATTTCACCTAGCTACCTCACCTTTTGAAATGCAGCTGGAGCATCTCTGTCTTGTGTACCCTTGGCTGTGTTCCCCTGACTTTGCTTCCAGAGATGATTTCTCTGCTATTTACTTAATGCCACCCACACAGTCACACTCATAACACAGAGTTTGCCTGGGGTGGGCTGTCAGCAGTTAAGGTCTTTATAATTTTCATGCTTTGCACTGTGTTTTGGAGAGGGAAGAAATCAATGAAGCTAGTCACTGCTGCCCTTGCCTCTCCTTCAGGTATTATTATTATTATTATTATTATTGAGAAAGATTTGAGTCTGCAGTTGGACAGACTCTCCTGCTTTGGAGGGCAAAGATGCCGCATGAGTGAAGGAGTCCATAGATTTTCTTGTCCATCCCCCTGCCTCTGGGAGAGATGGGATTGGTTCTAGAGTTCCAGAGTGTTAGTTTTCCCTCCCTGCATGAGAGAGTTCAACTTTATGCTCAGCCTCATGCTTCAAGAGAAAGTTTTCTTAGTGTAGCAGAAACTCTTGGGTCCTCCGCCAGCTCCCAGGCTGAGCCAATCATCATCCTTCCTCAGGAATATGGATTGGGACTGCATAGCAAGATCCCCAGCATGTAAACCCAGTTATTGCTGGTGGCCGTGCCTTCTACCAGGTGAACTGGAGAACAGAGGAAGCAAGGACATGGAGTGAGGAAGACGTGCAGAGAGGAGTTGAAATGAAGGCAAAGAGGGGATACTCTTTGGTGACATCCACGTCTTTGGTTCCATTCTTTTCTGAAACCCAGCTGCATGACAAATCCATGAGCTACTCTTATCCTTATAATGAACCCTCCTCACTTATTTTTCCCTTAAACAGCTCTAGTAGGCTTCTGATGCAAACAATAGGGTCTTTATTAATAAACATATCTAAGTTTTAAAGGATTATTATTATTCTCCTCTCCTTTCGCCTTTTCCCACTTAATTGCTTGGCTTTTGCCTTCATGGTTTTTGCTGAGCATGCTCACGTGCACTTGTGTGCTGTATGTAGACAGGTTAGTCCATATGGGAAAAAGATCCATTTATCCTCTTCATAGACTAGTGCGGGGAATAGCACTTCAGAACCTCCCTTGGTGAGTCACCTGCACCCCCTTCTCAGGGCAGTCGCTCTTCAGCACTGGTCTATGTGGAAATGCAAGGCTGGTGTCGCAGGATGTTTCATTTTTTTCCAAAAGAAATCAGAAATCTGAATTTTTATGAGAAATCTCTTGATTTTGAAATATTGACTCAATTTGCATTTAAAAATGTAATAGACCAACCAAAAAAAAAGAAAAAAAAACCCACAAAACAGTCTGTGGGCTGCTGGAGATCTCTATGGTAGATCCTTGCTATTCATAGTATGGTCTGAAAACCAGAAGCGTTGGCATCACTCAGGAACTTACTAAAAGTGCCGAATCTCAGGCCCACCCCAGACCTGGTGTATCAGAATCTGCCTGTTAACAAGGTCTCCAGGCCGTTTGTCTGTACGTTAAAGACTGAGAAGTCCTGGCTTCATTCACTTATTCACAAACTGGGCAGCACAGTGAAATTACCTGAGCAGCTTAAAAAAGTACCGATGTCTGGGTCCCACTCCCAGAGATTCTGTGTTAATTAGTGAATGCAGCCTAAAGATCCGTAAGTGATTTTAACGTGCAGCAAATGTCAATATCCACCTTGGCCTGTGAGCTGGTGACCCCCCATCTGGAGTCTCAAGACCCTCACAGAAGTTGTAAATCAAAGGTCCACAGATATTTTCAGAAGATTTATTATTTTGGCGCAGAACAGTGTTTCAAAAAAATTTTTAATTTTATTGTCCTAAATTAGAAGATAGGACTTTCTTAAATGCTGCAAAGAAACATTAAGTATGAACATCTTAGAAAAATAAACTATTAGAGTCCCAAATACTCAATTACACAGTACAAAGACCCCAAACACACAGCACTAGCCAAAGCCTGCATCCTAAATGATCTCAGACATCTGAAAATTCCTGTCCTTTGAAAATGTAGCCAAAGGAGGAGAGAGGGCGACAATAGCAAAACCACCACAGTTGAACCCTGAGACAATGGACCCCCAAAGTCAGAGTACAGGAAACCATCTTCTTTTAAATGTCAACATCTAATCTTGCACTCTGATCATTATTCCTATATTCCAGCAGCTAAAACAATCTTTTCTGTTTGTGTCTGTGTGTATGTATAAAATTCTTCCAGTGTGACAAACTGCAAACAAAAAACAAACCCACAATTCTTTACCCTCCCCTTATCTGTGCTCTTTGCAATGTGACTTTGTGGCTCCTCCCCTCAAGAGGTAGAGTCTATTACCTTTGAATCTGGTCCAGCTGAGTGAGGTCCAGGGCAGTTCTAGAATGGGCAGAAGTGATGTGCCAGTTCTGAGCCTAAGCGTCAAGACACCTTGCTCACTGCTTCTCTCTCTTTGGGACCCCTGCTACTGCAATGTGAGCAAGCTGGATTAGCTGAACTTAGAGAAGACCCAAGGCCTTGCTAGACCAGCTGCCAGCCAGCTGACTCCCAACATTTGAGAAAACCCAGCCGGCATCAGTAGAGTCACCTACCTGGCCCACAGCTGACCAAAGATGCATGAGCAAGCCCAGTCAAGACCAAGGAATCACCCAACCAGCCCACAGAATCATGAGATACATAAACGCTTGATTTGTTTTGGAGTGATTTGTTACACAGCAATAACTAACTGACATACCCAGCCTAGAGAATTTCACCTTAGACATTGAAGTTCTAAAGAAATAGAGTCTAAAAAAAAATAACTAGAAAACAGTTAAGCTGAACTAGAAAAGACTAAGGAAAGAATGACAAGGCCCTCTTCTCCACTTTGCTCCTGCCATCGGGCCGTCTTGGGAATGCTGTGTTACTTTGCTAGGCCAAGGAACTGAGCAGAAATGAAGCCAGCGGGCTGGAGGTGGTGCATATTCAGAGGATGTCCCTAATGACCAGCATCTGACAGTGATTTCCCATCTACTTCCTAATTCTGCCACCACTATTGCTCCTTTTATATTTCCCTCTCAATATTATTGAGCATCCTAATCTGAAGACCAAATTTAAATGTGAACAATGGATCATGTTCTGAATAACACCAAGTATATGGATACAGACTTAGATAATTCTTATGACTTAGTAAGAATTACCATCTGAACCACACCTGCTGGTGGTATTGATCTACACACCATTGTTCTCAGGTATGTCCATCTTGTAAAGTTAGTATGATTTCCAAAAGATAGTAGCATTACATGTCCTAAAGTTTTCTGCAACCTTGCTAAGAAAACTGAACTGTTTCAGAAAAACTGCTTTCAATATTCTTGCTAGTTCTGAAAATCAGTTTAAAATTTAGCTCAAATGGCAAAAGAAAATAGAAAAAGAAAGTCAGCATTTAAAAATACCACATGTACCGCAAACTCGGTCCTCTCCCTCCTCTAACAAATCAGGAGTGGTGTTCAGTCACTTTAAAGTAGGTAGCTTTGTGAAAAAGAAAATTATTTGCGTAGCTCCCTGTCACAGAGATTTCGGCAAATTCCTCCCAGCCTTCGTAGCTGACTTGAGTTTGCCAAGAAGGGAACAATAGGCTATCCATGGCTTTTGAGGAAGGTTAGTGGCTGCATATGGTAAGCAGCGGCCCAAAGATTAACAAGATCCACGTTGAGAAGCCAGATCTATAGCAGTCTCACCTCCAGGTAAATAGAAGACTAAGGAAATTGCTTTTTACTCCTAATAGTGAGGCCAGCAAACTAAGTATGTGACATACATATGGATCTTTGTCGTAGACATTATGAAGGATAGAGAAACCATTTCCGACGTAGTCCTGCTGTCAAGGAGCTACCAGTCTGACTACGGAGACAAGATGGACATACCTGAGAACAATGGTGCGCCAATCGACGCTGCCAGGAGGTGTGGTTCAGATAGAGAATGGTGCCAGAGTCACCAGATTAGAAGCAAAAGGGTCACCATGAGCTGGCCAGTAGGGGAAGGCTGTGGGAGAAATCCAGCAGCCCTCTGGAGAGATCAAGGACTGTTTGTTTATTTTTGACAGCATTATTGAGACATAATCGACAAATAAAAATTGTATATATTTAAGATGTACAATTTGATGTTTTGATATACTGTGAACATTGTGAAATGATTGTCACACTCAATCTAACATATCCATCACCCTGCATAGTTACCATTTTTTTCCCTTTTTTTGTGCTGAGAACTCTTAAGATCTATCCTCTTAGCAACTTTAAAGTGTACAATACAGTATTGTTAACTATAGTCACCATGCTGTACATCAGATCCCCAGAAGTTATTCACCTTGCATAACTGAAACTCTGTACCCCTTGAACAATAGCTCCACCGTTTCCTCCTCCCCCAACCACCATTCTACTCTCAGCTTCTATGAGTTTGACTATTTTAGATTCCACATATAGGTGGAATCATGCAGATTGTGTCTTTTTGTGTCTGGTTTATTTCACTTAGCATAATGTCCTCCAGGTTCATCCATGTTGTCGAAGATGGCAGGATTTCCTTCTTTTTTAAAGCTGAATAATATTGCTGTGTGTGTGTAGGGGGGGTGTATACATATATATATCACATTTTCTTTATCCATTTATCTATTGACAGACATTTAGGTTGTTTCCATATCTTGGCTATTGTGAAGAATGCTGCAATGAACATGGGAGGGCAGATATCTCTTTGAGATACTGATTTCATTTCCTTTGCATATATACCCAGAAGTGAGATTGCTGGATCACATGTTTTAAGTCATTTGCAGAACCTCATACTGTTTTCCGTGATGGCTGTACCAATTTACATTCCCACCAATAATGTACAAGAGTTCCCTTTTCTCCACATCCTCACCAACACTTGTTATCTCTTGCCTTTTGGATAATAGGCTTCTTAACAGGTGTGAGGTGATAGCTCATTGTGGTTTTGATTTGCATTTCCCTGATGATTAGTAATGTTGAGCATCTTTTCATGTATCTGTTGGCCATTTGTGTGGAAGATCCTGTTTATTAAATACTCCTTTAGAAGTATGTCCTGGATATCTGTCTCTCTCTCTCTCTCTCTCTCTCTCTCTCTCTCACACACACACACACACACACACACACACACACGCTGTATTTGTCTCATCAAATTATCCCTGTCTCCTGAGAGTCTCAGGAGAGATAGGTGTGTAGTAGGTCACTGTTGTCGTATCTTCACATTATCTTGAGCTAGACACCACCCAGGACAGGTGAGCTCCCAAAGAAATGGTTGCCAGTGTTATCAATGAGACAAGAGCAGCCCAGACACATGAACCAGGAACACACACAAAAGCACCTTTTGATAAGTTCCTGTGAATAGCAATTCTTAGAAAGCTTCTATGGGATGCCATCTGGATGCCCAACTATCACCATGATAAAATCGCACTTGCTTCCACCCTAGCCATGCACATATCTTATAATTATCTATACTCCCAAGTTTTCTGAGCCTTTATTTTTAAAAATTAAGGGAAACTTCATCTTTGCACATTTGGTTTTCAATACAGTTGTAGCGCATTTTCCAAAATGCCAAGTAATCTAAAAGTAATTTACATCTGAGCTAGGAATACATTGGTTTTTTAGGATATTTTCCTTCTTACTTCCCAAATTGTGCTCTGACTAATCTAGCAGTAAAATTAGTTAAATATTCAACTAGGCACAAACTGCATGATTAGAGAGGATAGCTGTGAAGTCTGGAAGGAAACCAGACTGATTTAAAATTTATCAAGAGATCATTTAATTCCATGCAATGAGCATTTCCTGCACTACCAGGGAACCGATCATCATTCAGACACAACCCACGTGGAGCTAGATTAAGGGGTGATCATTCAGAGGCCTCACTAGTTTTTACATCCAAATCCAACCCCATAGTCGTAACAGCACAGACCAGCCTGCAGACAGCGATTTCACCTCTCAGGTTATTAACATGAGCCTCTCCTTCGAGCTTCATCCAGCAGACAACTGCCTAGCCTTATTACAATCAACCTGAAACGTGCTGCATGCTGCATCTCGCGGCCTTAATTAAAGTACACCCATCATCCAATTACACCGCATGATTTCTCAAACCTCTCTTGAAGCAAGCCCCTAGAAAACCAGGAGGAAAAATCAAATTGAAGGAAGCCCCAGGATCTCAACAGGATCTAACCACAAGGGCTTCAATTTGCTCCTGGGTGTATAAGGGGTAGAAAGGAAACAAGATTCTTTACCTCCTGCGTGGTCTTCATCAGGCAGGGGACTCGGCTCAGCCAAAGAAGGTTAGTGTGAAGCTGCTCACCCACGTCTCATTGTGCGGTCACACCTGGCCTCTCATTGTCTCTCTCCCTCTGGGCTGACCAAGCTGGGTGCCCTCACCCCGGCTACTGAAACACAAATCTTTGAGAGGAAACAGCTCACTTCGCTGACTACGTCATTCACTAGCTAGACCATCCTTTACATTTGATAAAGGGACCTGCAAAAGAGATCTTCTGCAGAAGATGTACGTCCAAATGTCTCTTTACCAATGAGAACCAGGTGTCCATGGCGAGACTCCTGGAGAAACGTAACTAGGGCTTTCTGAATCCCTGCGCCGTGGCTGACACAACACAAAGCACTCAGTGCACGTGACCACATCTCATCTTAACCGCTCTACGTGGGGACCTGGAAGTTCAGATTGGGTCAGTAATTTGCTTACAGACAGGCAGGAGGTAAGGTACAGAATCAGAAAATGCTGTTGGACAATTTGAGAAAACAGGTTCAGGTTCCAGTTCTTCCCAGAGGCCGATGAGACACGGTTGGGAGTAGCGCCTCGGAAGCAGACCAACGTGGGTTTGAATTCTGATTTTACCACTTTATAGCTCTATGACCTTGACAAAGCTATTGACCCCCCGAGCCTTGGTTTCTTCATCACTAAAATGGAGATACTCCCCTCTGCCTTATAAAGTTGCAATGAGGATTAGATGAAGTAATAATTCATGCAAAGTACTTAGCACATTATCTGGCACTCAAAGTATTCAGTCGGCGCTGGCTATTATTATTTATTACACTATTTTTCTTGGTTTAACCTTCTTTCAATCCTTACTGGGGTAGCTTGAGAGCTTTAGCTAAAGCAACTTCCAACAGATGGATGTAAGAAGCAACCGGAGATCATTTGCGACGATGGCGATACAGCAGTAGTTAAATCAGAATTACCACCCAAACTCAACCAGGCAGGAGGGATCGGGTAGGAAATCTGGTCTATTGTTTTCTCCTTATCAGAGGAAGAGCTGTGCTCCTGGTGATGCTGGAGCAGGAGGCAGAGGAATGTAGAGCTGAGAGGAAGGGGGGCCCTCCTCACCGTGGCTTTCACTTTGCTTAAGACTCGGTTCTTTGCACTGCACCCTCGAACAAGACGAACCTTGCACACAAGTGCATGCGGCAAGAGACCCCACTTTCATCGGCTGGCTCCCTGGGCCAGCCGTCTGCCACATCTGATTGGGGAGCAGAGTTGAAATTAAATAGCTGTGGCATCACTTCCCCACTGCCCAAGAAACCCAGTGAAGGGTGAGGCTGCTGGCTGTGGCCGTTTCCGGGCAGACCATTCTGCGCTAACGCAGCAGAAACAAGCGGGACGGCGAAACTGGGAGACGCATTTTCTGTTTCTTCGTGGAGGGACCTCAAGGAAAGACAACATCCCATAACAAAGGGAGTAAAAGAAATCAGAATCATGTTCATTTGATGACGTCTCTGTCAGCTCAAAGTTTCCCAGAGAGAGGAGCATGGAAAACTCTGAAAAGAGTTAGGAGAAGAGCAGCTGGAAATAAGGAAAAGGGCTTATGCGTGAGACCAACACCAAAATGCAACAGCAGCAGAATTCACCCACAGCGTCGAGATGCAATGGTCAGCTGGACCCAACAGCCTGCCTGGGACAGAAGGCATAGCTGGACCAGGAGCAAAGGAATCTTAGTTCTAGTCCTGCCCAGAACCAGAAGGGGGCAGGGGTAGAGATAGAGCATGCTCTACAAAGGTGGGGATTTTCAGCAGTTTCTTCCATATTCTGTGTTGATGTAGATGAAGAGACATGAGAGGGCGTCAGTGTGAAGGCAAGACCACAGGAGGCACAGAGAAAGCAGTCCAAAGGCGGCAAGGGCCCCCTCAGCTCTCCCCCACAGTGGGGCCTGTAAGGTAGCTGGGCAAGGTCTCAGAGAACACGAGCTGGGGTTCAAATTTCACCACCATTTGACCTCAAGCATAGAAATAAGAGTTTCCAATATGCAAGGTGCCCCTCTAGGTACTGCTAAGATGTCAGAAGGGGCAGGAGGGGAATAATGCTGCTGTGTTGGGACCAGATCTGACAGAGTGTCACTTTCGTGTACATTACCTCACAGCAAGCCACTGAGCTCAGTACGGCTTTCCTTGTCTTACAGAGGAGCCTCAAACAGTGGCGGAGAAGGAGTTGGTGTAATGTGTTCCTCATTCTCTTCCTACACCTCTCCTGAATTTAGCTGGAAATGGGTCAATACGCAGAGAAACTCAGGCGTTTCTTGAAGCTGACGTTTCAACAAATCTAAAGACTGTAACATGGAAAAAGGAAATAAACATACTCTGGTGTCTGCACACATCGCCATAGCCCAGCGGTGGACGTTGTCTTGACAGCTCCTTTGCTCTGCTTCTGGACCAAAGGGGCTGCATGACTCTCCCACTAGCAGAGAGCTGGTCAGTTGCAGAGTACAGATTTGGGACTTTTCCCGAAACACAGTTTAAGAAGTCTGGACTCTATTCTGTAAGCAGTGGGGAGTCAAAAAAAAACCTTCTGAGCAGAAGAGGAACTGGATTGGATTCCCTGCGTGTAGGGGAGCTGGGCAGGAAGGACAAAACTCAGGTTTGAAAAGCTGGTGGGAAGAGGTACCTGGAGCAGTCAAGGCGAGAGGTGATGAACAGGTGATGAAAGCGGAAAGGGACAATGGATAGAAATTTCCTTACAGCCCAGCCTTCAGACAGCCCACGTGATTAACCCGTGTAGATGTGCTTGCATGATATGGTCCCGTTAGTCGGAGCATGCATTTAGCAGGATTCTCCTAGAGATAATGGCTTCCAGCCAAAGGGCTACTCGAGGTGGACTATGTCCCCCAGGGGCAGCTGGGTGAGGAAATCTCTCTGGGAAGGGAGGCGCTGGAGGCTCCCCAGCCCTGGTAAAGTGTCTCTGGCTTTCCTTAGCTGGGTGAGGCCCATCACCAGAGAGCACCTTTTCCACCCACGTCAACCAAAGTCTCCTGGGAAATGGAGAGAGGGACGTTCCTGCTGTTCCAGCGTCTGAGTCCTAGTCTTTCCCCTGGTGCCTGCCTTCCGATCCAGCGGCAGTGTTTAGCCAGCAAAGCCTTCCTTGCTGGGTCTCTGAAAAACAGGCAGAATCATGTCCTGCTTCTGAGGGACTATTATAAAAGCACTTTGATGATTAAGTTTTTTAATGTGCAGAATAGATTTTAAAATTGTCAGTCCTATCACCCAGCCCCATCCCTGGGCTTCACTCAGAGCTAACCCTGTGCCCTCCTTTCTCCATCTATCACAGACATAAAAGCTGGTCAAAGATCCACTCGCTCCTCCCGCCCCCATAATTATCGCCATAGTTCTAGCTGTCAAGAGATCTTGCTACAGAAAAAAAGGCTATAATTCAGTATTAGCTTACTGGAAAACACTAGTGGGAGTTGAAATCACAAGTAGGCAGAGAATAAAGTAGAACCAAAATTCATCATGAAGTCATTTTCGCCTCCCACATTCCACTATGATCCAGACAATAACCTCTATTTGTGAAGAACATAAAGATTTGCTCCTGCACATCATAGGAAAAACATTGTGATGGTTGGTTGCTGCTATTTTTTGTGTATGTGTGTGAGGAGGACTAGCCCTGAGCTAATATCCAATGCCAATCCTCCTCTTTTTGCTGAGGAAGACTGGCCCTGGGCTAACATCCATGCCCGTCTTCCTCCACTTTATATGGGACGCCGCCACAGTGTGGCTTAACAAGCGGTGCATCGGTGTGTGCCCGGGATCCGAACCGGCGAACCCCGGGCCACGGCAGCGGAGCGCGCACACTTAACCACTTGCGCCACCAGGCTGGCCCGCTGCTACTTTTTTGAGTGTCAAGATTGTCATTCCTCCCCTGAAAAAGAGCAGTATATTTTCGAAACGCTCTGATCTCTTATCAGAAATGCTCTGATCTCTTATAGCTCACTTTGAAGAAATGATGTTTGGACTGGATTCCAAAAGCAGGCGACATGGATAAGTGGCAATTCTCTGCCTCTAAGAACCGTGGCAAATGCTGCAGAAGAGCTTTGGCCGGGACTTCAACAAGAGGTTCCCCGGAAGCTGGTAGGTGCCTACCCGTCCCCTGACAGGGAGGCGTGGAGGGAAGCAGCTCCTGGAGGTGGCTGGCTGGCTTCGGGCACACAGAAATTCGGAGACAGCAGTTTTAAAAGTAGAAAGCTAAGTCTGCAAATGTGGCCAAGTCATCTTAATTAAGGCCTGAGCCTCTTCATTGAAAAGAAACAGCACCGGAGTTTGGAAATCCAATAGAAGTTGCCACAACAAGCTGGAAAGAACGGAGGGCACTGGCTGGATATGCCGCTAAAGGCACATGTGATTTTTGGTTGCCTTTTCCTAAAGGTAGTCTCAGACTCAGGCCAAGTGGCTGATGCCAAGGGAGGCAGTTTAGTGAGAGCCAGTGACTGGTGCACAAACCCCATTGGCCTTAGCCTTACCAGGGGCTGTCCCTCTTTGTTACCAACCCCGCAATGAGTCCCCCAAATTCTTCTTCCTCACTCCAAGCTTTCATATCACCCCTTGCTCAAAACCCTCCAATGGCTTCCTGCTGCACTTAGACCAGCAGCCAACCCACCCCCCTTGCCAAGGCCTGCAGAGTCCCCACCCTCCAAACTCGCACCTACCCATTCCCCTGTGTTCCTTCCATTCCAGCAACTCTGGACTTTCTGTTCTATGAACACAGCAAACTTGCTCCTGCCTCAGGGCCTTTGCACTTGCAGTTTCCTCCTCCTGGATTGCTCTTCTCTCAAATCTTCATATTGCTGGTTCCTTCCCACCATTCAGTTCAAACATTAGCTGCTCGTGGAAGCCTTTCTGACGTTCACTATATAAAATATCCCTTCCTCCCTCCATAACTCTCTAATCACTATCTTGTTTTTGTTTCTTTTTCTCATCAATATCTGACATTGCTATATTTCTTTACTTGTTTATTTTTCTGTCTCTCCACAGTAGAATATCAGCTCCTTGAGAACAGAGACCTCACCTCTCTGGTTTACCACTCAATCCCTATCCCCTACAACAGTGCTTAATCAATACTTTTGAATGAATGAATGAATTTGTTAGGAGACTCACAATTATTAAAAATCTAAAAATAAATCTTTAAAAACCTCAGCAGTCAGGCGAGTACATGTGTACATACGCCAACCTGGCAATGCTCTACAGAGAATTCTGCACACATCTCCATCAGAGCCGTCACTGCACCTCTAGCCCCGCTGTGCTCCCGGCTGGCACCGGACAGAAGACAGAGATAACTTGTAGGATGTTGCTTTACAGCAAAACCAGAGGTTCTAGTTTCCACTCCCCAGAGCCCCTGACATTCATTCACGGGCATTTTTACCCAGAGATGCATCCTGCAGTCAGCCCCATTAATATCCTACATAAACAAGCCACAAGGGGCATCCCTTGGAGAGTCTTTAAAAAAACATCTCAAGTAGTCTGTGCACAGCAGTAATCTCAAAGTCAGAGTGAGGCCACTGCTGGGGAGAGAGGAGTCCATGAGAAAAAGGAGAGGTTGGAACTGGGCTCTCATTCGGAAGTCCCCTTACCTCACTATCATTCTTACACATCCAATTAGACGTTGTCCTAGGCTGCCACACACCCCAGCAAACACAAATGAGGTGGGTTTTCTAGTTATGACGCAGATTGTGAGCACGCTCCCTGGAGCGTATGCTGCTCCATCCTGTGTCAGTGATCCAGAAAGAAAAGTGGGAAGAGATGGAACCAAATGGGGCCAAACTCATGGATTGGGTGTGGCTCCCTTTAGAGTAATTCTAAAACAAATAAAAGTGGATGCTTTGTAGAAAGAAGGGCATGTGGTCTGTCTGTTCCTGTGGCTCCCTCCAAGACTAACTGATTTCTGTTGGTGACAGAATTTCCTCAGTGGTGATACAGATGTATGTGGTACCTCTGTGGAGCCGTACCAAACAACAAAGAAACTATTCAGGAGATGTAAAATGATAATGATAATGACAGTAATAATAACTCAGCTGTTTTCCCTAGGAACTGTTGGTAAGAACTCCAGGAGACAGCTGTGCACAGACCTCACCATGAGCACCGAGACCCTTGACATCATTCGGCTATCTCTGTAGGCACAGAGCAGCCTGGTGCTGCAAGAGGCAGGCTTTCAGAGGGGAAACTAGAAAACTCCAGGGTCTGATGGTCGTGGAACCTCTAAATTCAGAGTCACTGCTTCCCCTCGCAGTGTGACAGAGGTCAAGGGGCATTTATATAGAAAGCATTAAAATTATCGGGGTGGAATGGATCCAAGTCAACATTTCTTCCCCAAATCTAAGAAAAAACAAAACATTTAGAAGGCCAGACCCACTCAGAAGGGCAGCCCTGCCCTTTACTTGCCCTCTTCACCACCAGTCAACCAGCGCTTAAGCACACGTCATGTGCAAGGCACCCTGTTGTGTGCTAGGTGCTCAATGATAGACACGACTGACAAGTTTCTGCCTCATCTACAGCTCTCATTCCAGTGTAAGCCTGTCGTTTTTTAAAGACAACTTTATTGAGATGTAATCCACATACCATACAATTCACCCATTTCGGGTGTACAATTCAATGGCTTTTCATATATTCATGGAATTGTTCAACCATCACCACAATCGATTTTAGAACATTTTCATTACCCTAACAAGTAGTGTAAAGCCTTAAGGAGCAAATCACTCAGTCGATTATTGAGTTACAATCGTGAGCATTGCTTCTACCTCTCTGAAAGAATGAAGCACATAACAAGAGGACCTCTCTGGTCTTGCGGCTCCAAGAAGGCTCCGTGCAAAGTGACATTTGAATTGTGAGCTGATGGATGAGGAGGAGAGAGTCAGGCAGAAGGAGTGGAGCGAGGAGGAGGCAGGCAAAGCGAGAGCAAAGGCTCTGTGGTGAATCTGAGGAACTGAAGGAAGAATTTTGAATTTTGTCTTAGAACAATTGGTTTTCTATTTTTCAAGACATTTAAGTCTCCCTGCTCTCTCTTCATCCACTCCTCACACTCACGCTCAGATTTTCATTTTGAAAGTGTATCTCCTGCTGATGGCTGGAGAATGGCTCGGAGGGAGGCAGGAGTGAAAGCAGGAAGACAGGAGCCCATCACAGGAGTCCAGCTAAGAGGTGACGGTGGCCTAAGTCGGGGAGTTGGCAGTAGAAGCGAGAGCAGAGAGTTGATTCCAGATTTGTTAGGACCTGAACTGAAAGACCTTCGTGATTGATTGACCGTGGGAGGGATAAATCCCAAATAGGATGCCTCTGCAGCTGGGTGTACGGGCTATGGAAGGAAAACTGGAAGAAAATTAGGGTGTTAGGAGTTGAGAGATCATTACAGATTCAACACTGGATAACGACAGTGAAGCGTCTACAGACTGGGCTGTAGGTGTGAGTAGGTGTGAGTCTGGCGTCAGAGGTGAGATCTGGGGTGGAGACACAAATGCTGGGGTCATTGTTGCACAGCAGGCTGTTGACCACTGGTGTCCCGCAAGCAGGTGACACCCAGGGAGAGACAACGAAGTACAGAGGGGGCCTCAGGCGAAGCCAAGGGGAGGTCCAACATTGTAACAGTGAGTAGAAGAGGAGGAGCTGGTGAAAGAGGCTGAGAAGAGCTGCCAGCGAGGAGGTAAACCAGCAGTGTGGTGACCTGGAAACCAAGGCAAGATGGCGCTTTAAGGTGGGAGAGGCTATTTGTTTAAACACTGCTGAGACACGAGGCCTAAAATAATGTCCTTTGGACTTGGTGACTTGAAAATTATTGGTGACCTTAGCAAGAGTCCTTTCAGTGACAGACAGGGAGGTCAAAAAATTGAACGTGTGTGAATCGTTTTGAGAAATTTGGCTGGGAATGGGAGGAGAAAGACAGTGTGATGAAGGGCCAGGGGGGTGAGGGAGGAAAGTCTGTTTTAACATGGGGGAGATGTAAGCAAATGTTAATGCTAACAGGAAGGGTTCAGTGAGGAGTAGAAAAGAGAGGAATGACTGATGGGTAAGGCACCTGAGAAGACGGGAGGGGGTGGGATCCCAGCCTAGCTGCAGAGTGGGCCTCAGCAGGAAGGGAAACCTGCTTCTGCCCTGAGGAGCCTGAAGCAAACCCTGGTCTCAGTTATAGCCAGGAATGAACCCGAGCCACACTGGGAGCCGGGGCGTGTTCTCCAAAAGCCTCACTGGGCGTCGTGTGCTCTTCACTGTGCACTGGGTGTGGGATGAGCGTTCTTGTTCTGGCCTGCTGCCCCCGCCAAACACAAACACATGCACACACACACATGCACACGCACTCATTAAACATGTTCTGGAAACAGGAGCCTCATAGAAGGAACCCTACCTCTCCTTCCTCTCTGAAGCCCTTCTCCTTGCACAGCTGAGACCTCTGTTTATACTTCACACATCAGAACACCCTTTCTCCATCCCTCCTGCTCTCAGCGTTCATCCTTCACCTCCTCAGGACGATAATAAATGGCCAAGTTAATTGAGACATAATTAACAGCAAAAGGGAGGTCAGAAGTAAAACATCACTCCAGGGATGGAGTCACCACGAGACATTCTTTTCCCAGAGGCAACAAGACAGGCACGAAGAGGAACGGTGGTGACAGAGCAGAGCAGCAGCTGCCTGACGCTCTGCCCCTTCTGACCTAGAGAATTCATGGAGCCTCAGGCCTGACCTGTGAGGGAGGTGGCTGTCCCCATCTCTCATCACAGAGTTCAGATGGAGGGGCCTTGGATGCAGCTCCAGAGTGGTCAGCAGGGGTAAGCACTGGGCCAGCGTTGGGCCACCGCTCTAGGAGGAGGGGACCGCCCCAGAGCAGGGCCTCAAAGGTGGTGAGGATAAAACGGGATGATGCTGGGAAAGGTGCTTGAACAGGTGACTAATATCGTCATGACTCACTAATGTTGGAGGATCTGGTGAAGATTCACGTAGACCTCTGGCCTGTAAGGGAGCTTTGGACCAAAGGTCCATGCAGTCACTGTTGTCACACCAGCATGGACATATTTAAGTCAGGCTCCCATATGTACAACGATACAACGCCTGTATATAGTTAAAACTTCATTTTTATACATCACGTGACAGAATAACTACCACGCAGGCCTGTCCTTTTACACCAGGCCACCCTCAATAATGATATACTATATAGTGAACTGTTACACTTTTCAGTGACCTTTCTCACTTATTGCCCCAGTTTTTCTCCACAATGACCCTCTGAGATGTGGTGGGTAACTATGGGTTCCTCTCATGCATCTGATGAGGAGAGGGGAGCCGGGAGACCTCTGGATGAGCACGTGTTTCCTCCAGTTACTAGTAACGCAGGGTGACTAAAGGCAACTGTTCGCTCCAGCCAACACTGCACACTGCTGCCTTGGGCCTCTCCTTAGTTAAAGGATCTAAGGAAAATTTCACTGGCATAATGTATTTTAACCAAACAGTTGCCAACTAAGCTCGTGTCAAGGATTTGGGGCACTGGGCCAAAAGTAGAAGGAACTGTGTTGGGCTCATCCTCCACCTCCACAACAGAGAAGATTCACGGCTCTGCCCTTGACACATTGCGAGAACCACTTAACTAACTGCTGACTCTGCTAGTTCTAGTTATTTACTTCCCTGTTCAATAGAAGTTGAAAAATCACTTGTGTTATTAATTTGCCTAAAACCTTCCAGCTTCAGAAAATGACTCAAAAGCCATTTTTACAAAGCAAAGCTGGAATTCTCAGGTTTTGCTTTCAGATGACCAGTCATTCCTCAGCGGTTCTCATAAACACTGAGCTTACAATCTTTTTACCTTTCATTTTCTAGATGAGATAAACACATACAGGTTTACTGAATTTCTCTCTCACTACAGAGTCATATATAAAACTACCAAAACAGCCCTTAGTTCCTTTCCTATTTTCAGACAACCAGACGATTACATTTCCCTTTGGGAAAATCCCCATTCATATCAAATGTTTGTTGTCCACTTCTTTTCTGTCAATCAACAATCATTTGTTCGGCTTCTGCTACATGCTCAGCCTGCGGTGGGTAGTAGGTGGAGACACCTGATTTATGTAGCCTTTCTTGAGTGCTGGGCCTCAGCAGGCTTATACTTCATCTAAAGAAAGCATTGGCCTCAAGAAATAATGAATATATCAGTGGATAGCCTATATTCTGTAACTGCATGGAATTATGTGGCGTCCGTGGGCATCCCGAGACAGAGACTAACAGGAGGAGGAGGGGACACGAGGATGGAAGTGCTGAATAAGAGAGAAGGATGGGACGTACACTTCAGGCAAGGGGGCCACATCTGTGGCTGTTTTGAAGACCATGAGTAGCCTGGACTGATTCAAAAAGGCAGATGATAGGGAGCCATTGAAGTTTCATCTGCAAGATGAACAAGGTGTTTACAGACATTGTTTTGCAAGGCTAGAAGGGAACAGAGAATTAGACTTGAGTCCTGAACTGGATGGGAGGAGGGTATAGTCAAAGTATTTGGCAGTGGGATAGATCTAGGGACAGAAAGTGACTCTCTCATCCCCTGCCAGTGGGGGAACTCAGGGAGAACAAGAGGACCCAAAAGGATGTCTGGAGTGTGAAAGGGAGGGGGAAGAAACATACTGATTCAGAGCAGTATCACTGTGGAAGCAGTCCCACAGTATGATTACGATGTCCTTCAAGGATTCTTGACTCCCCAGGATAGCATCGTTTCTCTCCTAAGGCGGCAAGAAATATCTTGATAACCCCATCGAGGTCATATTCTTTTTAATGGGGGCCCACGGCTGGTGGGAGGTGTACCATGGACTGTAATGTGAATGTAAAATGTGCCCTCCCTCACGGAAGAGGTGCACTTCCAGGTAGTCCTGAGCTGTTAGAACCATTCTGCATGAGTACAACCCACCCTGTTTCAAAAAACACCACTCCAGCCAGCTTCTTCTCTAATCTTGGGAGGTGGGCTAGAGACTTGGAGAGGTTCCCCCCGGGATCCTTCCAGGGCCTGGCTACAGTCTCTGCTTCCCCCCTCCACTGACCCCTCCACAGTGTCCATCAGGAGTTACAGCTCCACGTGGGGCCTCACCAGGACCAGGGCAGGGGCACAGGTAGGAAAGCTTCTGTCTCATCACTTCCTGCTCATGGCATACAAACACCATGGTTTAAACCAAATCGAGGGTTTTGTTTTGAAACCATGGATATTAAAATATGTTGTCTCAGATGGGAGAGATGTTTACAAGCCCTGCTGTTCCTGTCAATCAAATGAAAATGAAAACACAACATACGAAAATCTATGGGTTGCAGCAAAAGTGGTACTAAGAGGGAAGTATATAGCAATACAGGCCTACCTCAAGAAAGAAGAAAAATTTCAAAGTGACAAACTATTGCTAAACTAAAAAGAACAAGAAAAAGAACAAATGAAGCCCAAAGTCAGTAGAAGAAAGGAAGTAATAAAAATGAGAGCATAAATAAATAAAAATAGAAACTACAAAGGCAACAGAGAGGATTAGTGAAGCTAAGAGCTATCTCTTTGAGAGATAAACAAAATTGACAAATCCTTAGCCAGACTCACTAAGAAAAAAAGAAGGCTCAAATAAATAAAATCAGAAATGAAAGAGCAGAAATTACAACAGATACCTCAGAAATACAAAAGATTTTAAGAGAATACTGTGAAAAGCTATATGTCAACAAATTGGATAATTTTGAAGAAATGGATAAATTCTTAGAATCATACAACTTCCCAAAAATGAATCAAGAAGAAATAGAGAATCTGAACAGACAAATCACTAGTGAAGAGACTAAAACAGTAATCAAAAAACTCCCAAGAAACAAAAGTCCAGGACTAGATGGCTTCTCTGGTGAATTCTAGCAAACATTCAAAGAAGATTTAATACCTATACTTCTCAAACTCTTTCAAAAAATTGAAGAGGAAGCGATGTTTCCTAATTCATTTTACAAGGCCAACATTACCCTGATACCAAAACCAGACAAGGACAACCCCAAAAAGGAACATTACAGGCCAATATCATTGATGAACACAGATCCAAAACTCCTCAACAAAATATTAGGAAAACAAATACAACAATACATTAAAAGGATCATACACCATGATCAAGTGGGATTTATTCCAGGGAAGCAGGGATGGTTCAACATCTGCAAATCAATCAACATGATGTACCACATTAACAAATGAAGAATGAAAATCACATGATCATCTCAATAGATAAAAATAAAGCATCTGACAAGATGCACCATCCACTTATGATAAAAATTCTCAATAAAATGGGTATAGAAAGAAAGAACTTCAACATAATTAAGGCCATGTACAACAAACCCACAGCCAACACGATACTCAATGGTGAAAAACTGAAAGGTATCCCTCTAAGAGCAGGAACAAACAAAGATGTGCACTCTCACCACTCTTATTTAACATAGTATTACAAGTCCTAGCCAGAGAAATTAGGCAAGAAAAAGAAATAAAAAGGATCCAAATCGGAAAGGAAGAAGTAAAACTGTCACTATTTGTGGATGACATGATTTTATATATAGAAAACCCTAAAGAATCCACCAAAAAACTATTAGAAATAATTAACAAATACAGTAAAGTTGCAGGGTACAAAATCAACATACAAAAATCAGTTGTATTTCTATACACTAACAATGAACTAACAGAAACAGAAATCAAGAATACAATCCCATTTACAATCGCAACAAAAAGAATAAAATAGTAGGAATAAATTTAACCAAGGAGGTGAAAGACCTAAACACTAAAAACTATAAGACATTATTGGAAGAAATCAAAGACGACATAAAGAAATAGAAAGATATGCCATGTGCATGAATTGTAGGAATAAATGCAGTTAAAATGTCCATACTACCTAAAGCAATCTAGAGACTCAATGCAATCCCAATCAGAATCCCAATGACATTCTTCACAGAAATAGAACAAATAATCCTAAAATTTATACGGAACAAAAGACCCTGAATAGCCAAGCACTGAGAAAAAAGAACAAAGTTGGAGGTGTCACACTCCCTGACTTCAAAAGGTACTACAAAGCTATAGTAATCAAAACAGCATGGTACTGGCAGGAAAACAGACACACAGATCTATGAAACAGAACTGAGAGCCCAGAAATACCACACATCTATCGACAGCTAATCTTTGACAAAGGAGCCAAGAACACACAATGGAGAGAGGAAAGTCTGTTCAATAAATGGTGCTGGGAAAACTGGACAGCCACATGCAAAAGAATGAAAGTGGACCATTATATTACACCATATACAAAAATTAATTCAAAATGGACTAAATTTAAGACCTGAATGTAAGACCTCGAATCTAAGACATGAAACCATAAAACTCCTAGAAGAAAACACAGGCAGTGTGCCCTTTGACATGGGTCTTAGGAGTATCTTTTTGAATACCATGTCTCCTCAGGCAAAGGAAACAAAAGGAAAAATAAACAAATGGAAATACATGAAACTAAATAGCTTCTGCACGGCAAAGGAAACCATCAGCAAAATGAAAAGACAACCCACCAATTGGGAGAAGATATTTACAAATCATATATCCAATAAGGAGTTGATATCCAAAATATATAAAGAATTCATACAGCCCAACAACAGAAAAACAAACCACCTGATCAAAAAATGGGCAGAGGATCCAAACATCCATGTTTCCAAAGAAGACATACAGATGGCCAGCAGGTACATGAAAAGATTTCAATATCAGTAATTACTAAGGAAATGCAAATCAAAACCACAATGAGACATCACTCCATGCCCATCAGAATGGCTATTGTTAAAAAGACAAGAGGGGCTGGCCCGGTGGTGCAGTGGTTAAGTGCGCGCGCTCTGCTGTGGCGGCCCGGGGTTCGCCGGTTCAGATCCCGGGCACACACCGACGCACAGCTTGCTAAGCCATGCTGTGGCGGCGTCCCATATAAAGCAGAGGAGGATGGGCATGGATGTTAGCCCAGGGCCAGTGTTCCTCAAGAAAAAAGGAGAGGATTGGCATTGGATGTTAGCTCAGGGCTAGTTCTCCTCACAAAAAAAAAAAAAAAGACAAGAAACAACAAGTATTGGAGAGGATATGGAGAAAAGGGAACTCATACACTGCTGGTGGGAAAGTAAATTGGTGCAGCTACTGTGGAAAACAGTATGGAGATTCTTCAAAAAATTAAAAATAGAACTACCATATGATCCAGCTATTCCACTTCTGGGTATTCGTCCAAAGAATATGAAAACACTAATTCAAAAAGATATATGCACCCCTATGTTCATTGCAGCATTACTCACAATTGCCAAGACTTGGAAACAACATAAGGGCCCATGAACGAATGAATGGATAAAGTAGATGTGGTATATATACACGACAGAATACTACTCACTCATACAAATGATGAAATCTTGCCATTTGTGACAAAATGGTTGGACCTTGAGGATATTATGCTAAGTGAAATAAGTCATACAGAGAAAGCCAAGTACCTTACAATTTCACTCATATGTGGAAGATAAACACACAGATACAGAGAACAGATTGGTGGTTACCAGAGGGGAAAGGGGTGGGGGGAGGGTGAAAGGGGTAAAAGGGCACAATTGTATGGTGATGGATAGCATCTAGACTTTTGGTGGTGAACACAATGTAGTCTATACAGAAGTTGAAATATAAGGATGTACACCTGCAATTTATATGATGTTATAAACCAATATTACCTCAATAAAAAAAATTTTTTCTTAATCAAGTAATATATTCCCAAATCTTGGCTAAGGCCTGTAACAATATGTTTAGATCGAGTATGTCTTAGGGAAGGACAGTTTTTAGAAAGTGATTATCGGGGCCGGCCCCATGGCTTAGCGATGAAGTGCGCGCGCTCCGCTGCTGGCGGCCCGGGTTTGGATCCCGGGCGCGCACCGACGCACCACTTCTCCAGCCATGCTGAGGCCGCGTCCCACGTACAGCAACTAGAAGGATGTGCAACTATGACATACAACTATCTACTGGGGCTTTGGGGGAAAAAATAAATAAAATTATAAAAAAAAAAAGAAAATGATTATCATTTTTATGATTTTTATATAAGTGTAAACTTAAACTGTTTTATCTTATAATCCCTTGCCGCATTCTCATTAGCTAATGAACACTATAGAATATAAAATATTTCACTGAGAAACAGAAAAGCATTGTGTAAGTAGAGACTTTTTAATGAAAAGCAATTTAGTCACAGCGACAGTCTTAAAATGCTACAATGCTGCAGTAAACATCAAATCTTAATCAGTTCTTGTTAGGATAAACTTCTAGAATAGAAATTATTACATTAAAGAGTGTATGGTAAAAGAAACCTTGATATAGCCTAATGAAGAAACATTATATAGACATTTAAAATAATATTTTATAGAAATAATATGAAGAATAACTATGATAGTATAAATAAATGTTAGTGAACGCAAAACTGAATATCCAATAATGGCTGTAACCACATAATAAGAAAGCCTATGCACAGTAATAGCCAAAATGTTGAAAACATAATGTTTTCCTCCAGACTTTTCAGGATTTTTCACATTCTCTTTGACGAGAAATTAATATTATTTATAAAATGAGTTATTTGGAATAAAATAAAAATAGCAATATTTATTTAGCTCTTATAATGAGTCAGACATTTTGTTAAGAGCTCTACACACATTATCATTTAATCATATATGACTACCATGAGTTAGGAATTATTATCCCTATATAATAGACGAAAAAAGTGAGGTGTAAAGAGATTAATTAAATTGTCCAAGGTCACACAGTTAAGAAATAGAAGAGATTGGTTTTATAGCTAGGCCTATATGATGGAAAGCTACTTTCGTGTATCACCTTCTTAAAAATAAAAATTTATTATATATATATGTGGTATTCTTTAATCTTCAGGAAAATAATTTGTGGAAAATTTCATGGACCTGTATTTTCACAAAACAAAGTACGAAATCTCCTTTTCTCCATTAATTTGAAAAATGAGAGACCAACAAGTATATATGTTTTTAGCCCAGATCTCTATAAATCTGTACATGATTTAGTAAATAAGTACTGACATTCATCCTAAATTTAGAACCTTTGCAGCTTGGAAAATAAGCTCTTATGATTAAAAAGAATTCCTTTCTTATTGGCCTTTTCTCCAAAGACTGTCAAAGTAGATCAATCCATTTTAATTGACATATGAAATGTGCTAGTCTACTTCTCAGATTTAAAGTTTGGGTTCACTGAAAACGACAAATGTGAAACAATTCTTTCAAGGATGCTTCAACACACATGATCTGATCTATCATGATAATTATGCCATAAATGTAAAATACTGCTTCAAGTAGCTGACCAAAATTACTCATATTGTGTTCACCAGTATGATGGCAAAAATACATGGAACTCTCTAAGAACCTTATGAGAGAACGTCACACCTCAGGGAAGAAGGGGCTCCCAAGGCCCAGTCCTCTGGTTTAGAAGAGGGCAGCTCTTTACAATATGGCTCATTAAATAAGAGGGGGTTAGAATAGGACTAAATAGGATAGGTTTTTCATCAAAGTTCAACAGACCTTTAAAAACTGTTAATAGATTCAAAATAAGAACAAAAAGGGGGAAGGAAATAGGGAAGTCCCAGGTAAGTTTCTAGATTTATTTATATTTATGAATAAATATGATTTTTTTTCTCAGAGTAAAATGCCAGGAATATAGGCAGGCTCAGTGGGTTGGACCAGAGCAGGGGCACAAATTGAGACCTGTAGTAGATTCGGTAAAACAATACTAGATCATAATATTCCTTGTACATCTTTATTCTGGACCATAAACCTTGCTTTCTTATTTGAATCTGTTGTTCCTCTTTTACATTTCAGCCATAACTATAAGAAGTCTTCATCTTGTACGTGAAATATTTCATTATATCTCATGCCTATTATTGGAACTTCTAATTTTAATAAGTTCAGTGGGTTAATTAGAAGGATGCTATTAAATGTCTTTAAGCTCATTTTTTTTTTACTTCCAATTTAACTTTTCTCAGTTCTGGATATTTCTGATCAAGGCATTTAATCTTCATTGGCTCTGGTATAAATACTAGTTGACAGGAGACTTTCATTTCCCTTAAAGACTGCAGACAGTATTACCTGAAAAGAACCTCTGTGTAGCTGTCGCATATGCAGCCTAGGCTTTCAGAAGCGGTTCTGATGCCTTAACTATTTTATTCTGTTTTATTATGATAATCATAAGAATGTCTGTTCAGTGCTCAAATTCACTCCCATGCCTATAGATAAATTTGGCTTTCTGGTTCCTCAAAAACACTTTCTTTCTTTGCCAAACTAATGAAGTAGATGTTTTCTTTTAACTCTTTAAGTAGAAATTATGTCTCAAATGGGTTAAACTATTTGAGAGCATTAGAACGAAGTGAACCAAATAAAACTGAGCCACGTGCAAAATTTACTTAAATGGTCAAAGATTAATAAACCTTTAAGAACTGTGAATAGATTTGAAACAAGAATAAAAGAGGGACATCGGTATAGGTTCATGTTGCAGGATTGCTATATAACAAATCTACTAAATTAGGAGAGGTTTATACCCTTTCTTGGATTGCAGCAAACTCACTTCCTGAGCAGACGGTCTTCCACCATTTAATCGCTCTTTAACTCCCTACAATCTGCCTTCTGGGCACACTATCCACTAAAATCACTCAAAGGTCACCAACAACCTGGATCATGGAAGCCAGCAACAGAAGTGCTAGAAAGAGATTTACGAATCAAACCCAGCCAAATAATTTTATGGATTAGAGAACTACACTCCAGATACATTAGGAGACCTTCCCCAGATTACACTGCGGGTGAATCGTGCGAGGTCTGAAGACCAGCACCTGAATTTCTGCCAGTGCTGTGCTGTTCCTCCCAGCCAACAAGGTAGTCAAAAGCCTTCTTGAATCACCGTCTCAAAGTCAAAATTCTCCACACTTTCACATCCACTGACACTGTTTTACCTTCTCACTAGACTCCTTTGTCCTGCCCTCCTTGAACATCCCTTTACTCCATCATCTGCATTACCCACACTCTGGCAAAGAACTAAGCCTCAACCCTGGCCTCCCAAGAACTTTCTGCTCATCGTTTCAAATTCTACCATAAGCCATGTTCAATAGCAACACAACCTTGTACCTTTTCTTTTCATTAACTACTGGGCACCTCGATTAACTACCACGTCTGCATTGGAACTATCAAAATGCAAATATTAATAATAGCTAACATTTGTTGAGTGCTTAACTACAAACTAGGAGCTGTTTTAAGCTCTTTACCTGTATTAATTCATTTAATCCTCACAACTCTTGAGTATTATTCTGATTTTACATGCGAGGAAACTAAGGCATAACAGAGGTTAACCAACTTGCCCAAACTTGGATTCAAACCCATATACTGTGCCTCCAGAGGCTGTGCTCTACACTGTTTTGCTAGGCAGAAGGTCTAGCAATATGGAATCTCTCCTATTTATATTCTTGAATATTAACACAGCATTTTCATATCATAGTGGTTTTTTTTCTGTGACTCGTCCTTTGATGTTAGAATGGCTTATTTATGTAAAAATTCTGTTGCATTCAACATCAATTTCAAGAAACAACATCAAATTTTCTCAAGTTGGTTTAAAAATGAAGAAAAGAAACCCAATTCCTGGCTGGTCTTATGCTACTGCCTGTTAAATATGTTAGTTTCAGACAGAATCCTGCAAACATTTAAAAAGGTATGAAGTGTGTTTTCCTATTTAACCACTAATCTTCTGTATTTTGATTAGTATAATACACATTTCAAAAGAAAGTCCATTTGCTCTACAACTCCAGAAACCTACCCCTGGTTGCTATAAATGGATGTCCTCTGTAGGGTCACCTTATCCCCAGTGGACAACTGCAATGTAGAATACAAAGAATCAGTGAAATGTACATGGTCTGCTGCTTACACTTTCTGCACCAGTCAAATCTCTTCCAGATATGAATGAGCAGCAAAGGCTGGAAACAAACACAGCCTTCAAGAAACCATTATCTGATGTTAACATGGCAGAGTCACTGCAGTGCGAACAACGAAAGTCTCATCGACAGATAATCAGTAGGTAGTCAGCACCAGAATTACTGAGGCAACAGAAAACGATGAACATCTACCGACAACAAGTTAGGGTGAAAGGAGAGGGAGAGTAAACACTCAAAGAAGCTTGCTAGCCTCCTGAAAGTGTTTTCCTTTGGACAAGGAAGAAGAAAATCCCTAATAAAATTACTAATTATTAGACTGTGGACTTGGTCTCATCCTAGTGCTAATAGGGAAGAAGAAAGAAGCTAACAGACCCTTTTAACATGATCAACCCCATGAGGTGACATCTCTGCATCTAATTCTTCAGATCATTTCCACAGCCCTCTCAGTGTGCTAAGGCACAGGTGCAACTATTTTTCTGTGATGTAATATTGAGCCAGCCTGTTCAGTTAATAAGCTATTTCCTTTGTTAATTCCTCCACACCATTACAAAAATCATTGCTTCCAAATGCTTGACATCCCCTCCCCCTTTCCTTCTTCAGGTAACTCCTTCATATTGGTTATGCCACTTGACAACTGTGTGACCTTGGAAAAATTACTTAACCCTTCTGAGACTCACATTAGTTATTTGCAAAATGGGTATAATAATATATATTTCAGAAAAGTGTTAAAATCAGATATAATACATACAATACATATAAAATACCCATACCGTAGGAGCACAATCAATAGTGGCGATTCTTATTTCTCTCATTTCCTTTCTCTTGCCCTGACAAATACCAGACTAGGCTGATAGAACACAAAGAAGAATAAGACACATTCTCTACCGTGAGGAGCCTTGCCAGGCCACAACTACGACAGTGTGACAAGTGTTGTAACATGGAGTGCGTAAAGAGCTATAGGAAAGCAGGCTTAGTGGCACAGCTGCCAAACCCACATGACTTGTTTCCAGGGAGTTGTTTATAGGATGATTGGATAATATGGTCTTTTGTATAATTTATCTTCTCTAAATCAAATGTGACATAGGAAAGTGGGAGCAAGAAGAGCAGGCATTGTTACCCTATTTATAAGAATAAAGGACAGACTAATTAACAGGTTGGGGTTAATTATTTTCTTTCAAATATTTCTTTATCAGATAATATGAATAATTTTGGCGTTTAATTTACTTGGTTTGCATCTACTTGGGGTCATCACAACTGTTTAATGAACATTTACTCTGCTTAAATCCCAGTGTTAGGTTTATCAGCCCAGATCTGTGGAGCATAGAGGGTAGCTGGAGAACAAAACACTCACAGAAACAATGAGATAAGACTCAAGCAAAGGAGGTAAGGCTTAGGTTTCTAGTTCCAGAGAGCAAAGTGAGCACATGCACTCAATTCTCATTCCTCCTCAGACCCCACAGAAATGACCATAAAGATGTTAATAATAAATAAAAAAAACTAATGCCACAGCAATGAAGAGAAAACATCAAATAAGATATTTCAGCACATTTCTAGTATAAGAGACGGCAAATGGAAGTGCATTAATGCATAAAGCAGAGCAGAGGAAGCCCATATATGCCAAACTATACCACTTAGAGTATCACCAAAATGCTGCCACAGGTGTGGGAGTTGATCCACCGAATAGAGGGGCCCCAGAGGGGCACCTGGTTTGCAGGCACAATGGAGGGCAGATGGGAGAAGTGGGGTGTGACACAGAACTGATGAAAGGCCACAGTGGCCAGCCTCATGCCCCACACAGAGAACCACAGTCAGCAATAAAACCAAGTTTTTCTCTTAATATACTGAACAAACTGACTGGCGCAAGTTAATGCTTCCAGTGTAGGCAAGAGCCTCCTCAAAGTTTCCCCTTCACATTCTGGCATTTGGCAAGAATGATGAGGGTCTGAACCCTGAGAGACAAAACTCCTAATCCCATCTCCCTCACCTCTTGTTGAGGTGGTGTGGGGGCAGACCACTTAAGACACTGAGACACTTAAGTGAGACCACGTAAGATACAATCAGATCATCCATCACATTAATATGACTGGATAAATGAAGATCATCAGGTAGGTGACAAAATAACCAGCAGGAAGAAAGAGAAACATCACATTAATGAAACACAAAAATTACCTTGGATATTACATTTAGTGAAATAAGCTAGACACAGAAAGGTAAATATTGTATAATTTCACTTATATGAGGTACCTAAAATGGGCAAATTCATAGAGACAGAAGACAGAATAGAGGTTATCAAGAGCTGGAGCGTGGGGAGAAGGGGGAGTCATTGTTTAAGGGGTAGAGAGTTTTTGTTGGGAATGACGAAAAGGTTTTGGGTATAGACAGTGGTGATGGTTACACAACATTGTAAATGCATTTAATGCCAACGAACTGTACACTTATGAATGGTTAAAATGGTAAATATTATGTTATGTATATTTTGCCACAATAAAAAAAAAGAAAAAAATTACTCTGGAGATTTAACAAATGGCACTTTGACAACTGGATATTCACATGCAAAGAACCAAGTTGGATCCCTACCTCACACTATATACATAAATTAACTCAAAATGGATCAGAGACCTAAACATAAGAGCTAACCCTATAAAATTCTTAGAAGAAAATATCAGCATAAATCTTCATCACCCTGGATTAGGCAATGGTTTCTTAGATATGACAGCAAAAACACAAGCAACCAAAGAAAAAACATATAAATTAGACTTCATCAAAATGGAAAACTTCTGTGCTTCAAATGACACCATCAAGAAAGTGAAATGACAGTCTACCAAATGGCATAAAAAATTTGCAGATCATATAAGGAACTCATATTCAGAATACATAAAGAACTCTTACAATACAATAATAAAAAGACAAATAACCCAATTAAAAAATGACACTGTATCTTAACAGACATTTCTCCAAATAACATAAATACAAATTGCCAATAAACACATGAAAAGATGCTCAACAACATTAGTAACCAGGGAAGGCAAAAAAAAAAAACCCACAATGATATACCACTTCTCACCCATTAGAATGGCTATAATCAAAAAGACAGATAATCACAAGTATGGACAAGAATGTAGAGAAATTGGAACCCTCATAATTTGCTGGTAGGAATACAAAATAATGCAGTCACTTTGGAAAACAGACTGGCAGTTCCTCAAAATGTTAAACATAGAGTTAGCATATGACTCAGCAATTCCATAATGTCCAAGAAAAATGAAAACATGTCACACAAAAACTTGTACACAAAATTTCATAGCAGCAATATTCATAATGGCCAAAAGTGGAAACCACCCAAATGTCCATCACCTGATGAATGGATAAATAAAATATGGTGTACACATACAATGGAATGTTACTTTGCCCTAAAAAGGAATGAAGTACTGATACATGCTACAACACTGATGAATTTTGAAAACATTATGGGAGTAAAAAAAGCCAGTCACAAAATATCACATATATGAAACCATTTATATGCTATGTCCAGAATAGGAAAACCCACACAGACACAAAGTAGATTAGTAGTTGCCTCGGGCTAGGGTAGGGAGAGAGAGAAAGGTTGAGGAAAGTGGAGAGTGACTGTTAAAGGGTACAGGGTTTCTTTTGGGGGTGATGAAAATGTTCTAAAATTGATTGTGATGAATATACTAAAAATTATTGAATTGTACACCTTAAATTAGTGACTTGTATAGGATGTAAATTATATTCCAATAAAGCTTTTATTAAAAAAAAAGTTCAATAAATGATAGCTGTTATTGTTTTATACAATTACTCTGGAGAAAAAAGATGTTTCAAGAACAGAAGAAATCTTAACTCCAAATTTTACTTACAGAAAGACTTACAGAGAGAAAGTATCTATTGAAAAAAGGGAAATGGGAACAAGATGCGTAGACTCAGTTTTCCCTCCTACTCTAATTACAATTTTTTACCCTGGAAATAATCAATGGATAACAATTAAAGGACTCTGAAAGCTGGAAAGAAGAAGGTAGACTGGACTGGCTAAGAACCTCAGGACTTGAAGAATGGCAATACAGTGCGATTCCTGAGATCCCACATATGCTGGGCTGAGCACCAGGGAATCCTGCAGCCTGACACAACAGGCATAGACAAAAAAATAAACAAACACAAAAACAATAAAAGTCTGTTCTCTCTGGCGAAAGGACTGGGAAACAGGAAGCACAACAGAGACCAAGTGGGGACCCCAACCCTAGTTCCTCAACTGAGATACTTGTTGGCCAATTTGCCTTTAGCAGCAACTGCAAAGCCCTAATGGGCCCACCCAACCTCTGCTTCACAACCAGGGCACTGGTGGGCCAATACAACTGTAGCATCAGCAAAGAAGCCCCAGTGAGCTGTCCAGATCCCTGTTTGGCAAACCAGGCTTCAGTAGGCAGTCCAATTCACCTGCAGGAGCGGCAGTAAAGTTCCAAGAGCCAGCTCAACCCCTACTTCAGAACCAGGGCACCAGCAGGCAGTCTGATCCACCAGCAGCAGCAGCTCCACAGCAGTGACAAGCCTACCCAGCCCCAGTGCCACACCTGGGAACCAGTGAGTGGGCCGATCCACCCACACCAGCTCAGGCTGGTGTCAGGCCAGAGAGAAATGGCGTATTACCTATAGAAGAACACAAATTTGAATCGACAAGGGATTTTTCATCTGAAACTACAGAGGCCAGAGGAAGTGGTACAATAATTCTTAGTGCTGAAAGAAAACAACTGCCAATCAGGAGTCCTGTATATAACAAAAGTATCCTTCAGGAATGAAGGGGAAATAAAGACACTATCAGACAATGGAAAACTAATAAGTTCGTTAGCAGACCTACTTATAAATAATATCAAGAGAAAGCTATCTAAACAGAAAGAAAAGGATAAAATGTGGTATATACATACAATGGAATGTTATTTGGCTGTAAAAAGGAATGAAGTACTAATATATGCTACCAGATTGATGAATTTTGAAAACATTATGCAAGTGAAAAAAGCCAGTCACAAAATACCACATATTATATGAAACCATTTTTCCAGAAAGCTGAGACATTCAGAAAGGAAAGAATAATGGAATGGTAAAAGTTGAGATAAGCAGAACAGACTCTCCTTTACCTCATGAGTTTCTTTAATCAAATTTTATGGTTGAAGCAAAAATTTTCACACAACCTGATGTGCTGCTCAATTAATGCAGAGGAAATACTTAAGAAAATTATGCTTAAAAAGTGAAAAAGGGAAAGAAAACTAAACGGAAGTAAAGTTTCTACACTTCACTTAAAGTGGTAAAATGTTGATACAGTAGAGTTTTGATAATCTAAGTATGTATATGGTAATTCCTAGAGCAACTACTAAGAAAATTTAAGAAAGCAATACACTAAAAAACATTATAAATAAATCATAATGGAATTCTAAGAAACGTCAAATAAGCCACAAGATATCCTTCAGTGGGTGAATGGTGAAACGATGGTATAGTGATACCATGAAATACTACTAAGCAATAAAAAGGAACAAACTTCATAACACGCAGCAATTTGTATCAGTCTCATGGGAATTATGCTGAGTGAAAAAAAACAATTCCAAAAGGTTATATATCATATAGTTCCATTTATATAACATTCCTGACATGACAAAATTATAAAATGGAGAACAGATTAGTGGTTGTCTGGGGTTAAAACTGGGGGTGAGGGAGTGGGTGTGGTTAAAAAGGGGTAACACAAGGAAGCCTTATTATGATACGGTGATGGTACAATTAAGTATCTTGACTATGATGGAGGTTACAGAAAGCTACACATGTGATTAAAATGGTCAGAGCTCTACACACACACACATACACACACACGAGTGTATGTATAACTGGTTAAATCTGAATAAGCTTTATAGACTGTACCACTGTCAATTTTCTGGTTTTCTGTTGTACTATGTAATATAAGGCATTAACATTGTGGAGGCTGAGTGAAGGATTCACAGGCCCTCCCTGGACATTTCTTTGCAATTTCTTGTGGATCTGTATTTATTTCAAAATAAAAAGTTAAAAAAAGTTTTTATTCAATTGATACCTCAAAAATTTTTGACTCTCCAAATTTGTAGTAATTGTGACAATAATTTTAAATAAAAACTAGAAAGCTATGAAAATGAGAACAAGAATGAGCTATTAGATATTAAAATGTGACTGAAAAAAAATTCAACAGAAGAGCTGGAACAAAAAGTTAAGGAAGATTCCCTGAATGTAGAGCAAAAAAAAACACAAAGAAATAGAAACCATATGAAAAAAAAGAAGAGATTCAGAGGATCACTCCTTTAGGTCTAAGATCTCACTAATAAGAGCACTAATAGAAAGAATAGAGAAAATAAAGAAAAGGAAATTATCAAAGATATAATTTAAGAAAATTTCCCACAACTGAAGAAAGTCACAAAATGAAAGGGGCAACCAAATGCCAAGCAAAATAAATGAAAATAAGATTCATACAAAAACAGGTTCCCATGAAATTTTAGGACATCAAAAATAAGGACAAGTTCCCAAAAGGAGATGACCCAAAAAATGTAGTTTTATTACATCGTTTAAAGTTATAAAGGTGATAAATAAAAGAACTAAAAATAACTACTAAATATTGGGAGATTAAGATGGAAGGGAGGTTGGGGTATACAAGTGATCTTTCCAAAACAAAGAAACAACAGATACTGTGTAAAGGTAAAACATCAAGCACAGGAGTTACATCTACATTATTCAGAAATTTGGAGACAGAGGTGAAAACAGATATAGATTTAAAAAAGGCTTTTCTAGAGATGGAGAAATGGTGGAATGGTTAATACTCCCAATGGATTGTAATGCAATTGCACTGTAATCTTATCTGTATTATTTCACATTTTACAATATGCATTTATGTAACTTTTTTTTTTGGTGAGGAAGATTGGCCCTGAGCTAACACCTCTTGCCAATCTTCCTCTTATTGCTTGAGGAAGCATGGCCCTGAGCTAACATCTGTGCCCGTCTTCCTCTATTTTGTATGTGGGTCACTGCCACAGCATGGCTTGATGTGTGGTGTAGGTCCGTGCCCAGGAGCTGAACCTGTGAACCCAGGCCACCAAAGCAGAGCGTGCAAACTTAAGTACTATGCCACCAGGCCGGCCCCTGCGTTTATATAACTTTTATATGTAGTCAAAGAAAAAGGCACTGCATGGGGCTTGGATTTTAAGGATTCTGACTCAAAAAGAGGCCAGGGTTTCAGGATGAAGGTTGCACTAAGTGTGGAGGTCTGGGAGTGGTTGAGGGCAGGGTGTGATATTAGATCAACAATTCTGCGAAGGAAGAGCAGGGAGAAATTTGGAGAAATTGCAGGATATAGGTGAAAAACAAGGAACTGAGGTGACCGTGTGGGGCCTCGAATGTCGGGATATGGAGTTTAGAATCTATCGTGTAGGTAGCAGAGAGTCAGGGAAGGTTTTAAGCAGAAAATAACATGAATGCACCCACGCTTTATAAGATCATGTGTTCTCAAGCACAGATGATAAACAGGAGGAGAGACTGGAGACAAAGAGATTATAGTAATCATCCCATTGAGCAGTAATAAAGTCTGAGTGGTACATGGCAGTGCGGATGAATATGAAGAGACAAATGTGGATGTTACTGCGAAGGCAAAGCCAATATGACAATCAACTGAATACAGAAGCTACTGGTGTGAGAAGAGACTACTGCAGTCCTTTCTTATCCAAGATAGGGACTGTGGAAAGAGGGGCAGGTTTGAAAAGAGAAGACAACAAATTTGGCATTAGAAATGTTGGCTTTTACTTCTTTTTAAATTTTTTAAACCACTGTATTGAGAAATATGCACATACAAAAAGCTGTGCATATTTAATGTATACAACTTGATGAGTTAGAAATAAGTATACAACCAGAAACATCGGGTTTTAAATACTAGATCTGTGGAGAGATGATTACCAGGTAGTTGGAAATTCAAGTTTAAATATTAGGAAAGAATCACAATTAGAGAAACAGATTTAGAGATATCTGCATGAGAAGTCCACTTCAGGACCACTAGGACAGGTCCTGAAGCTACAAAAATGAATAAAACATAGTTTCTTATCTCTAGGAGTTTACATTCGAAGACCTCCAAAAGGTTTTTTTCTTTTTTGGTCAGAATCTCATAATACGTTCAAGTATATCTGCTATTGCTTACAATGCTTTTCTTTCTACTTCTCTAAACTTTACTTACAAAATGGGATTTGTTTTATTCTCTAACTAACATCAAGAGGAAACAGCAATTTCTGACTAAAGAGTGAGTAGTGAGAAGGGTTACCCTAGATGATACCACACTTCTCCAACCTCAGTCTTACCCCCAGGTACAAAAGTATTCCCTTTTCCTGAAATGAATTTGCTACGGGTATTGTTAAGAAAATCAACAGTTCTCAATTTAGTCCTCAACGTTTTGGGTTTGCAATGTGCCAATAGCCCTATGCAAACTTGAAGGAATGGACCTTTCTACAGTGCTAGCACACTCCCTGCTTTCTGGATTCTGGAAACTTCCTTCTGCCATAAACCCTTCTGTGAAGGAATGAGTTGATTCGGCAGGTCTGTGTTGTTCAAACCCTGAACATTCCCAAGAAAGGCATGTTTTCAGGATGGGCCCTTGGCCGGCTTCTTGGAATGTTCTGTCAGATAAGAAAGAGTGTTTTGCATGCCTGAGGCCTTGGGCCACAGCTTGTGCTGTGGTTTGTCCAGAGGGTTTCCCCTAACATTGTGGTTTATGGGGAACATCTGCTTTTTCTCTAAGGGGCTAGAGCTTGAATGACCGAGGTCAGTCATGCGGGTGCTGTACGCCCACAGGACTGACCCCCAGTGAAAAGCCTGGACACTCCAGCTTGAGAAAGCTTCCCTGCTTGGAAACGCTCTGCACGCTGTCACACGTGGCTGCTGCGTAACTGCGTCTCGCACGGCTCCACTGGGAGAGCACACTGGGCGGCTTGTGCCTGGTTTACCCAGACTTGCCCCACGTGCCTCTGCTGGTTTTACCCTGTACCCTTTCACTGTAATACACCCCAAGTGCAAGTACAGCAGCTTCCCAGTCCCGTGAGTCCTTCTAGTGAATCTCTGAGGCTAAGGGTGGTCATGGGGACCCCGATACATCTTCCTTCCAAGTCTGGGATTTCACTCGTTTTCAGGAATTGTCTGAAATTTACTCCTCTCTATTTACTTTTTCCAACACTTGGCAGACTTTAAAGCACCTGGTCAACCCCCACACATCAGCTAATTGCAAAGTCTGACCTGGTCAATCATGACCAAGAGGCCACTGACACCATTTCAAGCAGAGGACTACATCTGACCTCTATATTTCGCCAGTCCATGTCACCCAAGCCAGCAATGGACATGGGCACGCCAGTCTTGGCTACCGCTTAAATGGCTGAGAAAGTGACAAGGGCACCTCACCATTTTATATCCTACCACAACAAAGCTGCCAGTAGGGTGGGGCATGACAGCTCCCCGCAATTTTCTGCTGCCAATCCTCCCCATCATCTCCCTCTCAGAAACCATACACAACTCTGCACAGACGTAATCTACCACATGGCTGCAGGAGACGAGCCTTTGTCCTTACCCTAGAGCAAGTCTCTTAGCTGCGATGTGGCTCCACCAGGGAGGCATGCCACAGATAATTTAATAGCAACATCAGAAAATGATTTCAATGTTAAAAAATACACGTAAAGCAAATTCTCTATAAAAGTCACTCTCACTCACTCTGATGTGCTTTCTTGAGTGAGAGAGAAAGAGCTGCAAGCATATTGGATGTCAAAAAATAAAAATAACCCACAGCCTTCCTTATAAGTATCAAGCATAAAAATTGTTTATATTGTTGATTTTGCTAGCCATGTGCTTTGATGTTCTCTGGCTCCTGCCCCCACACCTCAAATCTGTGACCTATTACTTTATTTTCTAAGAAAAGGATTTGAGATTTCATTGCCCTAGAGAAGTGGGTCACACATGTGAAATGCTATGTAAATGATAAACACTAGTCTTAAAATGGCTCCGAGTCACAGCACTGGGTAATATGAAGTTAAATGTATTCCCTATTTTATCATTTCTTCAATGATAAACTGCATGTCTCAAATCTGTACAGAATGTACACTTGTACTGCACTGACCCCAGTGGTAACTAAGATAAAGGCTAAATCCCCACCTTGTGTAGGAGCTAACAGGCCAGTGAAAAATTTCTATCACATATTAACATAGGGATTTTATGTTCTTGAGAAAATCTTAACATTTATTTACAAGTCTCCCAAATAGCTTCCCATCTATAAACCACAAGGAGTACTTAACATGTTTTGTTGAAGACCAGCAAAAGACTCAGAAATAGCGTGATAGAATGTAATGGAGCTGGTTGGCTCTCCTTTCTCTCATTAAAACAAACATTTATTTCTGTGTGTGTGTGTTTGTATATGTATGTTTTTTAAAATAAAAGGAGCATTTCAATTTTGTAGACATGTCTTCTATAAGTTCTGATGCTGTTCTTATTAAATAAATGTTAACTGCTTGGAATCCCAGGCACACACTCAAGTTCATTCCCTTTCTCCTCAGGCAGTTTCCATAATCCACAGCATTTTCATTTTAACAGTCCTCATTACTGGTATCATTTAATACTTGAGAGTTTGCTCAAGTCTACATCAATCTTGCTGATCCTGCAAACACTTATGTTGTTGACACAACACAATCTGAATCCATAGCTACTAAATGTAAAAAACTGAGAACTATTCCTTCACCCGACACATCACCAAGTACTAAGAAGAACTCTGTCAGTCACTTGTCCCGTCACAGAGACACAGCGCTGGAGAGACGTCAAGCACAGGGCCTTTCACCAGACCCCATTCCCTTCAATATGGTGCCGTCTCATCTATCTCCCTGCCTCCCATAGGTACTGCATCTTCTCAAAGACATTTGACACCTTAAGCTTACCCACTTTGAAGAGGAAAATGTGTACCTGGAAAACATCTTGTTAGACATATCTGGCTCATACTCCCTCACTAAAAAAGAGCCCTTTACCACAAGTAAATTTTAACTAACCAGAGACGGAGAATCTTCGCCCTCGGAAAAAGCAATAAAAACCCCTTCAGAATAAAATTTCTTCTTCAATTAAGCTTTAAATGTCTTTGAATGAGTCTAAATCAAGAAATAAAATCTCTCTTTACCTGATTGGAAAACTTCACGCTCACGTTACGTTGATTCTGTAGTGGGATATAGCGCTGAACAGGATCAATGTCTTTAGGACTGATTAATTCATCAGCTGAAAAAAAAGAAGGGAAATGACATTATCAAAAATGCATCTGTACAACACCATAATCCAACCAGACCTAATATATATCTATAGAACATTCCATTCAATAAGAGCAGAATATATATCCTTCTCAATGCAAATGGAACGTCTTCCATATGCTAGGCCATAGAACAAGTTTCAATAAATTTAAAAGGACTAAAATCATACAAAGTATGTTCTCTGACCACAATAGAATGAATTAGAAATCAATAACAGGAAGAAGTTTTAGAAATTCACAAATATGTAGAAATTAAACAACGTAATCCTAAATAACCAATGGGTCAAAGAAGAACCAAAAGGGAAATTAGAAAATACTTTCTAATGTACTTCCTGATGAGATGATTAAAATAATGAAGACATAACATAACTTATGGGATATAGGTAAAGCAATGCTCAGAGGGAAATTTGTATCTGTAAATGCTTATATTAAAACAGAAGAAAAGCCTCAAACCAATAACCTATTCTTCCACGTTAAGACAGTGGATGAAAAAGAGCAAACTAAGTCAAAATCAAGCAGAAGCAAGGAAATAATAAAGATTAGAGTGCAAATTAATGAAATAGAGTATAGAAAAACAATAAAGAATATAAATTAAACCAAAAGAAGATTCTTGAAAAGCTCAAAAGTTGACAAACCCTTAGCTAGACTGACCAAGAAAAAAAGAAAGAAGACAAATTACTAAATCAGGAATGAAAGAAGGAACATTACTACCACCTTTAAGGATTATAAGAGAATACTATGAACAGATGTACACCCAGAATTTAGATAACCCAGACGATATAGACAAATTCCTAGAAATACACATATTACCAAAACTGACTCAAGAAAAAACAGAAAATCTGAACAGATTTGTAACAAGTGACTGAAACTTCCCACCAAAAAAAAAGCTCAGAACATATGGCTTCACTGCTGAAGTCTACCAAACAGTTAAAGAAGAACTAAAAGGAACCTTTCACCAACTTTTCCAAAAAATAGTAGGGAGAACACTTTCCAACTCATTCTAAGAGGCTGGTATTACCCAAACACCAAAACCAAAGACACCACAAGAAAAGAAAATTACAAACCCAAATCTCTTCTGAATATAGACACAAAAATCCTCAATGAAAATACTAGCAAACCAAAGCCAGTAACATTTTAGGATTACACACCATGACCAAGTGAGATTTATCCCACAAATGCAAGGATAGCTTAACATCCCAAATCAATACTTGCAATACACCATTTCAATAGAATAAAGGACAAAAAACTACATGATCATCTCAGTAGACACAGAAAACACATTTGACAAAATTCAACATCCTTTCTTAATAAAAAGCATTCAACAAACTAGGGATAGAAGGGAACTTCCTCAACCTGATAAAGGGCATCTATGAAAAACTGATGGCTAATATCATACTCATGATCAAAGAGTGAATGTCCCAAAGATTAGGAACAAGACAATGATGTCCGCTCTTGTCACTTCTATTCAACATTGTAATGGAGGTTCTAGCCAGAGAAATTAGGCAAGAAAAAGTAATAAAACGCATCCAGATTGAAAAAAAGAAGTTACAGTAATTAAGACAATGTGGTACTGGCATGAAGATAAGACACACAGATCAACAGAATAGAATCGAGAGTCTAGAAATAAACCCTTACATTTACAGTCAATTGATTTTTGACAAGGGTGCCAAAACAATTCAAGAGGGAAAAGAATAAGTTTTTTTCCCCCACAAATTGTGCTGGGACAACTGGACATCCAAATGCAAAAGAATGAAGTTGGACCTTCATTCCTCACACCATCTACAAAAATAAACGGAAAATAGATCAAAAAGTTAAACGTAAGAGCTAAAATTATAAAACTGTTAGAAGAAAATATGCATAAATCTTTGTGACTTTGAATTAGACAAAACTACGACATCAAACCATAAATGACAGAAAAAATGAGATAAATTGGATTTTGTCCAAATTATAACCTTTTGTGCCTCAAAGGACACCATCAAGAAAGCAGAATGTTAGCCCACAGAATGCAAGAGAGTATTCGCAAATCATATATCTTGTAAGGAACTTGTACCTTGAATATGTAAAGAACTCTTAAAACTCAATAATAAAAAGACAACCTAATTTAAAAATGGCCACAGTACCTGAATAGACATATCTGAATAGACATTTCTCCAAAGATTTACAAATTACCAATAAGCACATGAAAAGATGCTCAACATTAGTCATTTGCGAAATGCTTATCAAAACCACAATGAAATACCACTTCACATCCATTAGGATGGCTATAATCAAAACAGACAAGAAGAAGGGTTGGAGAGAATGTAGAGAAATTGGAACCCTCATACATTGCTGGTTGGAATGCAAAATCGTTTAGCCACTTTGGAAAACAGTCTGGAATTGCTCAAAATGTTAAACACAGAGTTACAATATGACTCACCCCTAGGTATAGACCATACATTTCACCTATTTAAAGTTTACAATTCAGTGGTTTTCCACCCCTAGGTATATCCAAGAAAGCTAAAAACATGTCATTTTATGAATGAAACAATGTCAAACAATAATTTGTACATGAAAGTTCATAGCAGTATTACTCATAACAGCAAAAACGTGGAAACAACCCAAATGTCTATCTCCTGAGGAATGGATAAATAAATCAGATGTGGTATATACATACAATGGCATGTTATTCCACCACAAAAAGTAATGAGGTGTTGATTGATACATGGATGAACCTTGCAAACAATGAAAAAAAGTGAAAATAGACAGTCACAAAAGGCCCCACATTATGAGTCAAGGTACATGAAATGTCCAGAACAGGAAAATCTATAGAAAATAGAAAGTAGATTAATGACTGTCTAGTGCTGGGGTGAGGAGTCAGCCTTGGTGGTCTAGTGGTTAAGATCAGGTGCTCTTCCACGGTCGCCCAGGTTCGTTTCCTGATCAGGAACCACACGACCCATGTCACAGTTGTGACACTGTGGCGACTGGGTGTTGCTGTGATGCTGAAAGTTATGCCATTGGTATTTCAAATATCAGCAGGGTCGCCCATGGTGAAGAGGTTTCAGCAGAGCTTCCAGGCTAAGACAGACTAGGAAGGAGAACCCGGCCACCCACTTCCAAAAAATCTGGCCACGAAAACACCATGAATAGCAGCAGAACATTGTCTGATATAGCCAGGATGCTGGGGGGAATGGGGGAAGGGTGAAGTGATTGGGGGGAAGTGGGGGGTGACTGCTAAAGGGTATGAGGTTTTTTGGGGGATGATGAAAATTAAATTAATTAACTGTTTGTAGTGACAGTTGCACAATTCTCTGTGAATATACTAAAAACCACCGAATTGTAAACTTTAAATAAGTGAAATGTATGGTGTGTAAATTATACCTCAATAAAGCTGTTCTAAAAATAATGCATTTGCATTCTCAAGGAAGGAAATCATTTCACTAAGGGGAGTCAAAGTGTCTGCTGATGCTAAATTCTAATAGTCTTCTGAGATGGGGCGTTTTTTCTGGGGCGCTGACCAGCATGACGGTAATGTCTCCAACTGCTGCTATACTGTAAACACGGAAGCTCTTTTCATGTGGTAGTCCCTTGTGGCAACTTTTGATAAAATCCAAGGATACAACAAGGAACGCCACTTAGATTTTTGGGAGGGGAGGTTGAGAAGAAGGTACTAAGTCAGTGGTTCTTTGCTGTCTTCTGCTCTAACACACCTGAGAGGCCCATCAGCACCTGAGACTCACTGAGGCAGGGATTCTCCCTGGGCCTGGAAGAAACTAAGCTGGGGAGGAGAGAGTCGGTGGTGGGAAACCACAACTCAAATATAATTCTGCATAATCTCGTCAGAGGACAAGTTGGCAGTATTACCCAAATTTACAGCAAGCATACTCTGACCCAGCATTTGCACATCTATCAAGTTATCTTATTATGCTCAGACATGTGAAACATAATTAAATAATAACATCGAAAAAGGAATCCAACTATTCTAAAGTGAGTCAGCACACTTTTTTATTTTTACCGCACTTAAGTTATGAAAATGTGCTCATTTCACTCTTGATCTTCAATTCTATATTGATCACATAAAAACGACACCACGCTGAGTTTTGTATAAATTCACCCACGTATAATATTTACTAAAAAAAAGAAAAAAATTACACCTCATTTTCCATAGCTTTTTAGGTACTGCTTTTAGACAGTGAATAATTCTGAAAAACAGAACAGGGAGTTAACCACAAAAATGCTTATAAATTTCTTTGCAGTTTTGGGAATGTTTCTCATTATATTTCCATTTGAGGGTAACTTCAGGGCACATGTGCAATGTTATCCAACAGGCAAAATCACCAAAGGTGTTTATAGTAACACTTGGAAGATGTTTTTAATAATAATAAAAGTGATATTAAAAATAGAATAACAAAAAAAGGAGGAGCAGCCCCAGAAGCCACTGCTGCCTCTGCAACAGCAGCCCTAGCAACACTCACACAGAACTGACTACATCCCTGGCAGTATGTCACATGTATTAATTCATTAATCGTCACAACAACTTTATCATTTTACAGATGATGAAATGGAGGTACTGAGTGGTTAAGCAACTTGCACATGGCTGGTAAATGACAGAGCTTAGATTCCAACACAGGCAGTCTCTCTCTGGAGTCGGGGTTCTAAACCACATACAATTCTGTCCTTTGAGAACACTGACATTCTATACAATACAGATGGAAGAGACACCAGGAGGAAGAAACAATAAACAAACAATTTAGACCTTGATATGTTATACTTTCCTACCCAAATCAGGGAGCATATTACAGAACATTCTTCTCTCTGAAAAAAAATATACTTTTGCAAAATTTAAAACAAACCAATACAGGCTTAATTATGGCAAATATCAACATATAATTCCAATTTATTACTATCATTTTAGCTCATGATGCAAGGTTGACCATGATAGTCTAAATAGCAGCAAATTGTTTCCCTATTTCATTTGTCTGATCATTGAGATGTGGAAAAATTTCCACTACCAACAAGCATTTTACATAATTGATGTTTCACTGTCATTCTATAGAAATGAAATTCTATCTTTATTATTTTGTTATTTATAAATGATGACAGATAAATTAAGAAATCTTTATATCCTTGGAAAGCATAAATGCTAACGTATCAAAATTGATATGAATCAAATAGTTAACCAAGTCTTTTGAAAGTTTATTTCTTTGTACTTCCTTCTTATTTCTCTCTTTGTACTGCACCTGCGTATCTAGCTTGATGTTCCCCCACTTATACCATGTGCTTGTCTATGTCTCCACGGGCTGTATGCTTCTCACTCATAGCTGTACCCCACTACCTAGCACAGCATCTGGCATACAGTAGGTACTCAAGAGACTTATTAACCAAAATAATAAATTGGTGAGTTAACAAATTTGGAAACATTAATTGCCATAATCATTACTTTAATTTCCATAGAGGTAAAAGCGACAGGTATTTTAAAAGGTCAAGTTAACAGACATACATTTTTTTCACTGCACTGATTTTTATCACTCAGGAGGCAAAAACGGAGCTCCTCATTGCGCTAATTCCGTGACAGCAGCTTTCTGGCGAAGTGTGAGAAGCCTGAAAGAACTTACACCCAACCAACTACAGAATCGCTAAAGGGAAAATGAGACAACAGGAGAAAAGAGCAATTGGCTTTCTACATTTCACAATACAGTACCAAAGCTCACAGAAAATCAAGCATTTCTATAAATAGGAGTAGCTGTCTTTAAATCCTTAGAAGACAGATTAGGTTCATTAATATTTGCACTTTTTTATGCATAGAAAGGCTTATAAAACATACCCTGGGTTCACCTCTAACAATAATTATTGAGGGTAAAAAGAAAATATTAAGGAGAATTTTTGTTTCTTTAATGAAATGACAATTTAAAGGAAATTTAACAGAGTAATTTTTTATCATGACACCAAAATCACATAGGACACACTAAAACAGGCTCAGCAGCTAATTCATGGAGTAAAATTCTGTGCTGCAAAGCCTGGTTGATTCTCAGGGGCAGGGACACATATTAGCAACACATGTATTAAGAAATGAGCTATGAAGAAAAAGAAAATGTAGATCTTCAACCGAATACATTGTACCAAAAAATTTCAAATGTATAATATATGTTTTTAACTCAATTGATTAACAGTGATGAACTTTCAAAGATTAAATGTTAAATTCTATGGCAAAAAGTTAAATAGAAAAACAATGAAACACCTGAATATATAAAGACTTTAAATTTCATTCATCGAAAAACAGAACAAGCAAAGTTTAGAGGCAAACAAACTAGGAAAACGTCAGAGAGATTTAGTATACCTAACATATGAAACATTTATGTAGACTGATAAGAAAAATCGTAAAACCAAGGTTAAATGCGCAAAGCAGATATCCAGACAATTCACAGAGGATACAGAAATGACTAAGAAATATGTTTTTAACAATCAGCATGTAAATGAAAACAGGATACAAATTAATTCTTATTAGGTTACCAAAGTTTTTATTTTTAATAAGCATATTTACTGCCACAAAGGTTACAGGTGACGCAAGCACCTCGAAGACTCCTGAATAAATCAATCAAGTCTCTGTCAGTCCCGGGCTGGGTGACCTCGGGTGAGGTGCTGAGCTCTTCGGAGTTTCAGTTATGACACAGAGTACCCATCTCATAGAGGAGTTAGGAGGATTACTTAGGACATTATTTGTAAAGGGTAGAGCACAGAATCTGACACATTTTAAGGCAGGTATTATTATTAGCATTTCTGGGAAATAGTTTGACAATATGTATGCAGTCTTCTCGAACTCTAGGCATCACTGCTTTCATATTCAATGTCACTAAGATATTTGAGGGTGGAATCATAAATTTTTTATACAAGTTTTCTAGACCTAGTAGCAATTCAACTAAAAATTTCAGTTTCAAGAAAGCTAGTCATTTATACAATAAGCTAAAAGAAGAAAATCTTCCTACGTGAAGCTTTTCAAGTAATACTGTATTACATGTGCTCTCAAGATGTTTATAATGCCCACTGCACAGAAATCCCATTATAGGTCACTATCAATCACAAGGATACCATGAAAAGGATAACAAAAGTGCTCAGAAATTGATGTCTTTCTGCTTGAAGTTTCCTGAAGTGTAACAGATGGGAAATCTTTCAGCAACCACAATTTATAACTATATCTGTACTCTTATCTATTCATTTTACCTTTACTGATCAGTAACAAAACACGTGCTATACTGAGCAATAAAATTAAGTCAACTGCATTTGAAGTCAACGGACCAACGAAAATCAAGACCTCAGTTTCGTATGACCTCATGCACACTAGGGGTGTGATCACTGATTTACTTTAACTTTTAAAAGCATTAAATTTCCAGGCTTAATAAGTGGCTTTTATATTTGAGGTCAGTTGGGCAAGAAATATCATGAATGAAATCAAATGCAAATGGACTTATCTTAGTTACAAACACTGGAATTAGGAAGCAGTATATCAGAATAAGTAGGCTGCCCTCAGAGGACAGAAATATTTCCTAGATTGTCACATTCCTTTCTTGCTGTAGAGCTACTGGATATCACAGTGACTAGCACAGAGCAGGCCTCTACAAATAGTAGCTGAATCATCAAGCAGATGAATGGTTATGGAGCAACTAGGCAAGCATTCTCTTCCTGTGATGTTTTGTGGCAATGAGAGTACTAGCAAGGAGGGCCCAGGAGCATCCTGAGTTGCCTGGTTAACAAGAACTATGCAACATATTTTCACAAAACCATATCCTAAACGGTGGCTGAGAGAGGGAGGGAGGGTAGAAGGGCAGGAAGTAGAAGAACCATTGAAGTATGTAGTTGTCCCACAGTCAATGCTTTATGTATATTTCCTCATCAGTTAATCTTTCTGACATAAAAATAAAGAAACTGATGATCACAGAAGGTAAGAAAATTCTTCAAGTCATATAAATAGTAAGTAGTAGAACTTATATTCAAACGATGAACTGCCTAGTTCCTAAGTTTAGGACCCCAAAACTCTTGATCTTTCCACTACAGTCAAAGAAAAACATGAAGAAAAGGAAAAAAGGAAGAGAAACTAGGGGAGAAGGAAGTGGAGGAAAAAGACGATAATGTCAGAGAAATAATCTATATCACATGGCTACAAGTTTGCTAGGTATTAATACTCATTTAAAATATAGTCTAGTGGAAAATAAATTGAGTTTGAAACAATGACTTACCAAAGAACTTTAGGTACCCAAGAAATTAAGTTGGGAACTTTATATGTACATAACACTTTGGATATTTTAAAGTACTTTTATATCCATTTTATCACTTTAAAAGTCTCTGAATAAAACTCCCAGGAAATTAAATAACATTCATGCCAAAAAGACAAAAAGTCTTCACAAAACTCAAGAAAAATTTCATTCACCTGAATATTTTGGGAGTTTGTGTATATTGGAGAGAAAGGTGTACTTATTAAAATTACTCAATAATTCAAGCTTAATCAAAGAACATGACTGACTTTAACTCCTGATGTTTACTAATAATGTTTTCAAAGTATCCATTCTAAAAAAATCCTTCTATTCACCTGTCTTAAGTTATACAGTATATAAAGCTCTAATCTTTAACGATTTGGGATCTTACAGTAGGACCTACATGAAGGTCATCACTGTCAATGTCCTACGTACAGAGAAAGGAAAGTCAGTTGCATGTATATTGAAAAGACAAGATAAAATCTAGAAGTCAGATATTTTTTAAAGCTAAACAACTGATATGTTAGTTTCTCTTTTTAGAAAATACTAAGAAAACATATTAAAGTTAAGTAATGGCTTTGGGAAAGTTTTAGAGTAAAGTTGTCATTAACCTTATGTTATCTTACATTTCCCTACTTTTCTTAACCTCAGAAAAGAAATGCAATCCAAAGAACTTTTATGTGATAAATACTTTTACAGTTATTTTTGCAAAGAACTCAAAAAGTACACTGCTTTCTACAGACTGATCATCTCTTACATGGATAGTTTCTAAACTTCCAAATTTAAATAACAATTGTAGGTATAACAAATGATCACTTTATTCTAAGACAAGACAAATGTATCTTAAAATATGTCTCTGGTTTAAAATAAACATGTTTACAATTTATTCACCCATTTTATAGCAAACACTGATATTCTAAAAGTCTAAATTTTCTAAAGAAAATAAAAGAAATACTGTAATAATTAACTATTTTCTAAGAACACAGTGGGTAGGTCAAGCCTTCGGCCAGGAAACACCATATTGAGTCTTTTTGCTCTAACAGTGGAATACAAGTCACATAGTTTTGTTGTATAATTATTCACTAAGGCACACACAGAACAAAATATTCTTAGTGGATTTCACTGGATACAAACTGGCCTGAATTAGTAAAAGTCATATATTCCAGAATATTTTTAAAGATTTACTGTTCTATTATTTTCACATAACTCCAATCAATTAACTGTCCATAAAATGTTGCCAAGCAGATATCCAACTGAGGCTTCTTTAATGAATAAATAAGCCTTTGTTGGTAAATGTGGCGTCTAGAATGCTGATTAACGTCCACAGAAGTGTGTTGGTTCTTGGAGCAAGTATACAATAGCTAAGAGTGAGTTGTCAACCAGAAGACACACAGCTAGGTAAGAGTGCTAAAGAATATGCAGCATCTCTTTCTCAGGGAAGACAAGCATGTTGTTTCTTAGTTTGCAACACACCCTCTGCATGTTCTCTACTGCCTTTGTAGAAGCTCAGCAGGGAAGAAAAGAAACTGACTCTTTCTTTGAAGGCTCTTTCTTCTTTTTGATCGTGAAACAGATCAAGGCATGACCTACACTATTTCTGTTCACTCTGGTCTTAAGATAAGAAAATGGTATCTAAACTCAAAATCTGTCTACACTGAATACATTAATTTTGGAGTAAAGAAGGTCCAATGCTTTTTTACTGATTGATATTGTTTTCAATTTTTTTCTTTTTTTTTAAAGCTCAATTTGCTTATGTAGAGTATAGTCAATTCTGCATTCCCAATTCACTAGGCTTCTCAATTTTATCCACAGGCTTTGCTCAAATAGCACTTTTTCTCACTGTATCAAGCTCAGGCTGAATATACAGCAAGAAGCAGAATGAAGAAGGTTTAGATCTCAAATCCCATATCCCAGGCACCAGTTTTCAGCCTCTGAATCACAGAAAAACTTCGTTATGCTCGTTTGTAATTTCCAAGTATAGTACTTAGGATTCTGATGTTAAAATTCTTGTCCTTAGGTAGGTTAGCTACTCCTCTACTATAATATGTTTTATTTAGCTGTGAGTATCAACAAGGCTTCTTCATATTCATGTTAGTGAGAAGGAAATAACATTCTACCCAGAGATAACCTTACCAACTAGGCTTGATTCTAAGAACACTACTTCATCTATATATATTTGTCTGTTGGAAAATCTAAATGCAAAACCTGTATAAATAATATCAACTCCTTATTAAAAAGCTGCCCTTTTAAAGGAAGAAAATTTTTCTACAGGTTTTAAAATTAGCATTAAGTTTATATGGAGACCCAGAAAATACAGTTAGGAAAAGAACAAACTGGAAACAGCATTAAGTTAATTTTCTCTTCTTTGGTTAGCTTCTATTTGCCCTTATATATCATCTGTGTAAAGCTTGAATTGGAAATCTGGACTTTGAAACATTCTTCCCTAATGGAATGGAAAAAAAAGAAACCAAAGACAATAACTCCTACAGCACAAATTTAGCATTTATGCAGTAGTACTGGGGACAACAAAGACAACAACAGTATTTCACATAGCAAGCAGTTCTTTTAGTACAGGTACAGTATTCACGATCAGCCTGTTTCATAATCTTTTTGTCATAAAGGAATTCTGCCTCTAATAAGATAGCCTTTTTGATGGAAATGCTAATAATATTTTAAATTTTAGCAAGGAATCGCACAGGAAGAGGCATAATAGTTCTTTGTGTTCGTTAAATTAGCCTTCATTTCAATGTGTCCAAAGAGTACTTTTATTCAGCTGAAGTTTTAGGAAAAGCTAAAGAATAATTCTTCAAAGAATTATGAATAATGCTCCCGTTAAGCCTCTAGCAAACTGAGTAAATTGCCAATGTGTATTTACCGGAAAGAAGAAAACTCTGGGATAACCAATTCCTTTTGGCAAGTGGTTTACTAAAGCTATGACCAAACATGATTGCTATATTAAATCAGAATTTTATTACATTATATAAAAGTAACTCAAAGTTCCCATAGGCTTCTGTTAGAAACCTATCCACTAAGCTGAATGCAGCCCTCTAAATGATAATGGTACCCACACTATCTGACTTTCTTCCCAGAAACCGTCCATCATCATTCAGTGAAACAGACATATTAATATACCTTTACATACTAAGAAACTCCCCCAAGACCTCTTAGCAGCATGAAACGCCAGGCAAACACAAGAAAAATGTCTGCAAAGACCTACTTCTTCTTTTTTTTTTTTTTTTGGTGAGGAAGATTAGCCCTGAGCTAACATCTGTTGCCAATCCTCCTCATTTTGCTGAGGAAGATTGGCCCTGGGCTAACATCCATGCCCATCTTCCTCTACTTTATATGTGGGATGCCTGTCACAGCATGGCTTGATGAGCAGTGAGTAGGTCCACACCTGGGATCCAAACCTGCAAACCCCAGGCCACCGAAGAGGAGTGTGTGAACTTAACCACTAATACACTGGGCCAGCCCCTGACATACTTATTTCTAACGACTTGATAACAAGAGATAACATTGTTCCCAACCTTCTCCACTTACCCAGGAGTTTTGCGATGATATAAAGGGCTTGTCCCCAAAGAAACAGTTTTCCATCACGGCCACAGTTGCTAGGAAATCGCTTCTGACTACCAGGGTTTCTTTTTCAGACTCTACAAAATCAGCTGGCACATAGTAGTGCTTTGGTACAACAGGATAACCTATGGAGTTTAAAAATAAATATTTAAAATATAACGAATCAGTGTCCTTCCCAAATTTTCTCTTCAAGAAATTGCAATAACTAGAAGGGAGAGAGAAAGGTTGTAGAGGAGGTAACAGATTTGATAGACTACAGAAAATTGGATATTTTGGCTCCTTTCAGAAATTGCAAGTGCAAAATGCGGAAAAAGCTTCTTGACTTTAAAACACTAATTTGACAGCATATGTTACGCTTTAGCCAACAATGTTAACATATCTCCTTTAACAACATTTAATTTTAACACCTTTAAATGAACCAACAAATATACAGTACGCAAATATTTAGAGCCATTGAAGAAGCTATTTTTAATAGGATTAGTCTATGGAAGTTTTACAAATGAGATACTGTATAATCTTAAATGAAGAATTATAACCCTGAGCCATTGCTTAGAGGGAAGAAATCCTCATTTTAATCATTAAACCCATTATCTACCATTCAATATCACTGAAGAGAAAAAATCCATCATACCCTGTGAGCAAACTGTTTAAAAATATTCCTTGGTGAAACTAAAAATTATTATTTAAAGACTAGAATCTCTGTGGATGATGTAAAGGGGGAAAAAAACCCAATTCCAGTAGAGTGCTACAGAAGACTTTTTGCAATATCAGCCCATAGTAAACTTAATTTCCCTCATTTCCCTAAAATTTGCTTCCTTCTTCATGCATCAATCAATCACGATGTTTGTGTCTAAAACTAGTAAAAAGGTCTATGATTCACAGGGAATAGTTTGAACACCACTCTCTGAATGTGATGAAGCCTAAAGTGTGGTACACTAAACCACCACCTCAAGGCATCAATGATTTACCACTGAGTACTAAAAGATCTCATTCGAGGGATTTTAAATATCATATGCATTACCACACGCATTACATTATTTCTCATATTGCACAAGTAATTATTTGGAGCATAAAGACATAAATAAATTAATTAATTTTTATTTCAAATTCAATGTTTATCCATAAACATTTCACTACTTTAACATTACAAGTATTTTAAAGGGTGAGTACATACTGTGAAGTATTTAGGGTACTTGTGGAAAACCCTAAAGAATATCACAAACTTCATGTGAGATAGGAACAGGGCTCAGTGCTGTAACCGCCAGTTCATGCATTGTGCCCATAAGCCATCCATTTTCACCAACAAATCGTATATACATATTTGTTTTTGTGAGGAAGATCGGCCCTGAGCTAACATCTGCCAATCCTCCTCTTTTTCTTGCTGAGGAAGACTGGCCCTGGGCTACCATCCGTGCCCATCTTCCTCCACTTTATATGGGACACTGCCACAGCATGGCTTGACAAGCAGTGTGTCGGTGCACGCCTGGGATCCGAACCGGTGAGCCTCCGGCCGCTGCAGTGGAGCGCGCACACTTAACCGCTTGCGCCGCTGGGCCAGCCCCAACAAATCATAATTTTTAACTTCCAGATAAATATGTTTTCAAAGATGTTCACTTATGAGAACATATTCTCATTTTATTAATACTTCCAAACCCCAAAGATATTTGGAACTTCTCCTTTGGAATTCCTTTGATAACTAGTTTTCTAGTCATACAGAAAAATCAGTTATGTTCTTTTATGGGCCCTGACAGTGTTTAACTGCAACCAACATACTACTCATAAGATGGGGCCTTTTGACCATTTCTAAAATATTAAACCCATCCTCAAAGGATGACATTTTAGCATCACAGCAGACATTCAAAATAACATGCTAAAAGCCCTAGAAGCAACTCCAAAGAGGAGGCCAGAATGTTCTTGACAATGGTAGTACCTTTAGGCTAGGACAGAGCCTTTAGCTGGCCCTCTGGAGGGGGCAGCAGTCACCTGAACATACCATTTCTGGTGACCTGAATACAAATCAGTCATTTTATATTATTGCCACACTACACAGAGTGGAGTTACACAGTAGATAACAGATGAAGAACCCGGGCCTATCCAGTGAACTATTTTCCAATTACTACAGCCATGACGACCTAAATTCGTCTCCATCCTTGTATTGCCTAATGAACTCCTTTTATAAAAACAAATTTATTATAGCAAATTAATAAATTATTCTTTCTAATTCATTCAAGATCTCATTCATTTTTTTCAATTTAAATAAACTGTTCTGTTTAAAAAGCAATCATTTACGCTTTTCAAAGGAATGTGAAGGAAATATCAGGAGGAAGAATTTCTTGAAAAACAAGCCAACTATACCGTCTGTGGTCTGATGAAGCACTGGAGTCAGAAGGTCCTGATATTCCTTTACTTGGTTGGGATTTTGCCTCTAAAAACTCCTAAAACGTAAAATATAAAATCCAACAGCATCTGAGCTCAATAAGCACCACAGAAATTTTACCTTAGGAAAATCTATTAGCCCAGTTATAATTATTTTGGTAATTTCTACATAAATGATAAAAATAAAATTGAAAAAGGTAATGCAAACGTGCGTGATATTTTTTCAGGAAATTGATTTTAGAAGGTCATGTTAGCATTTAGAATCGAAAACAGAATTTTAATTGAAATATCTCTATTTATATGTGTAAATATTATAGATATTCACAATGTTACGAATTATGGTATTCGTGATTTCTATTCATAAAAAAACTTCTTTGCAAATATGAAAATATGTTTGCATCATTTTTTAAATAAAGTATTTCTTTAATTCTTTAAATTCTTTTACAGAAAATGATTTAATATTCACTCAGAAAGCAGAAGAGTAGCGTACAAAAATGCAGAGCAGTTAACATCACTGTGTGCAGTCTATTTTGCTAGCTGAAAGGAGTCATATTTCATTTTTCTCTTCTTTAAACCACTTATATCCTATAGCTTAAATTTCAGGAGGAAAGCTCACTTACCATCAATCATCATGTAAAGGAAAAATATGGGAAATTCACACTCAATGCCATCAAATAGCTAAAACAAAAATAAAATATTAAAAATTTCACTAAATTAATTAGAAAATTATATTAATTAGAATAATTATAGTTAGGATGTACATAAAAGATTCATTTATAGTAATAACAAAATTGGACTGATTTATAAGTAGTTTCATTGTTCTTTTTTAAAAATTTTTCTCAGAACTCTTATTATTCAAACGCTCATTCATTTAATCCATCACACACAGTAGTCATTCATTCAATAAGCATTTGCTAAGTACTCAGCAATGCCTGGCACCAACTAGACAGAGGGCTGTGAAGACAAAAAGACAGAGAAGCTGCCCTCAAGAGCTCACAGCCTAGGGGAGAGGCAGGCACGTAAACGAACAACTGTAGCACCCGATGAAATCTACATACGTGATATACCAGAAACACAGGGAATGAAAGACCCAAGTCTGCCTAGGGGGTCAGGGAAGGGTGTATAGGAAAAGAGATGCTTCAGCTAATGCTTGATGGATTTCTCCAGGGAGATGAGCTAAGGGAACTCCACACAGAGAAACAAAAGTATAAACTACAGATGCATGGAAGCACAAAGTTTCTTAAAGAAACTACCACCAATTCAGTATTTCTGGAACAAGCAAGGAAGAAATAGTGAAAGCTGAAGCCCAACAGGTGGGCCAGGCCAGCCAGATCAAGAAGAGCCTGGCAGGTCATGCTAAGAGACTAAGACTTTGATCTGGAGGCGACACAGAACCACTGTTGAATACTGAGCAGGATCAGATTTATTCATTAGATTTACTTGCTAGATGGACAGCAGGCAGTGTTGAAGAGAGTTTTAGGGCAAGAAATGAGACCAATTGGAAGGCTGCTGGGAATAATCCAAAGAGAAAAGACGATAGCCTAAACCAAGGTTTTTCCACTTCAGCATTTATTGACATTTTGGGCAAAATAATTCTTGGTTGTAGGGGCTATCCTGTGCATTGCAGGATGTTGGTAGAATCCCTGGCCTCTACCTCCAGATGCCAGTAGCACCCACCAAGTGGTGACAATGAAAAAATGTCTGCAGATATTGTCAAAGGCCCCCGGGAGAGCAAAACTGTTCTTTGTTATGAACCACTAGCCTAAACCAAGGAGTTAATAGAGAGGAAGGTTAAATCTGTCAGCCTTGGTGAGTGACAACGAGGGGTGAGTGAGAATGAAGTGCCTAGGATGACTCTCAGGTTTGCGACCTGGGCAGAAGAGCGGGAGACGCACATAAGCAGACTGCAGGGCATCCAAGGGAGGACGTCCAGAAGGCAGGTGGATACATGGTAGGGCACTCCTGGGGAGAAGTATGAGTTAGGGACAGAGACACTAAAGTTAACAGTGATAGCTATGATTGCATGAATAGCAGAAGAGTAAGGATGGAACCCAGGAGAAGAGTAATATTTAAGAGGTGGAAGAAGAGGAACCTGCAGAGGAGACTAACAAAGACAGTGAGAGAAGTAAGCAGAGTCAGGAAGAGAATGGGGTCACAGAAAACGTTCCAAGTAAGAGAACTCAGTTAAGACACCCAAATGCCAAGGAAATAAGTGAAATAAGGCCAGAAAAGCATCCACTATGACCCAGTGACCTAAACTGACTGAAGCCAGCACAGCTACCGGAAGTACTGGGAAGAGGAGCAGGGTTATAAGGTGAAGGAGTGAGTAGAGGCAAACGAGGTACTACACCTAGAATGGACCATGCTTTTCAGAAGTGTAGCCACAAAGAGAGAGGCGATGGGAGGCAGACAGGGGTGAGTGGTGAGGGAGAGTTTTTGCTTGTTTTTTTAATGATGAACTTCATTGTGTTTATGTGAAGAAAAAGAAGCTGATTTGAGTTGGGGAAGCAAAACAGCGGGAAGGAAGAAGTAGGGAAGATGAGGAGACAAAAAGAAAGAGATAAAAACAGACACCTATCTATCAGGGAAGAAGACAAATGATACACCAAGAATCCTAGGAACTAAAAGAGAACAGGATGAGGTGTACATATGGAGGGTTAGCCTTAGAATGAAGAACAGACAGCAACTTCTGGGAGACAAGAGAGATGGAGGTAAGTATGGATGAAGGATAGATGCAGTGGAGGAGGCCAAACAGAAATGTAAGGCTAACAAGTAGAAAGTGAGAAGTCAAGTCTGGGAACTTGAGTACAAATGGAAAAAATTTTGAGAAGCTTATAAGAGGAGTCCCTGGCAGGGTCACATAGCAGAACTAACAAGCAGTGAAAGCAATGATGAGAACTGAACCAAGATGGATGTCCTAAATCCGGGGTGGCATCTATCCACACTGCTGTGGCCTTTCTCAGTGGTGCTCAGCAATAGGTGGGAAATAGAGAGAGCCTGCTGGACTGATCCAAACTTGAAAGTATGCAGGGTGGTAGTTACAGGGGGTCCAGTTCAAATGTAAGTGCTGTAAATCAGCACAGGAAAGGTATTAAATAGAAAAGAAACATCTCAAGGTGTTTAAGAGATAAACGGATCTTTTGGCTTAATCTAACAGACTGCTGTAAGGTTTCAAAGATGTACACAATACAATGGCTCCTAATGCTCCCAAATGATAGTCAGTTGTGAAATTAAATAAAATGATAAATAGTGTGTCTCGCTGTTCTGCAAAACTAAATGTATACTAAATTTTAAAAGAGTATTTAATTGTCAAACAAATTACAAGGTACCATGCTGCCTGGACATTTTTTATATACAGATTCATGGGATTTTCCCTATCTTCAGTGAATGAGTCAAAATTATGACAATGCTTACAAAAGTAATTTTCAATCTACCCCACTAATTGTATTCAGCAATGTGGAGGCACGCTTACCTTTTTGGGGGGTGTTATAGTTTTCTGGACAGCTTAAAAACACCTAGTATAAATCTAGATATAGTGGTACATATGTATATTTGAAATAGAAAATATTTTAAAACTAATTATTTAGAGGACTATATTTCAAAGGGAAGTGTCTAAGTGAAACAAAAAAAAAAAGAGCATTTGCTTAACAGATTGAAAATTGGATCACAAATAGATATTTTCTATTACATGAGACAAATGGTATGAAACAGGCAGGCAGAGTTCTGAAAGTGTGAAAGAAGAATTATTCACCCGATGAATCAATATGGCTCCATATGAGCAAATGGGCTTCACTGGTGGTAAGAGCTAACACTTATCAAGTGCTTACGATGTGCGAAGCACCGATCTAAGCATTTTTATATATACTAACTCATTTAATCCTCACAAGAACCTCAATAATAGGACCAATAATAGTAGGTACTATTATATTACCAATGAAGAATATTAACACAGAGAGGTTAATTAACATGCCCAAGGCCAGACAGCTAGTAAGTAGCAGAGCCAGAAGTCAAACCCAAGAAGTCTGACTCCTCAATCGGTGCTTTTGACCACTCTGTTATGCCCTGATATGGAATAGTTTTTGATACCTTCATTTCAGCTGGTTTGTAGCAGCGTATGTTGGGATCTTCCAGTGATGTTCTATATCCATCTCTCAAGAAACGTTTAAATCCATATTTTCCTTTTAATTTTCTAACCACTTTATCAAGTGTCTGGCTAAACAGAACTTCATCATCCAGGGCAAATGCAGGATAAGTGATGCAGGGGAGCAGGGCAGCATCTGTGTTCTGGCAGCAATAAAAAAAAAGAAGGGACTGTAAGTGCCTGCAGTGATATGATCAACACAGCCCAAGGAGAATCATGGAGATGAAAAGCCGATAAAAATAAGTCAATAAATAAGGAATAGATAATAAAAGGTAAGTAAATAAGAAATAAGTCAATAAATAAGTCAATAAAAGTCTTTAACTGACAGTGAGATTGCTGTGCTACAAGGGACACACAGACGCTTATATGGTATGGTTTAGCGAAGCTTACAGAGGAGATAAAACTTTATTCACCAATAAGGAGTATTTTCAAGGTTCAACACTGGACTCAAACTTTAAGATATTAATTAAGGCAGTGTGTAAAAATTTAACACCAATAACTAATCATTAAAACTTAGTTTCTCATAACAATTTTTTGGTATCAGTGAAAAACACAAAACAATCTAAATGTCCAACAATTAGATAAGTAAATTAGCAGCCATTAAAGTTTATATTGTAGAAACATTTATTGATCTGGAAACATGTCCATTCATAGAACCAGATTATCAAATATTATGAACAATATTCTCCCAGTATTATAAAATGAAAAGTATATATGTATATAAAAATATATAAAAACATATAAACACAAATGTTGTCACCCTAAGATTATAACTGAGTGGTGGAATAACGAGTGGATATTATATTATTATTACTTGCTTATTTGTGGGTTTTGTTTTTCTTTGATCATAATCCTGCATTACTTCTATAAAACAGTTATTTTTAAATAATTAAATTATTCCATTTTGAGTGTTTTCTAAGAATAGAGCCATAAATAACCCCTATAAAAATCCGCAATTGCGTACTATAGGCATATAAAAGTTTATCAGCCAAAAAAAATTGTGACTCGAATGAGAGAAAAGAAGCATGAAAAATAATTTTATTCAAAAGGAATATAAATTATGAAAAATATTTTTCTAATATTCTGTGACAAAAAAATTCATTTTGGTATAATGTTGCTACTCCCTCCTGAAAAAATAAAAGGTCTACTTTTCTCCTGTTCTACAAAAGACTCGAAAGACAAAGCAGCTGTGTCCACAGCTCTGCTCACTTCCTGAACAAGACCTCCACAGACCAGGCAAGTGAGAGGCAACGTCTATTCTCTCTTCTCTTCTCTGCTGGCAACCTCTAACATTCTGGAACACATTCTTAGAAAAGTAAACAAAATTACATAACAATCATAAACGATAGCTCTTATTAATTTATTATAAAAATATCTCACATGAGATCTTGATTCTCTGGGTAAGAGTGAGCACAAAGTTTGCCTATTGCGATTGTGAGCATCGAGATCCACAAATATAACCGACCAAGAACAGCCCTGGAACAAGAAAGAGAAAAACATTTCCTAAATTAAGAAAAAACGACTTGTAGAACATTGGGCATTTTGACTGTAAGAAATTTCACAAAAACACTAACACTGGTTGCATTGAGAGTGGCATTACAGAAGATTTTAATTTTCTTTTTTTATACTTTCAGCACTTCCCAAATTTCTTGCAATAAACATTCATTTTATAATCATAAAAAATGTTATTTTTACATTTCCCTATTTCTCCTCAGTCTTCTTATAAATCAAAATGTATTGATTGTAAGATACCTAATCAATTAAGGATATTCATGTTAATAAAAATACAAATAGTTTACTCACATTTTTGACAAGGAATAAAACAAGAACCAATTTGAGTTCACAAAATCTGAATTGTACAGTCCTAATAAAGAATGTTGATTATATGATCAAACTAAGCAAATTTAGATACAATCTAGAATTATAGATATAAAAACTACTTGATTAAAATATAGAGACAGGAGAATCTCAAATAATAAAAATGCAAATAAAAGCTAATATTCACTGTGTGTCAGGCACTGTGCTTTATGCTTCACATGGATTATCTCATTTAATCCCCATATATAGAGGATTATTATCCCCATTTTACTGAAAAAGATGCTAAATCTTAGTTTAATAGAGCACGGGTTCAAAATCAAGTCTCTAACACAGAAGCCCACACCTTAACCACTAAGTTATACAATTTCCCACAATAAAAAATATCTTTCAAGTAAGAGCCAAAAAACTTGAACAAAAAGACAGGTGTAACAAAAAATGTCAATTGGTCTGCTAACCAAGTTAAAAAAAATTTAATATTTAGCCATTAGTGCTTTCCGTATTTATGAGCATAGCCATAAGTAAACATAGCTTTGTTCTTTTACTGGGGAGCTAAACATTTTGAAAACACAGAGAATGAAACTGGAATACAAATACAGCTTCCATTATAAGAGAATACTCAGAAAAACACATGGGGAAGGGAAGAAGAGAACTATCATTCTAATTCTCACCAACTTCAAAGACGCATTCACTCTGAAACTAAAATACCTCAAATCAATCACCTAGACTGAAACTCAATGTCTAGTGGTACTAGGCCCTACCTCCAAATATCAGACTCACTATATGTACATTTTTCCTGTTAACCCACGTACATACATGAGTATTAGCTCATAAAATAGAACGATTTCTCAGGCCGGCCCGGTGGTGGAAGTGGTTAAGCGCGCACGCTCCGCTGCGGCAGCATGGGGTTCGTCGGTTCGGATCCTGGGCGCGCACCAACACACCGCTTGGCAAGCCATGTTGTGGCGGCGTCCCATATAAAGTGGAGGAAGACGGGCACAGATGTTAACCCAGGGCCAGTCTTCCTCAGCAAAAAAAGAGGAGGATTGGCAGATGTTAGCACAGGGCTGATCTTCCTCACCAAAAAAAAAAAATAGAATGATTTCTCATTCATAATATCATTTCTTAAATCTGTTTTAACTCTGACGAGTAAATTAATAAATGAAGAAGAAATGAGTGAGGCTGTCATTCTACAACCAGATTAACACTAAACTGTCCTTTCTATTATTTGAAATTCCCTAGTTTTCATATCCACTGACAAAATTGAATTCAACAAAGCTTCATGCGGTATCTGCCACTGTCAGAGTGATGTGTTCTCTGCTTTGAGGAAAACAAGATAGAACTTGACCTCTGCTCTCAAGGAGCTGACCCAGGTGATATTCAGTCCTAACCAGATGAATATTAAACAAAACAAAAAGACTGCACATGGCAGGCAATACATGACGATGTACCAAGATATGGGCCTATGTACCAAGTGAGTGGCTTAGATGAGAGAATAATAATGATAATAAATCTCTAAAGGTAACATAAAAAAAACAAAATAGGGAACCTGGGATACTTCATGGAGAAGGCAAGGACCAAAGCTAGGATCTGAATTTTTGTGGGAAGGGGAGCAGGCAGGGTAGTTAGAACAAACAGCAGAGAAATGAATAGGTATGAGATGTTGGGAGCCTGTGAATACACAAAATAACAGGACTTATAATTTATCTTTAGGCTCATAATTAATAAAGTTAATTGCATGCCAAATCAGTCTGCCTTGAACTGAATTTTTAAAAGATAAAATCTAACTAGTGTAATTTATAAATAATGAAGTGAAATAGCAAATTTGGCAATTCTTGCCATTATCTGATTAATATAAACAAGCCAATTTCTATTTTCTGGCCACGAATAAATGGTTTATTTATCTAAATTCATCAAAGTATTTGTTCAGGTTTCTTCCTCTGCCAGCCTCTAAGAAATATGCACAAAGGGAAAAATAATTTCATAATATTACTGGATTTTAACAGTGAGAGCAAATGCTAGTTAACTATATTGTGTGGCTGTCCTCTTAAAAAATATACCATGCTTAGGCATAGGGCCAAGATTCACAGGAAGATAAAATTCACCATAAAATTCACCTAAGACCATGGGCACCTATTCCTCTTCAGAAGCAAATTTTTAAGAAAGTCATCAAGGAGACCCTACTTATGGAATTAATTATCACCAACTTTAAATCATCAGACACATTAATTTTATGCCTGCAAATTTCAAAGGAAGTTTGATATGTCTGCATTGCTTTGAATGCTCTGCATAACATGAGCAATTTCTCTAGTCATTACCTTTTAGATTCTGGCCTCAGCTCATTTGTCAGTATTGTGATTTCTCCAATCAAAACCAGGAATATGAAAGGATGTTTTATATGTATATGTCACTCCAAAGTATCTGATTAACACTGTATATTTTATTTTCATCTTCCATTTCCTGAAATTATCACAACTCTACCATCATATCCTGACTCCATCTACAGAGCATATTTTAAGACTGATAGCTCAAACTGTATTCCCAAACTGAGTTTCTATGACTACTTTCTAGTAAATACACTAGAAGATGATTCAACCTAACCACTGTCATGGGGACTTGAGTTCCAATGGTGGGGAAGAGCTGCACTGAACCATCTACCTCAGACTCCATGACTGCAACAAACACTTTTGAGATGGTACCTAAAGCCAAGGGTGACATCTATGACCATAAGACACTGCTGATCTCTTTAGTCTCAATTCAAAGGGAAATGATTTGAAGGATTGTCTGGGCCTTTCTTTACCCCATCAATCACTTCTCTGAACCTGAGCTAATAGGCTTGCTGCCACATAGCATCAAAGCATAAAACAAGATGAACCCACTCAGTGTATCTACTACACATGATTTCTGTTCTTCTGAATGCAAAATCATACCACAGAACTACCATCAGGAGACTTTCTTCCCTAGTTCAGCATTAAGCTGTTCTTGAGCTCCGTGGCAGAGCCTGGAGAGCAGGATTCTTACAGAAAGGATATTTACTGATGGGAATTACCCCTCTGCATCATGGCTGTGGTGGCAATGGGCATGTAAATAGTCAACTTTTACTTACTGGCCCAACAGTAGCTTCCAGCAGCCCCTCTCACAAGCCATGCTTCTCTTTTCTACAGAAGATTCTACTCACATGCGTTAAAAGAACTTTCCAACTACAGAGCGAGGTGAACCTGAGTAGTAATTCTTAGGGTTTCAGAAAGGGGAGAGCTGAGACTCAGACCCAGGAACCACAAAACTGTTGCTTAGCATGTCTATGACATTTGCTGAGTGTGAATTATAATTTATTTAAAAATTATTATTTAAATAGTGTCAAATATCACTTAAATATTATATATGTCACTATATTTATAGAGAACATATTTGAAAGTATGATGAAATATGTGATTCTCATATTGATGAGTATGTTTCTAAATGCTCCAAATTAGCCTTTATTATAAACTTATCACTAAAGACATTAGGCCATTTTATCACATTTTCTTCTTAGATATTTTCTGCCAAAGAAAAATAACTTGCTTTCACAGGGAAGATTTAAATGATAAGGTTTTTTCCTTGAATAATAAGACAAGTCTGACATTTTAAAAAAAAGAAGAAAGGAAGTGTAAGAACACATAATAACCATTATCAAAGCTAAAAGCTTATTCCACCCAACAATTTTCCATAAAAATAAAAATTAACATTTATCTTATCTCATACACTGAAGCACAAAAAGGGCAAAAGGCAAGCCTTTCACGCTGTTTGCCAAGTGGATGTCTCATTCAGAAGTTCAACAATTAAGAAGAAAATAATGTGGTCAAAAGGTAAAAACTTCCAGTTATAAAATAAATAACTCATGGGGACGTGATATACAGCATGGTGACTACAGTTAACAATACTGTACCGCATATTTGAAAGTTGCTAGGAGAGTTGATCTTAAAAGTTCTCACCACAAGAAAAATAAATTTGTAACTACGTGTGGGTTTGGATGTTAACTAGACTTATTATGGTGATCATTTCATAATATATACAAATACTGAATCACTATGTTGTACACCTGAAACTAATATGTTGATTACACCTCAATAAAAAAATTAAATTTTTTAAAAAAGAAGAAAATGGCTTAAAAGTTTTCAAAAGCAAATGCACAGTTCTCACCTCTAAAGGTAGAAAGCATTCAAGATTTAAGATTTCCTGTACTAATAGTTGATATTCCAGATTCATTACCAAGTGGCTTTGGTTTAATTCCTGTTCTGCCTCTTTGTTGCATGACCAGTGAAAAGCCACCTCAACTCTGTGACCACTCATTTTGAGAGAAGGGCCCTTCCAGCTCCAAAGATCTAAGATTGTCTGAGTTGCGATCAATAGGTGTACTTTTTCAAAGCTCTAAATTAATTTAGTTAAAGACACATGATCAGGTCTTCTAAAACACTACATCAACAGTTTTTGGAAATAGCTGAGAATATTCATCTGATCTGAAATCCCTCAAATCTTGAGGAGGTTTCTATAGGTTTTCATTTGAATAAAAACATTTCTTTGTTACATCAGTTCTTTTCCCAGCCACTGACTTCTAATTAGACCACAGCCCATTGAAGGACATGGAGCAATATGATAAAATGATTAAACACTGAAAAGATCATATGCACTCTTAAATGTGCTACTATTTAGCAGGTATATTTTTAACTTTGCTGTAGAGGTGGGAATTTTAACATTAACAAAGTCAGGTTTCTGTAATTCTCCACATCAGAAACAAAAATGAAAGGGAATTGGTAAAACTAGGATACTGTTTGATATTATCCAAAAAAAAGGAACATGGAGAGCTCCACTTGCAACATGTGACATCTATGTGGCTAAAGGAATAAGACATTATTTGTCTATATTTCCATCCAAAATACTCAACGAATAGTCAACTCGGCAAACATTTGGCACACAGCTCTGCTGGGAATGGACATGAGCTAACCAAGGTCAATATTAACTCTGCTTAGAGCAGTCGTTCTCATCCTTGGCTGAACATTACAATTCCTGGGCAGTTGGAAACATCTCAAGGCCAAGGTCTCCCCCTAGACCAATTAAATCAGAATCTCCAGGGGTAGAGCCCAGCAATCAGTATTGCAAATAATTCCACTGTGCAGCCAAGACTGAGACATTATGGCTGAGGAACAATTCTAGCAGTATATTTATAACTCAGAATCAGAAAGTATAGTAGAGCAATTCAGTGCTTTTAGAGTTATGGCTAAGAGATCTATGAAAGCTTCCTGGGAAAAGTAGGCTGAAGACAGAGCCCTGAAACATGGGTAGTTAGGAAAGGTAGCATGTATACGTGTGGGCTTCTATGTAGGTGGAGGCATATATGTAGTATATATACCAGACACATAAGCAACATACACTAAGACTCAGGGACATCAAAGGAGATGGCACGATTGCAAAAAAGAGCTGACCAATACCTTATAATGTCCAACCTAGACACAAAACTCCATTCAGCACACTACTTGGTATGCCATGGAAGGCAGAAGAGCAAGACCTGTATCTTTCCAGACTGCTGCTGTAACACTATTGATTTAGTCCATGACTCCTCTAAGTCTCCTTGAAATACTCTCTAGAAGCTTTTCAGTCCAATCTCTTCATTTCCGTTCTTTAACATTACCAGTACTTCATTAACAATAACAAGAGATAATATTTATTGAGGGTTTAATCTTTGCCAAGCACTATACTAAGCTTTTTATTTGCATGAAAACCTTCTGAGTTAGGTCCTAGTATCATTATCTCTATTTTTTTAGTTGAGGAAGCCGAGACAGGTAAACAACTAGCCAATGTCACAGAACTCACTAGTGGGAGTACAGAGCGTACAGTGAGTCTCCTGACTCCAAATACAATGCCATTCTTTTTTTTTTAATTGAGGTATAATTGACGTATAACATTATATTAGATTCAGGTGTACAACATAATGACTCAATATTTGTATATACTGCAATATGATCACCACAATAAGTCTAGTTAACATCCATCACCGTACATAGTTACAAAAATTTTCTTTCTTGTGAAGAGAACTTTTAAGATCTACTCTTAGCAATTTTCGAATATGCAATACAGTATTATTAACTATAGTCACCATGATACACATTACATCCCCATGACTTATGTTATAACTGGAAGTTTGTGCCTTTTGACCCCCTTCTCCTATTTTACCCACCCTCCACCCCCGACCTCTGGCATCCACCAATCTGTTCTCTGTATATATGTGCTTGGTGTTTTGTTGTTTTAGATTCCACATATAAGTGAGATCATATGCTATTTGTCTTTCTCTGTCTGACTTATTTCACTTAGCATAACGCCCTCAAGGTTCATCTATGTTGTCACAAATGTCAAGATTTCATTCTTTTTCATAGCTAAATAATGTTCCATTGTATAGTCATGCATCACTTGATGATGGGGATATGTTCTGAGAAATGTGCTTTTAGGCACACTGTATGCTGTTCATCATTGTGTGACTATCACAGAGTGTACTTACACAAACCTAGATTGTATAGCCTACTACACACCTATGCTACATGGTACTAATCTTATGGGACCACCATCATATATGCAGTCCATTGTTGACCAAAACATCGCAATGCGCCACATGATTGTATATATATTTACCACATTTTCTTTATCCATTCATCCATCGATGGACACTTAGGTTGTTTCCATATCTTGGCCATCGTAAATAATGCTACAATGCCATACCTTTATGCCATGTTTATGCCTTTATACCTTTATGCCATACTCCTTCCTTCCTTCCCACCTACCTATCTATCTAATATACCTATATACATACACAAACACAAACACAGACATACACACACACATATACACACACAAATTCATACATACACACGTACACACTAATTTAAATGAATGTACTGAGAGTGAGGCAAGGGTGAAAAGGAAATGAGAAGTACTGAAGGATACATGTGGGACTTCCATGAGTATGTTGACTCTTCCAGTGAGAAAGAAATGTTGACATAAGCCAAGAGATCAGTGCCAGAGGCACCAAGAATCTCCAGGAGAGGCATAATATTAATAATCATGATTTCGATAGGCTCACACCCCTCAAACCCCCATGAGCTCTGATCTCTCCATTTCTCCAGCCAGAGGTCTTGAGAGAGGAGGAAGAGTGTGGGAAGTGGGCGATTTAGTCTTGGGCACCCAAAATAAGGTGCTGCTCCCCTCTTCCCAATCCGTTCATGTCTATGTTCATTCTTCATTCTTCATGTCCTGGATGTAAGCAGAGTCCATCCTCCAAGAGGAAGTTAGAGTGAGAACAGAAGTGAGTTTGTGGATGTAGGGAGTGAAAGAGAGGCAGTTGTACTATAACACTTCAACTTAAAACTTTCTTAAATTCAAGACTTCGGGTACATAGTATTACAATTGCCATAACAAAAACCATGTTACCTTTTGCATATCTGCATAACTTTCTAAAATGTATTTTTACTGACTCGGCATTTTAATTGGTTGTTGTTTTTAGTGCCATCAAGTCCGTTCCGACCCCTAGTGACCCTGTGTACCAAAGAGCAGAACCCCGCCTGGTCTTTTTGCTCCATCCTCTCACCTTCTGGTGCTGTATCAGATAATGCTCCAATGCTATTCATAGGGTTTTCATGGCCAATTTTTTCAGAAATGTGTGGTCATGTCCTTCTTCCTAGTCTGCCTTGGTCTGGAAGCTTCCCTGAAACCTGTCCACCACGGGTGACCCTGCTGGTATTTGACATACCAGTGGCATAGCTTTCAGCATCACAGCAACACATGGCTGCCACAGTATAACAACCAACAGATGGGTGGTGAGGTTCCCTGACCAGGAAACGAACTCAGACCACAGCAACGAGAGTGCTGAATCTTAACCACTAGACCACCAAGCATTTTAATAACTTAAGGTTAATTATAATATCAGCTGGAAACCGCCTTTGCCCTCCCATCTTAAGAATCTTTACAAAAATTGCTAAAGACAATTAGCCTAGTTCTTGATCCAGAGTAATAACCTGTATTCCTACATTTTATTCCCTTTCATTGACAACTCAATCCACGGTCACTTGATTGGGTGCAGAAACTTGTTAAAGATCTTGTTTTAAGAAAATTTAAGGCAACCCTTAGGATTTCTCTTTTATCCCGAAGAAAATGAGATTTAGACATATAATTACAGCCAGTTGAGGGTTAAGCTAGGATTAAAATTTCCAATTCTTTGGCTGCACATATTACACAAATTCCCCTCTACATAAGATTTACATTAAGTTGAAACCAACATGAGAACTAATATGGAAAATATATGATATATAAGGCTAGGAATATTTAAAACTGTGAAAGCTCAACAAGAGACCTGAGGAAAAAGCTAGGGAACAAAGACAATGAGAATTCTTTATGAAGAGATTTTTTTTTTTTTCTAATTAAGCAATGTTTTTTAGTTAGAAAACTAAAATTTAACCGGCAAATCATATTCAAAGGAAAGTCTGTTCAACCATGGTCTGCCACATAAATTTCAGACATTCTCTGATCATAAGGAACAACTTGGTTAATGAATGGCCAAATTAATTAAAAACATAATTCAAATAAACAATCACAGTTTATTGTTACTATTGCTGTTTTTTTTACCTGGTTGCCAAAGAGGTTGAATCCATTAATTGCTTCTAGAGCTGCTTTTGCTAAGCCAACAGAGCTAAAAGAGAAAAGGAAATACTTTATAACTCTAATATATCTGGCTACAAAATAAGAACCATTATCTGATGAATATTCACAAGTAAGTTTCTTTATTAAAACTTAGAACAACTTCTGTAGGAAGAATAATGTCTAAGAGATCGCAGTCTGACATTTCACTATTTTAATTTCTCTTTTTTATAGTTAGTGATCTTCTGGGAAAAATATTTCTAAGTTCACCTTGATCTAGGCAAATGGTCATACTATTGATGGGAGTAGTTTTAATTCCAGTATCATTTATATTCACTAACTCAAGAAAAAAAAAGATGAACTTTAGAGGAAGGTATATTATAATATGTGCACAGTAATAACAAGGTTGCGCATCATTAGCTCAGATCAATGTAAAAGAGCTTTTCTGATATCAACTCTGAGCCTTAAAAAAAGTTCTTGCACATCATACACTTACCACGGAGTGGGGTTTAATATACCCATTCAAATACTCTTTGCTTAGAGTCCAATAAAATAGGCATTACTTTATGCTCACAAAACAACTGATCATCATACCTCTCATTTTTTGCTATATTGTTCTGTTTATAATAAAATACGTACTCCTTTGCCCTCTCAAATGCCACATACAATAGTGCTGGAAAATGGGAAGACAAATTTCATTAAAAATATGACTGTCATCTTATAAATAACATTTAAATATTTTAGATCTAATATCCAGTTTATTTTACTTATTGCATTTTTTCTGTTTTTATTAAAAGCAAATGCATATGCTATTAATATCATTTAAAATTAATGATCAGTCATCATTTCAGCATTTCTCTAAAGGAGTGATTATCAAAGTGTGGTCCCCAGAGCAGTAGCATTATCTGGGAACTTGTTAGAAATGCCAATTCTCACTCCTCTCCAGGAGTGGGGCCCAACAATCAGTGTTAAAAAGCCCCCCAGGGGGTTAAATGCACTTTAAATTTGAGAACCACTGTTCTAAGCTATTCGAATCATCATTATCTACATTTTCAATGGGTTGTTTACATGAAATGTTCTCAAGTATGCATTACTTTTAATACAGGATAGTAAATAGGTGGGAAACCTTTTAAAATACATGGATGGGGAAGTGGAGTAGACATAAGTTTCCCTATTTCTCTCACTAAGTACAACAAAAAACCCTGGACATCACATAACAAAAATAAAAAGCCTCAGAAAGATGGAAAGGCAGACTGGCTAGGAGCCTTAGGATTCTAGGAACAACACTTGGTAAGTTCCCTGAGTTTCCTTTTTGCCTCCAATATACCAGACTTAGAGCTAAAGAAGCCAAAAACCAGGAAATGCCAGTAGGTGTATTAAAAAAAGCCCCAACAAAAGCCTGCTCTCTCTAGCTAAAGGACCAGGAAAAGGATAGCCTAGCAAAACACAATAGACAACAACCACTCAAAATTTAGACAGTTTAAAATTTAGAGAAGAACCACTCAAGAAAAGAAAACTGTGGCCCTACCCCCACTCACTCCTGTAAAGGCTAGTGGGGAACCTAGACTTCTACATTGAGTCTATAATAAGGAACTGCACCCAACCTGCAACCCTCTCAGCTGCCGTGTGGTGTCAGAGAAGTCCAAGAAGGAAGCCAAGACTTTCATTACCAATGAGTGTTAAGAAGTCTCCCCCCTCACACTTCAGCGTCAGTGGAGAACACACGGAAAGCCTAGACTTCCACACCTGCTTGCCAGTAATGAGGTGAACCTACCCTTCCTGCTGGGATGGCATCAGAGGAGGTCCAATGGAGAGTCAGTACTTTCACTAATGCCCAGCTGCAAAGAGGCCATATCCTCTCCCTGTTCCATAAGTAGAGGCCAACTGGGAATGAGTAATGAGGCACTCCTATCCTTCCTAGCCAAGGAGGTATCAGTGGAGGCCTACTGGGGAACTAGGCATCCCAACTGGACCCAGCAACAATGAAGAGTCTCCATCTTGGATATCAAAGAAAAACCTAGACTTACATTCCTACCCAGTAGTAATGAGGTGATGACCCTGCCCCCTTCCCCTGGCAGAGTGGTGCCAAAAAAATATAGCTAAAATAGAAAGTTAAAATAAGATTCAGGGTGTTACAACATAATACTCAAAATGTCCACATTTCAATCAAAAATCACTGATCATGTCTAGAACCAGACCCAGCCAAACTGAATGAAAAAGGACAATCAATAGATGCTAACACTGAGACGAAAGCAATGTTAAAATTATCTAACAAAGATTTTAAAACAGCCATAATAAAAATTCTTCAATGAGCAATTATAAATATGATTGAAACAAGTGAAAAGATAGAAAGCCTCAGCTAAGAAACAGAAAAGTGTAAACAAAGTTTTTACAAGTGAAAAATTACAATAATAAAAATTAAAAGCTCAGTGGACAGGATCAATGGCAGAATGGGGGAGAAAGGGGAAACAATAACCAAATTGGAAGATAAAACAATAGAAATTATCCAATCAGAACAAAAGAGAAAAAAATTGACTAGAAAAAAAAAACGAAGAGAGCTTCAGGGACCTTTGGGGCTATAACAAAAGATCTAACATTCATGTCATTGGACTCCCTCAAGGAGAGAAGAAAAAGGGCAGAGCTAAAAAAAAAAGTACTTGAAATAATGGCAGACAACTTCCCAATTTGCAAGAAACAAAAAGCTACAGATTCAAGCAGCGAGTGAAACTCAATCAGAATAAAATAAATATATCCATGCTAGGCACATCAAAACTTTTGAAAACTAAAGACAAAGAAAAAATCTTTAAAGTAGCCATGGACAACATTTTACCTATAGGGGAAAAACAACGGAATGACAATGAATTGCTTACCAAAAACCATGAAGGCTAAAAGGATGTGGCGCAAGTGTTTTCAAGCATTGAAACAGAAGAACTGTCAACCCAGAATCTTATACCAGTAAATATATCCTATTTGTTTATTTATTTACACAAGACATTCCCAGATGAAAGAAAAATAAGAAATCTGTCACCAGTAGATCTACCCTAAAAGTATGACTAAAGTAAATTCTCAAAACAAAATGATTGCAAGCAACCAACCAACCAATCAACCTTGGAACAATCAAAAAGGAAGAAAAAATATAGTAAGCAAAAATATGGGTACACACGATAGGCTTTTCTTCTCCTCTTGAGTTTTATAAATTATGTTTGACAATTACAGCAACAGTTGTAACACTGTGGGTTCTAAATGCATGTGGGAAAAATATTTATGATAACTATAATATAAATGGGGGAGCGTAACAAGACATAAATGGAGGTAAGACTTCTATATTTGCCTCCAGTGGGTGAAATAATGACCGCGGTACACTCAGTTTATATATATAATGTAATACCTAGAGCAATCGCTAAAAAGCTATACAAAAAGATACCTTCAAAATCATTACAGATAAATCAATACGCAATTCTAAAAAATGCTGAAGAACCCACAGGAAGGTAGGAAAAAGAAAACAGAGAAATGACAAGGCCTAGAACCTGAAGGAATAAAGTCCAAGCGAAAAATATGTGCCAGTTTAAAACATGTCTGCAAATTCTTTGACAGTCTTCCCATCAAGAGGTGGACTCTTATTCCCCTCACTAGAATATGGCCTGGTCTTACTGACTCTAACAAATAGAATGTGGTGGAAGTTATACTGCATGACCTCTAAAGCTAGGTCATAAAAGGCAATACAGCCCCCACCTGGCCCTCTCTTTTGTGACGCTGGACCTTGGAACCCAGCCACCATGTTGTGAGGAAGTCTATATGAAAAAACTTCATATAAGTCTTGTGGCAGACAGCTCCTGCCAAGGTTCCAGTCAACATTCCGATACCTGAGTGAGGAAGCCATCAAGCTGACTCCAACCCCACCCACAACTGACGGAAAATGCATAAAAGACCCTGAGCAGGAACCACCTAGCTTAGCCCAGCAACCCTCAGAACTATGAGAGTTAATACTAATAAAATATTGTTGTTGTTTTATGCCTCTAATTTGGGGGTAGTTTATTGGCAACAATAGGTAACCAGAAAAGAACCTAAGTCAGGTTCCTAATTCTATCACGTACCCAGAATAAGTAGGCCAATCATACTCAGCCTTGCATGCTCCAAATGGAAACCAAATAGTACCTGCATAAGAATTCTAGACTCCTGGAACCTAAGGGTTAGGAGAGCCCCTAGGGGTCATCTATTCTGACAGTTCATGCAAAAACATCCATCGTCAACTGGTGTTCTTGCTTAAGAATGTGTTCCTGATGTCCTAGGAGTTCCCTTATAGTCCCCAACGCACAAACATTTACATGCATTTAACTGAGTAATACCAGAAAACCTCCACTTACAGTGTGACGTACATGTGTTATGAAGACTGTTTGTAGTATTTTGAGAAGCGAGAATAAATAAATTATTCAAAAGGCAAATATCCAAAAGAAATACTGCACTGGAGGAGATACACGATGTAGCTAACTCAAGGTTTTGTCTTTAACAAGACAGCTAAAGGATGAATTTTGAAATTGTCTTCTAAATAAAGCATTACAAAAAAAAACAAACACTGTACCTGGACTAGAGTAAATGTGGAACTCTTTCTCTTTTAACTTTCTTTCCCAATGCAATTGGTTAAATAATTGGACTTAACTGAAATTCACAAATATGTTACTTTATTATCCACTGGTTATTTAAATCTCTGGCTACAGCAAGCTATTTAGAAACTCAAACATACTCCTAATGTGATCTTACATTTTACTGTCAAATATAATACATACTGTTGTAAGAGTTAAAAATATTTTACTAGCACAAGACATTCTCAGAAAATTAAATTACTCTATAATTAGTTATTGAATATATTAATATTAGGTGAATACTACCAGTAGAACATTCACCAATCTGGTCTTGAAAAGTGTTACCTCAACATTCATTTAACAGGGCTAAAATGAAGTGATGTTCGCTTGGGAGATAGTTTGTAATAAAAGTGGTTTGTTGCATATTTCAAAGCTTTTCTAGAAAAGATGATGGGTTTGGACTCAGTGATTGACAACCCACCACAGAATCCAAAAAATTCATTGACAAGCATGAGAACTAAATTCACATCCTCCTGCTCATTAACACTATGCTTTAGTTCCCTGAGCCACCCAATCATATCCCCTGAAACAGCAAGAACTTGACAGGACTATAGTTTTAATGGGTGCTGATGAATTGTTCAGTACAGCAAAAATACATAAAATGAAGCAGAACGGAGGGATAGTTGCTTCTATCATAGTTCAATGACTGGAACATCAAAAATGATTTAAGAAGATTAAGTAGTTACTTTAAATAACAAGCACTGTGTGGAATAAAATGGTCACTAAAAACATCTTAAACTGAGTAAAGTGGTGATATGATGGTTACTTATCTGATATTTTAGTGATGGCTTTCTTTATTGGAAAAGCCAAGCGAATAGAACATAAAACCATGAAAAAAAAAAAAACTGAAAAATCAGATCTAAATTTCTAAATTCTCTTTGCTTCTACAGTCTTCTTTGTACCGCAAATATTAGATTTAACAAAGTAAAAAAGGAAATTATGCTATTAAATAGAAAGTTCTATTTAGGAGTTAATGTTTCAAAAACTTTTCTTTCTATTTGGGCAGATATCCACATTACTAAGTTATTAAGTACAATTTTCCTTTTTCTTCCCAACAGCCAAAAAATTCAAAGTTAGTCTTGGTGAAGGTTCAATTCACATCTTATAGATGACTCATCTCTTCTCCAAAACAAAGAATTTTGGTTTAAAGGTAGTCCCAAGGTGTAGGAATATCCTCACATAAATGAGGAAGGGGAAATATAAAGATTAAAATACTTTAATTCAACTTGGAGCAGCTGAGAAGACTACTTGGATACGTAATTCTGGGGGTTAAGAATTAGTGCTACAATAAATAGGTACCAAAAAGATATATGGAGGAAAATGTAATTAAATCAAATAATATAGGATTTTAAAATACATAGGCATTTGTTAGAGACTGAACAAGAGAAAAGAGGAGAATTAGCTGACACAGTTCCAGACACCCTGGGAGAAACTGAAAGGAGCATGTCACTTGAGGAAAGTCAAGTCAACAGAAAAACCAGGAAAGCAGGGAACACTTGCTTAGGAAACATTTCAAGAAAATCATAGTGAGCCTAGAGCAATGGATCCTTTTCCTAAAGCCCTGAAAAGGGTGAGGCAGCTGCTAGAATGCGGTTCAGATAAATGTAAAGAGATCACCTTTCAGAAAAAAATTCTAGGGTTTATCTAAGAAATACTAAATAATTCAAAAACTTGGACTAAAAGGGATACCAGCAAACCTGGGGCTGAAAAGGGCAGATCAGGAAGGGTCTGATCAAAGCATTAAGCTGAATCAAGCTGTACTGATTACTAAACAAAGATATACTTGAAACTTATAACAGTTTCACCAAGAGCATATACCCTACTGTTCTTTCAAACTTTAGAAAAACTTTTTAAGACTTGAAAATACAACGTGAAAGAGCAGAAACAACTTTGGACTTGGAGGCCAATCACCTGGAATCCAGTTCTGATTCTACTACTTACTGGGGTGTATCATTTAAAGGCAGGGTCGGGGGGAGATCGCTAAACCTTCTAAACCTTAGTTTCTTCCCGTATAAAAGGCAATAATGTTCCCTGCCCGACCTAAATAAAATATATTCTGTAACTGGACAGTGCCACAGATTGCAATTATTAAAGGACCACTGAGAATGGATGCTGAAAAGGGAGGCTCTGACTTCGGAATACTATGTGTGCCTTTTGGGGGCCTAGGGGTGGTAACCTTCTTTGATCAAGTTGCAGCTTAGAAGGGATGTGCCCAGTGTGATAAGGGAAGAAAGGAACATTCACCAAGCCAGTCGCTTTGGCCAAGGCCCTAGTGAGCACCAAGGCAACAGTCAGATTGTGCTCTGTCTCTTCTCTGACTCCTGCTAAGGAGGACCGTATAGTACACAGCTAGAGGGAGAACGGCAAAGAAAGCCAGAAGGCAAAAAGGGTGGTGTGGGTACTTACAGCAAGAGTTACTGTAGACTACTTCAGGCTGTCTGAAATGAGGAGGACAGCTTAAGGAGATAACAGGGTATTGCACTAAGCAGTAAGGATCAGATCCAACCAGGCACAGACAGTTCTGGGATGTCTTACAGCAGCAACAGGCTAAGCAGCAGCTCCACATTCCACTACCCAGGCCTGAGCACAGAAAGATACTGGCCTCCCACGACTACCGCTATCGCTGCGTCCGTCAGTGCCAAGTCCGCCTGCAGTGTCAAAATAGACCCTTTTGGCACCAGAGGTGACACATCCAAGAAGGCTTGTGGAGATCTGAGGTCAGACACATTTGAAAAAAATGTTTAGAATTCTTATGGAGAATTGTAAAGTGTTATACCATAGAAAATTAAAAGATCAATGTTAAATGTATAAAACCCATCATCCAAACCTAATGGCAAACTTCATTACCCATCCATTTGAATAGAATTGGCCTGCTACAATTAAGATTAATTTTGCATGCAAAAGGTAGCAAAGAACATCATATAATGATCTTCCAAGCCTTGAAATAAAATCCTTAATGGTTCAATTAAAGATTAGCACCTTAGTTACAAGAAAACAAGTTGGAGCCTGTTTTTTCACTAGAAACCTTCCAACACCTTCACTTTCTAGGATGGTATCTTTCACCCAAGGTTCTTTCTGAATTTACTACACTTTTTATAAACAGAAAAAATGCTACTCCAAATATTTTATACTGAAAATAATGTCAGTGGGATAACATTGGCATGTATCAAACGGTTATTAAAACGCAGATAAAAGGTCTGATAAATCATAAATGCTAGAAAGGTAAATTTTTAAAAATCACCTTTTCTAATCAAATCCACTTTCTTTCTTGTAATTTGATAATCTGGAAAATGTTGAGAACTTAATTTGGATTATGGCTGAAATATAACATTATCTTCCTATTTTTAATATTTGCCAGAATTTGTTTAATGTCTGAACTGAACTTTCCCACAAATTATTTCTCCACTTCACTGACTTCTTCACTGATTGTTACTATTCTGCTGTGCACTATAAAAATGCCTCATATGAATCATAAAACTTACAGAAAAATGTTTGTATTTTAGTTAACCCAGAGTTAACTGAAGTCCTTTTTGTTTCAATCTTTGTTATTAAAATATTCTTAAATGTGTGAGTACACTTGTATTCTAGTGCTCACTTATGCCAGGTATTCAAATGCTTTACATATATATTAACTCAATCATTATAACAACTTTATAAAGTAGAAACTATTATTATCTTCATTTTATAGATGAAGAAACTGAGGCATGGAGATGATACACAGCTAGAGATCTGGAGCCAGTTTCTATATCTTAGTTTATATCTTATATTGGCTTAGTTTTCTGTGTGATTAGTTCTTCTACCCAAAAAAATATACAGCTGTGGATTCCTCTTAACCAGTGTTTCTTAAACTGTTTCTCTACTTCAAGTCTCAATGATGTAAACTGACCTATAGTTAATCACCTTTAAATTCTTAAATCTTTTAGTGTGAAATGGATAGGACTCATTGAGCTACACTTTTTAGTTAAAAGATGACCTCCTGGGCAAAAATTTACAACATCTGAAAGGTGCAATCAGTCATTAAAGCTATTTCCCTCACCCTAAAGAGTAAAGGAAATTCACAAACTACTAACATAAGTTATCAACTATTCTTGTTTATTCAAACCCCCTAAACCACAGCTCAAGATGGTGACCACACCTCTCAGAGAAAACAATGAATGTTAAGTTTTATATGAAGAGTATAAGTATCTCTGATTAGGACAAAAATCAGCTCTATAACATGGAAGGGAATTTTACATGCAATGTATATACATAGGTGTTTGGCAATTTTAATTTCCTTGATCTTTCAAAGAGTGTCATTGTAAAGAGGAAAAAGAAAATGACTTGGCTGAGCAGCAAGGCCAAGCCGTGGACTGGAGGCTGATATGCATGTACCAACACCACGGGAGGCTGGGAAAGACACCCTGCTCCTTTCCTGCATCTGTTTATCGGCACTGAGAGCAGACTCTTCTGGTTTAATTTTAAGTGAATTTCATCTGCATCACATAGAAAAAAAAAAAAAGAGATGAAATTAACATAGAAACCACAGTTCCCATCTAATACTTTTGATTTTTATTCATATTCAAATTCCACACATTTAAATTAAAAAAAAAAACCCTTAGAAATAAACAAATTACCTCGAATGTAGCTCTGTGCTGCCATTATTATATTTGCTTCCTCTTTCCCAGACACCAAAATCAGGCACACGTTAAACTCTTTCTACACAAAATACAAGGTTTTGAATAAAAGAGACCTAAAAGAAACGAAATAAAACATAAGGACACATGCAGTAACAGGATCTTTCGATACTGATAAGAACAATTAGATACCGTTTGAAAACCAAATACATACTTGCCTACTAGCACTTTTTTACCATGTTGAAACTCTTGTGATTATTACATTACTATTAATATTCTGCTATACCCGGCTTTTCAAATATAAAGCTTAAAATGAGAACCTAATATTATACCGTACAGATACAGAATTTAAATCCTATCAATGCTCCAACGATAATTCTTCAATGATACACTTATTACTGTTCATGACTACTGTGCATCTTAAGAATTAAGAAAAACATAAAGCACTCTTTTATACTAGATAATAATATTTGGAATCTAAAATAGCCATATGAAATGTTAAATAAGCCTAAAACTTGAGAGATAAAAAGGTATTTCTCAGTTCTGCAACGAGCCAGTCCCATGTTGAATAAACCAGGAGTCTTGGGTCTATTACTCCTGGAATCTAATTTTCCTCCTGCCTTTTCGACAGCTATAGGTACCCATTCTTATAAACTCAAAGCTTGCACTTGGAGGTAGGCTCCAACCAACAGGTCGGGAGTCACAGCTTCCGTGTAAGGATTTCAAATATTTGATGAAGTTTACACTCTCAGAAGTAACTACGGAAAGCAAAGATTACGGTCAGTTCTTATTTAATAAAACTTTAGTCATTTTAATAAAGGCAATATCTTAAGTGGGCTATGGTCCTGATTATAGGGTTTTTAATTTAGTCATCATGTTTGGTTCAATAAGACAAACTGAATATGTGCATCGAGCCTAGCCTTCATCTCAAGATCCCTCTCAAGTGGCAATATATATTCCCAACTGCCACCCTACACACACATAATTAATATAATGTATATACCTTCAGAATGACAGAATAATAACACTGAAAACCAAGGTAAGGTCCCACCAGTAGACCAGAAACTTTGAGAAATTACAGGAAGACAGAAAGCAGTAGGAAGGAATTGATCAAGAAATCAGAGCAGGAGCCGGCCTGGTGGCGTAGTGGTTAGGTGCGCGCGCTCCGCTGCGGCCGCCCGGGGTTTGCGGGTTTGGATCCCAGGCGCGCACCGACGCACCGCTTGTCAAGCCATGCTGTGGCAGCGTCCCATGTGAAGTAGAGGAAGACAGGCACGATGTTAGCCCAGGCCCAATCTTCCTCAGCCAAAAGAGGAGGATTGGCGACAGATGTTAGCTCAGGGCTAATCTTCCTCACACACACAAAAAAAGAAATCAGAGCAGAGGAAACCATAGCCCCTCAAAATGGTTCTTCATTGTAATCTAGCGTCTCTGGAAAGTCTCTACGGCCAGAGTCAACATATACATTGATCAAGAGTTGAGCAGGGAGCAGTCTACCCAGATTCTCTTACAAATGATAGACAGCTGGGGCACTTGACACCTGCCTTTTCCATTCTCCATCCCAACAGAGAGATATTTGCCCTCAGGGCCAAGAACAGCTCACACATTTCAGTGGACAAAAAGGACCTAGGATGTTGGGGCCTCACAGAAAGAGAACTGAACATAAGATAATTCTGGCTTTCCACAAAACATGCATCTATCTCACAACTTGTCTACCCAAGAGTGGAGCAGTACATACCTACAGTAAACTTTTTTTTACTTTGATTATTGGTGAGGGTCTCCCTAGCTTTCCCAACCTCTTGCTACCGTGTCTACATACCCTAAGGAAAACCTGCCTGTATAAAAACTCTGGTCCATTTTCACAAAACCTGGTGTCTTTGCCTCTTCCAGGGTCTTTCAAGTTATTTAGATTCTATAACACATACAGGAAATATGCTATACTTTGTCAGGTCTCCATGTTTAAAGCTTTGAAACCATCCAAACCTTCTTCCTTTCACGATAAACTTCTCAAGTGATAGTCCATATACCTCTTTCTTAATCCTCTTAGAAGAACTTTAGGAACAGGGTTAGGCCCAAGTAAGGCAGTCTGGTCAGGCTGTGTAATTGGTATAACAGGTGGCTAGAAAGGCATTTTTGGCTAACAAGCCCTGTGGGGAAAACTAAAATAACACTTACATTCCAGTTCTGCAAGTAAGCAGTTTGGAAACTGCCATTCCACTCCGTCTTAACAAGTAAAAAGCTGAACAGACTGAAAAATCCACAACTCTTCTTGGATCCATAAGAGAAAAGAGGACACAGAGCAAACTGCTGCTCTATGACTGGAAAGACAACAGGTGAATACAGGCAGTCACGGCTTCCTGGAGCAGAGACTCACGGGGGAAACCAACTTGGGAACTAGCACTGGGGTAGTAAAACCTTAACTGTAACTGACAAACTGCTCAGTTAAAAACTGAGAGTTAAAAACTCCAGGAGGACCCAGTCATAAGGGGGTTCCCACAATATTGTGAGATTTACCTCCAAGAGTCCAACTAGATTTCCATACTAAATATCAGAGAAAAATCCTCTCTGGCTTCCAACAGGGGGAGGGGAAAAGAAACCATTTTGAGAGACACCAAAGCACTCAGTTTTTCTTAACAAGGCCTGCCATTGTGGGGCAACCAGTCAAGCAGAGCTTGACCTGCTGGGCTATTATCAGAGCCTAACTGACCTGGGGAAGGGGAATACCCACCTCCAGCCAGCTCTAGCCTTCCACAAAAGGAAGCCCACCATAGCCATTCTGTCCTCTCTGAGGGGAGAGAAAAAACTAAGAAACACTTGTAAAGTCCACAGTCCAGAAGCATAAGGCAACTAAAAGACTGAGACCTAATCATAGGACTACAGAGTGCTTTGCTTCCCTCCCCCTCACACCTCACCACCAGAACACTAAAGGCCTACTTACAGCAGATCCTTTTAGTTGGCACATCATGTCTGGCTATCAAGGCATACCAAAAGACAAAAAAACACAATTTGAAGAAACAAAGCAAGTACATGGCAGGATGTTGGAATTATCAGACTGAATTTTAAAAAACTATGATTAATATGATAAGGACTCTCCTGGGTAAAGGAGACATCATGTAAGAACACATGGCCAGTGTAATCAGAGAGAGGGAAATCCTAAGGAAGAACCAAAAGAAACGCTAGAGACAAAAAATTGTAACAGAAATTTAAAATGGCTTTGATGGGCTTATTAGTAGACTAGACTGAAGAATCTCTGAGCTAGAGGATACGCCAACAGAATCCTTGAAAACTAAAAAGCAAAGAGAATGAAGACAAAAACACAGAACAGAATGTTCAAGGACTGTGAGACAACTAAAGAAGGTGAAACATATATGTAATGGGAAGATGGAGGGACAGAGAGAGGGAGGGAGGAAGAAAGGAAGGAAGGAAAGAAGGGAGGGAGGGAGGCAGGGAGGGAGGGAGGAAGGAAGGAAGAAAAGAGAAGAAATATTTAAAACAATGACGTCTGAGAAGTTCCCCAAATTAATGTCTCACACCAAACCACCAAACCATATGATAAATGCCAAAAAAACTACACCTCAGCATATCGTTTTCAAAATACAGAAAATCAAACATAAACAAAAAAACCAGAAAGAAGTCAGAGGAAAAAAACACCTTACCTATAAAGGAACAAAGATAAGAATTACATCCAACTTCCAACTTCTCAGAAGCCATGCAAGTGAGAGTGGAGTAAAATATTTAAAGTGTTGAGATAAAAAAACCATCAACCGGGGCCGGCCCGGTGGCGAAAGCAGTTAAGTGCGCGCGCTCCGCTGCGGCGGCCCGGGGTTCACTGGTTCGGATCCCGGGCGCGCACCGACGCACTGCTTGGCAAGCCATGCTGTGGCGGCGTCCCATATAAAGTGGAGGAAGATGGGCACAGATGTTAGCCCAGGGCCGTCTTCCTCAGCAAAAAAAAAAAAAAAAGAGGAGGATTGGCGGATGTTAGCACAGGGCTGATCTCCTCACAAAAAAAATAAAAAAAAAAAAAACCATCAACCTAGAATTCTGTACTCTGTAAAATTATCCTATAAGAGTGAAGGAGAAATAAACACTTTCTCAGGCCAATACAAATTGACAGAATTTGTTGCCAGTAGACGTGCCCTGCAAGAAATGCTAAAAGTCCTTTAGAGGGAAGGAAAATAATATAAGACAGAAACTCAGATCTACATAAAGAAATGAAGAGCACCAAAGAAGAAATAAGTGAAGGTAAGATAAAAATTTTATTTTTCTTATTTTTTTTTTGCTGGGAAAGATTTGCTCTGAACTAACATCTGTTGCCTATCTTCCTCTCTCTCTTTTTTATTTCTCCCTAAAGCCCTAGTACATAGCTGTATATTCTGGTTGTTAAGTCCTTCTAGTTCTACATGAGCCGCCATAATATGGCTACTGACAGACAGGTGGTGTGTTTCTGCACCTGGAACTGAACTCAGGTCGCCAAAGTAGAGCACACCAAACTTTAACTGTAGGTCATCAGGGCTGGCTCTATTTTTCTTATTCTTAGTGGATCTAATATATAACAGTTTGTTCAAAATAATAATAGCAACAATGTAATTGATTATGTTTATGAATATACCCTATGTATGCTTATATATACGTGAAATGAATAACAGCAAAGATAAAAGGGAAGGAAAGAAGGAACTAGTGTTATTTTGTTATTATAAGGTATTGACACTATATGTGAAGCAGTATAGTGTTATTTGAAAGTGAACTAGGTTAGTTATAAATGTATATTGCAAACTCCAGGGCAACAAGTAAAAAAGCAAAAAAAAAAAAAAAGAAGTGTAACTGATATGCTAAGAAAAAAGGGAAAATGAAATCATATAAAATACTCAATTAAAAAGACAAAAGGCAGAAAAAGAATGGAAGACAAAAATAGACAAACAATAAGGGCAACAAATAGAAAACAGTAAAAAATATAGTAGATAGTAATCCACCTGTATCAATAATCACTTTGAATGTCAATGGTCTAAATGTACCAAGTAAAAGATAAAGATTATCAAAAAACATGGCCTAATTATATGTTGTCTATAAGAAACCCACTTTATATATAAAGATACATAGATCACAAGTAAATGAATGGAGAAAAACACACCATGCTGACACTAATCAAAAGAAAGCTGGAGTAGCTATTTAATTTCAGAGAGAGAAGAATTCAAAGTAAGGAAAAGTTATCCGGGGTAAAGAAGGGCATTACATAACGATAAAGGAGTTAATTCTCCAAGAAGACATAACAATCCTTAACGTGTATGAAACTAACAACAGAGCATCAAACTAAGTGAGGCAAAAACCAATAGAATTGGGAAGAGAAATAGATGAATATACTATCAGGATTGGAGACTTCAACTCCCCTCCATCAAAAATAAGCAGATCCAGCAGGCAGGAAATCAGTAAGAACATAGTTGAATTCAACAACACCATCAATCAACTGGATATTACTGACTTCTACAGATGATTTCACATAGCAACAGCAGAATACACATTATTCTCAAGCTTACATGAAACATTCACCAAGACAGATCACATTCTGGGCCATAAAACATACCTTAACAAATTTAAAAGAATAAAAATCATACAATGTCTGCTCTCAGACCACAATAGAATTAAAGTAGAAATCAATAAAAGAAAGATAACTGGAAAATCCCAAAATATGTGGAGATTAAACAACATGCTTTTAAATCACACATGGGTCAAACAAAAAAAACCTCAAGAGAAATTAGAACATATTTTGAGGGGCTGGCCAAGTAGCGCAAGCGGTTAAGTACGTGTGGTTTGCTGCAGCGGCCCAGGGTTCGCCAGTTTGGATCCCAGGTGCACACCAACGCACCGCTTGTTAGGCCATGCTGTGGCAGCGTCCCATATAAAGTAGAGGAAGATGGGCACGCATGTTAGCCCAGGGCCAGTCTTCCTCAGCAAAAAAGAGGAGGACTGGCATCGGATGTTAGCTCAGGGCTGGTCTTCCTCACACACACAAAAAAACATATTTTGAGATAAATGAAAATACAACTATTCAAAATTTGTGAGATACAGCAAAAGCAGTGCATAGCAAGAAATTTATAGCACTGAATGCATATATTAAAAAAGAAGAGGGGTGGGCCCGGTGGTGCAAGCGGTTAAGTGCGCGCACTCCGCTGCGGTGGCCCGGGGTTCACCGGTTCGGATCCCGGGCACACACCGACGCACCACTTGTCAAGCCATGCTGTGGTGGTGTCCCACATAAAGTGGAGGAAGATGGGCATGGATGTTAGTCCAGGGCCAGTCTTCCTGAGCAACAAAAAAAAAAAGAGGAAGACTGGCAGATGTTAGCACAGGGCTGATCTCCTCACCAAAAAAAAAAAAAGAAGAAGAGAGATCTAAAATCAACAATCTAAGTTTCCACCCTGGGCAACTACAAAAAGAAGAGCAAATTAAATCCAAAATAAATAGAAGAAAAGAAATAAGAATTAGAGCAGAAATCAATGAAATTGAAAACAGAAAATCAATAGAGAAAAATCAACGCAACCAAAAGCTGGTTCTTTGAAAAGATCAATAAAATTTATAAGCCTCTAGCCAGGCTAAGGAAAAAAAAAAAGAGGACACAAATTACTAATACCAGAAATAAAAGAGAGAACATCACTACAGATCCCACGGAAATTAAAAGTAAATAAAGAAATATAATGAACAACTCTATGCCCACAGATTTGATAGGCTAGATAAAATGGAGCAATTTCAAGGAACAATTCCTTGAAAGACACCATCTGCCAAAACTCACACAAGAACCAACAGACAATCTGAATAAACCTGTATCTATTAAAGAAATTGAATCGATAATTAACGAAATTCCAAAACAGAAAACACCAGGTCCAGATGGGTTCACTGGTGAATTCTAACAAACATTTAAGGAAGAAATTATATCAATTCCCTACAATCTCCTTCAGAGGACAGAAGCAGAAGGAATATTTCTTAACTCATTCTACGAGGCCAGCATTACCCTAATATCAAAACCAGACAAAGACATTGTAAGAAAAGAAAACTACAGACCAATATCTCTCATGAACATTGATGCAAAAATGCTCAACAGGGGCTGGCCCCGTGCCATAGTGGTTAATTTCGGCACCTTCTGCTTCAGCAGCCCAGGTTCACAGGTCTGGCTCCTGGGCGTGGACCTATACCACTCGTCAGCCATGCTGTGGCAGCAACTCACATACAAAATGGAAGAAGACTGGCACAGATGTTAGCTCAGGGTGAATCTTCCTCAGCAAAAAAAAAAAAAAAAAAAATCCTCAACAAAATATTAGCAGAATGAATCTGAAAAAGTATAAAAAGAATTACACACCACAACTAAGTGGAACTGATCCCAGGCATGCAAGGCTAGTTCAACATTAGAAAATCAATTAACGTAATCCATCAGATCAACAGGAAAAAAAGAAAAATCACATGATGATATTAACAGATGCAGAAAAGCATTTGACAAAATCTAACACCTATTCATGATAAAAACTCTCAGTAAACTAAGAATAGAGGGGAACTTTCTCAACTTGAAAAAGACTATCTACATAAAACCTATAGCTAAAATCATACTTATGGTGAGAAATTCAATGCTTTCCCACTAAGTTGGTACAAGGCAAGCATGACCCCCTCACCACTCCTTTTCAACATGGTACTGGAAGTCCTTGGTAATCAAAAAAGGCAAGAAAAAGAAATAAAAGGTATACAGATTGGGAAGGAAGACATAAAACTATTTTTGTTCACAGATTACATGATCATCTCTATAGAAAATCCAAAAAAAATCTACAAAATAACTGGAACTAATAAGTGAATATAGCAAGTTGCACGATATATGTTTAATATACAAAAGTCATTCACTTTCCTATATACCCAAAATGAACAATTTGAAATTAAAAACAGCACCCCTCAAAATGAAATACTTAGGTATAAATCTAACAAAATATATATAAGATCTATATAAGGAAAACTACAAAACTCTGATGAATGAACTCTAAGAAGAACTAAATAAATGGAGAGATATTTCATGTTCATGGATAGGCAGACTCAATATTGTCAAGATGTCAATTCTTCCCAACTTTATCTGTAGATTCAATACAATCCCAATCAAAATACCAGTGAGTTATTTTATAGGTATCTACAAACTGATTTTAAAGTGTTTATGGAGAGGCAAAAGACTCGAATAGCCAACTCAATATTGAAGAAAAAGAACAAAGTTGGAGGACTCACACTACCCAACTTCAACAACTACTATAAAGCTATGCTAATCAAGACAGTGTGGTATTGGCAAAAGGACAGACAGACAAATCAATGGAAGAGAATAGAGAGCCCAGAAATAGACCCCCATAAATATAGTCAACGGATCTTTGACAAAAGAGCAAAGGCAATACAATGGAGTAAAGACAATCTCTGCAATAAATGGTGCTGGAACAACTGGACATCCACATACAAAAAAATGAATCTAGAGAAAGACCTTATACCCTTTAAAAATTAACTCAAAATGGACCATAGACCTAAATCTAAAAGCAAAACTACAAAACTGCTAAAAGATAACATAGGAAACAACCTAGATGACCCTGGGTTTGATGATGCCTTTTTAGATACAACACCAAAGAGACAATTCATGAAAGAAATAATTGATAAGCTGAACTTCAATAAAATTAAAAACTTCTGCTCTGTAAAAGACAACGTCAAGAGAATGAGAAGACAAGTCACAGATTGGAAGAAAATATTTACACAAAAGATACATCTGATAAAGCACTGTTATCCAAAATATACAAAGAACTTTTAAAACTCAATAAGAAAACAATCAACCCAATTATAAAATGGGCCAAAGATCTTAACAGACACCTAACAAAAGAAGATACACAGATGACAAATAAGCATGTGCCAAAGGATGCTCCAAGTCATGGCATCAGAGAAATGCAAATTAAAACAACATTAAGATACCACTACATACCTATCAGGATGCCCAAAATGTGGAATATTGACCAAACCCTGGCAAGGATGTGGAGCTACAGGGAATCTCATATATTGCTGGTGGGTATACAAAATGGTACAGACACTTTGGACTATAGTTTGGAGGTTTCTTACAAAACTAAACATACTATTAACAAACGATCTGGCAATTGCACTCTTTGCTATGGACCCAAAAGAGTTGAAAACTTAGGTACACATAAAAACCTGCATTCAGATGTTTATATCAGCTTTATTCACAAATGCCAAAACGTGGAAGCAACCAAGATGTCCTTCAGCAGGTAAGTGGATAAATAAACTTTGGTATATCCAGACGATCCTACTTGGAAAAAACACGATGTCATCTCCCTTAAGAACTTGTCTTGTATCCACCCTTCAGACAATATGAACTCGCAATTCTATGGGATTCCCTGATTATGTAATCACCACAGAATTACATAGGGTGAGGTTTTGGTTCAAAAACGTTTTGAACAGCAGTTTTTGACTCTATGTTTTATGTGCTTTTAAAAGAACCCACCAATTTCATTTCCCCATCAATTCTCATTTCTTTTCAGTTTTCTTTGAAAATTCATTTTGTACTGTGTGCCCGTGTCACTGACTAGGTTCCTCAGAAACTCAAGGGTGGGTTTGGAAACAATGAACTGTTTTTCCAAGTTGTTTCTTTTCCTTTTGTATGTTAAGGAGATGTAACCACCAGCCATCCTGAAACTGACCAAATGAGGCACTCAAGGGAGATGTAACCACCAGCCATCCTGAAACTGACCAAATGAGGCACTCAAGGGAGATGTAACCACCAGCCATCCTGAAACTGACCAAATGAGGCACTCAAGGGAGATGTAACCACCAGCCATCCTGAAACTGACCAAGCCTCATCACAGGAGCTGTGCCCACGACCTTTGCCTTATTTTTAAAGCAAAGATCTCTCCAGGGGGAGCTTAGGCCTCATTATGTGGACGCATGTTCTCCAACTGAGCCTCTACAAGTGAATACCCACCTCTCCCTTTTGAATATTCATTCCCCAACGAAATAAAAGTTGCTGCTTCCCTTTGTTCAGGGATGCCATGACTTCAGAAATGATTCCTCGTGGCCTCCTATTTGCTGCAAATACACTTTACTTTGTGAGACAACTTCTACTCGTGTCGAGTCTTATTTAACTCACCAGGAGGCGAGCTCACTTGGTTCAATAACACCTGTTCCTCAATTTATCTCATTTTTAATTCATCACCAGCAATGGTCTTCTCCATAAACTGGCAAAGTTATCACTTTGATGTAGTTTTTATAAAGATATATTATGCTTACATGTTCTAAACATTTCAAAAGTGTGAAGTCATCAAGTCTTTCCAGGCTGCATTCATTTCTACAGCACTTGCACAGCCACCACTGCTCTAAAACTGGGCTGAAGTCCAGGAACCTTGTTGTCACGCATGAACAGGTTTGTTCTAACCCCTGTGTCTAATTCCAAGGACAAATGTTTGTTGTTCTGTTAATTGAGCTATACATACATGCAGCAAAGTACACACAAATCTCAAATTCACAGCTTGATAAATAAACACATGTCCTTGTCCAATGACCACCAGGCTTAGAGTACAAACCTCCCAAAACCCCACTAGTCTTCAGATGGCACCAGGTCTCAGAATCAATTCCTGAGATCAGACCCTGCACACAGTGCGGGGCAGTCAACAGACAAGTGCTCAGAGCCTCAGGCTCAACCGCCAACAGGCTGTGTGGCCTCCAGCATATTATTAATCACTCTGAACTTTCATTCTCCTGGCTGTACAACAAAGATGATGTGACCAGTGTCAATGTCACTGTGTGAATTACATGAGACTGTGCACGAAAATCACTTTCTCTGCATCTGACATATCATTGCTAGTTCCCTTCTCCCACCACAATGAGGAAACTAGGTTGGGGGTAGTAGAAACAGACCTGTAGCAAGGTGGCCACAGGCTTGCTCTAGGCATTCAATAATTTTGCTACATTCTTCTGTGTTTGCAGTCACAGAAATCAAATGAATTGGCAGGGGCCACCTCCCACAGCAGGATTTCTCATGGCGCAGGCCTGCTAAGACTGTCCACTTGTGGATGCCTCGGGATGTTCATAAAAATGTAAATCTTTCCACTTTAAACCTAGTAAAACAAATTATAGATGTATGCATGTATATATCTGTGTGCGTACATTTGTATGTATTTGCATGTACGTGTATGTGTGTGCGTGAGTGTAAATTAATGTGTGTACATGTGTGCATGTATGTTAATTTGTGCATGTTTAGAACAATTCTTGAAAACATGCATTTTTAAAATGTTGTTTTGTATTCTTTTGGCACATTCACATTTGATAACCACTATTAAATATTGGTTATTTCATTTGAGATTCTATGAATTACATTTGGTGAGTAATTTGGTGTTTTCTACTAAGTGGAAGTGATGGTAACTTTCCTAGCAACAGATACCTGAGATCTTCAAACTCACCATCTAGTTTGCAGTTTCCCCATGTTCTTTCCTACGCGGGCAGAATGATGTCAAACAATATGAATTTAGTAACTCTCTTGGTGAGAAAGACTGATCCCAAGATACACTTTTAAAGATAAGACTTGTTCATAGAAACTGAGCAGCCAGGACACCTGTAGATGCTGGCAGGCGACCTCAACTCAAGGGAAAAGCATCCTTGACCACTTTCCAAGTGCTGGTCATGGGGCGTAAGGTAAACTTCTTGCCCTCCAATTTTTCAGTTTAGTCTTAATATTTACCTGATTAAGATTCCTCATTTGGCTCCCCTAGCATCTTCTGGTGGTTGTTGGAAAACAGCCCTGCTCTCAGCCTCTCTATGGCCCACCAGATGATGCAGCTTTTAGAGAAGGTTCCTACTAAGTTATTCTAACTGTCTGTCTTATCAGACCCGAGCGTGGGGGCCCAATCTCAGTATTCTTTCAAAGGGGGAGGCCTTCTCGATTACCTTCAGCTGCCTGACCTAAATTCCTGTACTTGCAGAGGGGAAAAGGCTAAGACTTCCTCAGAGCAAAAGGCATTTTAATTATTAATCCTTGCAGTTTTTGTTCAATGCAGATTGAGTTTTTTAAGTATCCCATTTGGCCGTTTTTCTATTATTTTCTTCTAAGTTCATAATGAAAGACAGCTTTCTGTTAAATCACAAAATCTAGTTTACAATTTACTTTTCAAAGACAGTGCGGTTATTAGGAAAACATAACTTTCAACATGAGGCACCCAGATCTACAATCTTACTCCCATTGATTTATGTAGAAAACAGCTAAGATTGTCTCTTGACCTCTCCTGTTCCAGTTTGAATGGAGAACCCTCCACTGGCCATGTCTGCATCTGCTGTCACAGTTTAGATTTCTGCTGTCCCAACTAGATGAAATCTCTTCAAAGACAGACATTGTGTCTTATTTTTGCCCAATTCAACAAATATAATTTGAGAGCCTGCTAGACACCAGACACTTTTCTTGGCACTGGGATAGCGGAGCAAACAGAGAAGAGAAACCCCCACCACGTGGCACTTGCCTTCTCGTGGAGCAGATGGACATTCAGTGTAATAAATAGTCAGTTGTATCGTGTATCTGACAGTGAAGAGTGCTATGGAGAGGAAGCAGAGAAGGGTGGCTGAGATTGCCCCCAGCATCCAATGAAGTGCACGATTCAAACACTATTGAACACGACTATATTTAACTAAAAGGAAATAGCATCTTTTGAAAATATTTTGAGAACGGAAGATAATGTTCAAACAATTCACTACTCTTGTATAAAAATGCCTGCAAGGAAAATAATGAAGGATGTATTAACAGTGTGTGTAGGACAATACAATTTAGTCAGAATGTCCAGGATGTAGAAGGCATTCCATTAGCCTCACTGCATAAGGAATCAACTCCATGTGTAATATTATTCACTATAAACCAGTTCCTGGACTCCTGCTGGCACCTACTGTGTGCTTAATAAATACTTTTAATCTATAAGTGAAGGAGAGCAGAGGATAGAAGAAGGAGGAGGAGATCTCATTTCTAACATATGAGAGCGAGGAGTGAAATCCAGTGCTCTCAGCACTCTAAGGGGAGAATCAAGGGTTAGCGTTGAGGACAAGAGCACTCCAGATTGACCTCTTTATTGGAGAAAATTCTGAGTAATCTATGCAGACTTACGTTCTCTCTTGGCTCATTTACAACTGTGAATAGACTGTCATCATCATTTGGGCAAGGATTTTTTTATCCTAATTTCTTAAAATACTTTAATAATTTGAGAAACTCGTGTTGTTCAACTATTTTCACATTTTGATGTGTCTAGAAAGCCTATTTGAAGACAGGAATGGCTATCTGAATCATACACGCACAATGCTATTAATTGCAGCTTAGTATTTTTTACTACTTCTACAGTAAACAAAAATTATTTTGCCTGAAACTGTAACCCTTCTTCCCTTGGTAAATCTCCTGTCTGACCATCTGGTTCTTGAAAAAGAGGAGTGCTGCCCTCACAGTCTCCACACTCTCTGGCTCCAGGTGGGCCCTGACCCTGGGTGAGTCAGCATACTCCATCCCTCAGAACAATGGTTGGTCCAGGAAGACACACCTGACTCTCCAGGCCAGTCGGCACCCTCCAGGAGTTTCCTGTCCAACTCTCTGGGGAACAAATCTCCTTCACATTCTCCCAACTCTTTAAGGATGTGACTCCTGAGCTCCCAGCAGCTGTGTGCTCAGCTGTGTGAAGAAAGCCATCAGACGTACAAGAGCATGAAGCTGAGACAGAAAGAAAAACAAAAAGCAAAGACAAAATACAAAGAGATCGAAAGAAAGAGAGATAGAGAGAGAGGAAGAGGGGTGGGTACTGGGAGAGAGATTGCTGACAGTGATGCTAGGAGATGCCTTACCTCCTTTATATTTTTCACTAATTTTGTCTTCTACTTTTGTACTCTTCCAATAAATCCTATTTTCATTACTTTAGTTCAAATTGGATTTCTGTTACAACCTAAAAAATATGGAATGCCACAGAAATTAGACTCAAGCGTGGTGTCACAGGGAAATACTCCAAAATATAGCTGTGCTGAAGTGAGAGAAGTGGGTCTGGGGAGCAAAGACCCTTGAGTCCTGGCCACTCACAATGAGGAGTCCTCATTCTGGTCGCTCTTCTAAACTGGGTATGTAACACCTCCAATTGTCTCAATGAATTGGAAGGAAGGCAATGTTATCCCCATTTTACTAATGAAACCTAAGCTTACATAAGTTTATGTAATAAGTTTATGCAATAGAGTGGAGTTTTGTTTAATTCAAAAAAGGTAATATGTGTTTTTGTCATGGATGAAAGATTTAGACTAATATTGAAGGCTATTAGTCTAGAGAGGAATAACAGAAAGGCTTGGAGACCAGGTGCAGGAGACAATCCTTCTGGAGCCAACCCCAAGACCACTTACCAAAGGGCTGGAACTGTGTCAGCTGCAAAGCCTCCATTTGATGGTAACCAAAGCTGGTAGTGTTAGTTGTCTGGAACATCATGAAACACTTTCCTGTGTGAGAACTCACATCTGGTTCTAGTGTCCCATCATTTTTGGGTTTGGCTCTCCTTTTTTCAACAACGGTATCTGCTGATAGAGATGGGAGAAACCAGCAGCCTTTCATTTTCAACAAAATACATCTTAACCTATTTTTGAAAGGTTCTGGCAAACACATTTTGCACAAATTTGTTTTTCTCCTCAATCACTGGATTTGCAAAGAAATGTTAAACCATGTGTATTTGATTAAGTTACCATTAACTCTTTGAAAAAGCTCTTTAGAAGAAATGTTTAATGGACAGAAATCCTTGGAAATCTTTGTTGTTGGACCAAATCTTACCATTTTGTTGAAATGAAATGAAACTTGAAATCAATGCATTGAATTTGAGTCTACAATTGGCACTCTATATTTGACTAAATGTACAAAAGACTGAAAACACAATAAGCAACAAATTATACATATTGAATGTGTTATGTTTTAGAATATTCTCATTAGTTTCAAAACAGCATCCTACCATTACTAAATGGCATTTACTTTAAGTGAGTAACTATGACTATATGTCTCACAAAAAGTAAATTAAATTTAGCAATAGGTTTACACAATTGTAATCTCATAACATGTTATAGTCTCTCAAGTGTAAAATATGAATAGAAAAACCAGAACTGGTGATTTTAAGGAGTCAATAAGACTTTCAAAGAGGTTTAACTTCATCTTGAGTATCAGGAGTAGAGCAGCAATTAAGTGATGCTCTGAGAACATATTGGGTACTGTCTACGGGCTCCACGCAGCCCCTCAGTATCGCTTATATCTGGATATCTCTTCTGAGGCCTCATCTCTCATTTCTGTCACCCAACTGCGCACCTTACACTTAATCTCCTCGCCATAACCTCAAAACTAATTTGTCTAATTAATGCAAAGTTTCCCCTGTTCTCAAACTGGTTTTTCTCTTTCTTCTTCTCTTTATTTTCCTGCTGATAACCGAATTGTAAATTTCTCTACCACTTATTTTTTTTAACAGCTTTTTTGAGATATTAACTGCAAAGCACAAATTCACCCAATTTAAGTGTACCATTCGGCATACATTTCCTTTTTGTCTTTACACAAAGGTCATCTTCTCAGTGATTTCTCTCTAACCAGTTATTTAACTTTTCAATACCTTTTCATCAATAACTCCCAGATATTGTCTTTGCTTTACATTTGCCACTTACCATTTGCTTTTTTATTTTTAACACACCTTAACAAGGTCAGGGTTTTTCATCTGTCTCATTTGTTACTACGTCCCCAGTAAGTACAACAGTGGCTGGCACAGAGTAAGCACTCAATAAATATTTATTAATGAATGAAAACTCGTGAGAAATTATGATTAATAGAGACGGAATAAGAACTATTGGATTTAGTGGTAGGGAATTAAGTAGCGATCCTGTCAAGAATAGTTTCAATTAAATAGCTGGTGTAAAACAAGATCATAGTGGCTAAAAAAGTGAAAGAGACCTTTGTGCACTGTTGGTGGGAATATAAAATGGCACAATCTCTGTGGAAAACAGTATGGTGGTTTCTCAAAAAATTTAAAAAAATAACATACGATCCAGCAATTTCACTTCTGAGTATACATCCAAAGGAATTGAAAGTGGGGTCTTGAAGAGATATGTGTACACCCATTTCCATAGCAGCATTATTCACAATAGCTAAAATGTGGAAGCAAGTCAAGCGTCCATTGACAGATGAATGGATAAACAGAATGTGGCATATTCATACAATGGAATATTATTCAGCCTTAAAAAGGAAGGAAATTCTGACACATGCTACAACATGGATAAACCTTAAGAACATTATGCTGAGTGAAATAAGCCAGTCACAAAAGAACAAATACTGTATGATTCAGTTATATAAGGTCTCTAGAGTAGTCAAATTCACAGAGACAGAAAGTAGAACGGAGGCTGCCAGGGGCTGGGGGAGGCGGGGATGGAGAGTTACTGTTTAATGGGTATAGAACTTCAGTTTTACAAGGTGAAAAGTATTCTGGAGATGGATGGTGGTGATGGCTGCACAACAATGTGAATGTACTTAATGCCACTGAACTGTACTCTTAAAAATAGTTAAGATGGTCAATCTTATATGTGTGTATTTTACTACAATGAAAAACAACAACAACAAAAACAAGCAAAAAAGTGGAAAGTGAGGAAAAAATTAACGCATTGAAACCCATTTAAAAGCTTAATATGTGGCATGCAGAAGAGTGATAATTAAAAAAGGATGTGGGATCAGGGGAGGTGTTTTAACGTACAGATATGGATTTACATGTTAGGAAATATAAAGAAGTTGAGAGAGAGAAGCGAGAGAGAATAACTGAATAAATCAAATAGTCTGAGGAGGTAAGAGGAGATGTGATCCAGAGAACACACAGGGAAATTAGCCTACAGGAAGGAGGAAAGACAGAAAACACGATATATAAAGATGCAGATAAATGTGTAGCCTTGAAGGTAAATTTTAAGAGAAATTTGTCTCTTACTTCTGTGTTCTTTGTGATGTCTGAGAAATGGAAATCCCTGGAGGTTTGAGGATGCTAGGGCATACTTGAAAGAACTGTTACATAAAACGGCAGAGAAGGAGAGAGAGACGACTCACAAAGTGTAATGACACAGTAGGCAGAAGGGAGGGTCCAGATGAGGTTGCTGACTGTACTGATAGTGGTGTCAGTCTAGACTTGGTACGTAGATTTAAAGTTGCTGCAGTCTTCACGTTTCATTCTGTTATTGATGTTTTCTCAATTTTATGGGTGTGGGGTCATTGCTGTGCTATTCTTATCTCTACTAACTGTTCTTAGAGCCGTGGAAAGATGAGGAATGTGAAAGCATTGGGTTTGAGAAAACCCGGCTCCGGGGGTACTGAGGTGGCTGTGTCAGCTCCCATGAATGATTCCACAGGCTGAAGTTGAAACTTAAGCAAATTAGCCTCCAAATAAAGACTGTTCTTTCAGCTTTTGACTCAGAGATGAGCAGAATAAGTGGGGAAGGGGCCATATATTGGGATTTTCTCTTGGTAACAAAATAAGGGAAGATACACTTCGATGAAATTTTTACTTATCTGTGGAGATAAGTAATTCCATAACGGAAAGAGATACCTACTAAATTTTATAAAGTGGCCGTGAATTTGGGGTATTTAAGTAACTGATCATTTTTTTTTAAATTATCATTTGTATGTTTATACCACTGTCTTGATAGTTTTGTAGGCAACACACCCAGATATGATTTATAATGTTAGTTGGGATAGGGTGGAGTTCTTGGCTGTGGACCTGTTGGAGCAGGAGCTATAATGCATGCCCATCACCATCTTCTCTTCTTGACCCCGAAATGTGAGAAGAACAACAAAAGAGGCTGCACAAGACCATGCCCTATTGTCTTACCTTTCCTGGGAATCCAGAATTTTTACGTTTTTCTTGTATACATAAAACTGAAGATCTCCCCCCACCACTTTCCTTCAAAAATTGTAAAAATACACTCTGGACAGGACGGCCCTCTGAGACTCTGACTTGCTCTTTCTTTCTCTTCTTCCACATGATGACACAGTGGAAGTGGACAGAATGGAGAAGGCCAAGGCTGTGGCCCTAAGATTTGGTGCAAAGTGGTGACCACAGGAAATCTGGCCAAGTTGAACTAAGACAGCTCTAGGCTTCTCTCTGTGTCTGTCCTGGCTTTTGGCAGCCCTGGATTCTTTTTAATCAGTCTTTCTTCTAGTTATATTGACGATGGCTGACACTAAGGCTTAGACGTTAAAGGGAAATATATAGGAGTGATATTTGTGCTTTCTTTGAATTGAGACTATTCAGACCTTCCTGGAGTAGGGGAAAAAAAAAAGTAGTGCCCTCTACATGGTCCAGCACATTCGCTAAACATTGGGTTCTGAGGCCATTGGGATCTCTTGCCCAATCCCATTAAAAATAAAGGGATATTTTGATTCATTTTCCCTCTTGGTTTGTTTTAACTCCCTCTAAGTCTTCTTAGAGGAGAAAAAGAGGCTCAGTTAAATCAGGATTCAAAAATTCAAAAGCCTACTCACAAATTCCATTGTAAGATAATCTTACTGCTACCCCAATCAACATTACTAGCATTTTCGTAGGGTTCAAGAGCCTTCAGAGACATTATAAAGGTATTTCTAACAACCTAAGGCTGGAAATGCGGGTAAAGGTAGAGGAATAAAAACATTAGAAAATAAATATCATAAACAGTTAGGTAGCATTTTATTGATATTCCACTGAAAGCCATCCTCAAAGAGGAAGGGGGAACAGGAAGACCCTGGACAACCACCCTTCTGACTTGTAAGCACATTCGGTCAACAGGAGAAAGCACCACAATGGAGCCACATGGATGGCAGAATACGGCTTCTGGGAGGACTCACGGTGCCTTCTGGGAAGATGTTACTACAGCAGCTATGTGTGCAAAAACGAAATGTGATTAGGGTGAGAAGAACACACATAAAAGAGATAAAGTTAGTGAAATTTTGGTCAAAAAGGAGATTGGTTCCCAGGTCACTTAGGACCTCAGATGTAATGCAAATGAGATCTTTTTACACTAATAATTGTAATAGCTAATATGTGTTGAGCACGTGTTATGTGCCAGACACTGCAAGCGTGATGTGTATATTAAACAAATGTACAATATGTAATGTTACAACAAGAGGAGAAACACAAAGAAACCCAAACCTGGGCACATCATGGTCAATTCCATCAAGTTAAAGATAAAAAGAAAATCCTAAAGGCTTCTTGGAGAGATGGCTGTTTCTAGGGATGGAGTAGGAAATATAGAAGATGAGGCTGGTGCATCTTGTAATGACAGAAGTAAGGAAGCAATTATTAAAATGCACAAAGATGCAGTCTGTCAAAGGGACACAGGAGCCATCCTAAAGAGCTCCCAATGGCCAAAACTGGACCAACTGGAGGAACAAAATAGAGTTACTTGGTCATAACCCAAAGTATAAATAGATATCTATGAGCCCATACTTATATAAACAAATGATAGAATGAATTAAAAATGGGGGAGAATGGATGTCTCCCATCTTCAGAACTTCAAATAATTCACGCAGATATTCTGCCCTGTAAGTGGTGGAGCATAACTCTTCACTCCTTAGGTGTGGGCTGCACATAGTAAATTCCTCCCACAGAGCACAGCATGGAAAGGGGGTGAGAGTCACTTTACAGTGGAGACACTTGACAACCCCACCTCAGCCAGGTGATTGGGGTCAACATCAATAGTGATAAGCCATGTTGAGATGTAACTTAGATACAGTGTGATGAAAAAGGCACCCTGCCTCTGTGTCTCTCCTCCCAAGAACACATAACCCCAGTCCCATCATTAGGAAAACAACAGACAAATCCAAACTGAGACACATTCTACAAGATTCCTGACCAATCTGTCAGGAATCCTCCAAACTGTCAAGGTCACCAAAACAGGGAAAGTCTGAGAAACTACCGTAGCCCAAAGGAGGCTGAGGAGACAGGGCTACATGTAATGTTGTGTCCTGGATGGGATCCGTGAACTGAATTAGGATGTTAGGTAAAAAACAAGAAAATCTGAATAACATACAGACTTCAGTTAATAACGATATATCAATATTGATTCATTAGTTGTGACAAATGGAATATCCTATAGTAAAATGTTAGTAATAGGGTAAACTGGGGTGTGGGGGCTATGAGAACTCCCTGTATTATCCTTGTAATTTTACTGTAAATCTAAAACTGTTCTAAAATAAAACGTTTATTTAAAAAAGGAATTCTTCAAGCAGATTAAAAAACACATTTTATAGAGAGGAATAATGATAAGAATGAGTCCGTTCCATCAGAAACAATGTAGGCCACAAGAAATGGGTTACTTCTTTAAAGTGATAAAGATGAAAAGCATCAATCTAGACTTCTATGTCCACTTAAAATATCTCTCAGAAGCGAAAGCAGAATAAAGATATTTTCAGATGATCAAAAGCTGAAAGAATGTATTGCCAGCAGGTTCACACCATAATTGCTAAAGAAAGTCAGGCTAAAGGAAAATGGAAATTTGTATTTATAAGAGTGTTAGAAATTGTAAAATGTGGGTAGGTATAAAAGATTTTTTTAACTAATAATCTTTAAAAGTTAACTGATTCTTTAGAGTAATATAATAATGCACTGTAGAACCTACAATATACATTGAATTGAAATATGTAACCTACAAAGCACAAAGGATAGGAGAAGTTAAATGGAATTATACTGTTGTAAGGATTTTACATTACATACAAAGTGGTGTCATATTAATTCAAAGTAGATTGTATTAAATTAAGGATGTGTATTTATAAACCCTGTAGTAACAATAAAATATAACATGAAGAGTTACAGCAAAAAAACCCAATAGAGAAGATAAAATGCAATGTAAAGAAATACTTAGTTAACCCAAAGTACAGCAGGAAAGGAGGAAGCAAGAATAAAAGAACAGAAAGGATGAACGGAAGGTAAATACCAAGATGACGGACAGAGACAGGGAGATGGAGTGTGATGGAACACAGCAGGCAGAGAAGGCGGTGTTGCTTCCTAGGGCAACAGTGATGTGTAAGAAATATGGACATAAAGAAAACATTCAAAGTTTTCTTTGTTAGCAGATTATAGACATGTCAGAGCCCTCACTGATGTCCACTCTCCCTTTCTGGAGATCTCAAGTGGGTACAGCATCTTCAGTTATAAATCAGCCAGGTGTGTGAAAGGACAGCCCTTATTTCCATGGAAGATTTTCTAGTTAAGAAACTGGAAGCTATTTTTAGTAATTGCTTGTTTTCAGTCGGCTCCAGTTTACTAAGTTGATACAAGATGTAATCTTTTAGATCACATATTGAAATATTATTTGTGAGTAAGAGAAGTATATGACTTCAGGTCCCTAACTGAATATAAAAATTCTCAGGCAAGACACTCAACATGAAAACAATGACCATTCCAAGAGGCTATTCCTGTATGCTGTAAGAAATCTGTGACTAAGCTATGTGTGAAAAGATTCAAACTCTATTGCAGAGTCACAGGAATGTGCTATTTCTATGAACATATTTTAAGCTGGAGTCACATTTAACTTAATTCTTTGAACATCTTTGGTGGCTTCCTGGGTACTCTACCAGTTCACTGGACTATCTTCCGCATTCACATGCTTAGGCTAAAAGTAATGGTATATTTTTCTTCAAACAAGCAGAGTTAAAAACAAAATTTGTCGAAGATTTACAGATGATACACCGCCTTTTGGAGGTGATTGCTTTTCTGTGGCTTGAAGGTGCGTTGGGTCCAAGGAGTTCCTCCTGAACCCAGAGGAACCTGGTTCCGCTGTGGAACCCAGAGATTTGTAGTGAGCTATTCAGCTTCACTTCCACTACCTTTAACTGTAATTAGTACCACTCAGAAATTTGGGGACAAGGTTTGATCCCAGAAAGGGCAAGCATAAGGAATCCCACGGCAGATGGTCTTGCTGTGTGTCCCCGAGGACCACGTGATATCATGGATAAACCAAGAATTCTGGAATCAGAGGGATCTGAGTTTCAACCTACGTGGCCTCTGGGTAAAGAGGGATAACGGCCTTCTCAGAGGAACTCGAGGATTAAATCATGGCAGCAGAGCTCTCGCACAGCCCCTGCTACTGGCGGGTAGCAATGAATAGTGGTCCCACCTCACTCCCTCTCTTTCTTTCTTCGCTGACCTTGGCCACACCTAGATTAACTGAAAATATTCAGTTATTAGTCTTTTAAATTTAAGACAATATGTTCTTATATGTCTGCAATGGTCATTGTGACTCTAATTTTCATTCATTGTTGACTGCTGATGTTAAACATCTTTTCACATGCTTATTGGCAATTTGTCCCATTTGAAAGTATTTATTCAAATATTTTGCTCACTTTTTAATTGTCCTGTTCATCTCTTTACTGAGTTGTGAGTGTTCTCTTTGTATCCTGGAGACAAGCCATTCCTTTGTCATATATTTTCTCCCAAGATGTGGCTTGCCTTTTCTTCTTTTTCATTTTTTAAGAGCAGGATTTTTTATTTTGATAAATTCAAATTTACAAAATTTTTCTTCTGTTATACATACCTTTTGTTTCCTGTGTAAGAAGTAACCACAAAGTCTCAAATATTTTCTCCTATAATTCCTTTTGGAAGTTTTATAGTTTTAGCTTTTATGCTTAGGTCCACGATCCATTTTTAATTCATTTTTGTCTATAGTATGAAGTAGTTGTCAGGGTGTTTTCCCTTATATTTCTATTGGTTGTCCCAGCACCATTGGTTGTCCCAGCACCATTGGTTGAATGACTGTCATGTCTCTCATTGATTTGCATTGCCAAACTGGTCAAAGATCAAATGACCATTTGGGTGTGGTTCTGGACTCTCTCTTTGTTCCTTTGATCAATGTGTCTATTCTCTCTCTCATACCCGCTCTCTTGATTATGGCATCTTTATAGTCTGTTGCAGGATCTGAAATCTTTGTAGTTTGATACATGATTCGAAACCAGATCGTATAAGATATACAGATTTTTTTCTTTTAGGTTTGCTTGACTCTTTAGATTCTTTTTATTCCCATCTAAATTTTAAAATCAACTTACAGTTTTCTAGATGAAATTTACACTTTTGGAATTTGACTAGGATTGCTTTGAGTCTATAGACCAAATTGGGTAAAGTGAACACTATAACAATATTGAGTCTTTTGATCCTTAAAACAACATATATCTCCCCATTTTTTCAGGTCTTCCTTAATTTCTCTCGGAAGTCCTATTTACTTTTCATTGTACAGATCTTTTTCATATTTTGAGTTCATCCCTAAGTATGTCATATTTTTTTACACTGTTGTAGATAGTACTTCAATTTCAAAGTCCCATTTTTCTTTTTTTTTACAAAGATTCATGCTGAGCTAACATCTGCTGCTAATTTTCCTCCTTTTTATTCCCCTTCTCAAAGCCCCAGTACATAGTTGTATATTCTAGTTGTATGTCTCAAATTCCCTTTTTTTTTTTTGATGAGGAAGATTGGCCCTGAGCTAATATCTGTTGCCAATCTTCCTCTTTTTGCTTGAGGAAGATTGTCGCTGAGCTAACATCTGTGCCAGTCTTCCTCTATTTTGTATGTGGGATGCTACTGCAGCACGGCTTGATGAGCAGCGAGTAGGTCCACGTCTGGGATCCAAACCCACGAACTCTGTGCCACCGAAGCAGAGTACACAAACTTAACCACTACGCCACTAGGCTGGCCTCTCAAATTCCAATTTTTGATAGTAGTATATAGAAATACAAAAATACAATTGATCTTTGCATTTCTATATTGTGTGCTGTGACCTTGTTCAACACATTTATAAGAGCTAGTGGCTATTTTGTGGATTCTTTAGGATTTCCTATGTGCATGATCATATCATTTACACATAAAGATAGTTTTACTTCTTATTTCCCAATTTATATGTCCTTTATTTCTTAATTACCTTATTAGGTGGGGTAGGATATGTCCTTTTTGGTGGAAAGTTTTCAATGTTTTTTTTCTTTTTGCTGAGCAAGATTCACTTTGAGCTAATATACATTGCCAATCCTCCACTTTTATTGCTTGAGGAAGATTAGCCCTGAGATAACATCTGTGCCAATCTTCCTCTATTTTGTATATGGGGCACCACCACAGCATGGCTGATGAGTGGAGTAAGTCCTTGCCTGGGATCTGAACCTGTGAACCCAGGCCGCCAAAGTGAAGCGCATGGAACTGTAACCAGTCGGCCACGGGGCTGGGCCCTCAATATTTTTTTTAATGTATATAGGACTTTGCAGATTTTCTATTTCTTCTTAAGTCAGTTTTGGTAATTTGTGGCTTTCAAGGAATGTGTCCATTTCATCTCATTTTTCAAATTTATTGGTGTAAAGTTGTACATAAAATAACTTTATTATTCTTTTAATGTCTATAGGATCTTAGAAATGTTCCATCTTTCACTCCTCATATTAGTAAGTAATATCTTCTCTCATTGTTTTCTTATTCAGCCTGATTAGAGTTTCATAGATTTTATTGATCTTTTCAGAGATCCAGTTTTGGGTTACATTGATTTTCTCTATTCTTTGTCTATTGAATTGATTTTCCACTCTTCTTTTTATTTTTCCTTCATTCTACTTACTGTGAGTTTACTTTGATCTACTTTTTTTCATTTCTTGAGGAAAGCATTGATTTTATCATAATCATTTCAAATTCTACATTTCCCTCTAAGCATTTCTTTAGCAATACCTCAAAATTCTTGAAATTTTGTGTTTTATTTTTATTTATTTGAAAGTATATTCCAGCTGCTCTCATAATTTCTTTGACTCATGGATTATTTAAAAGCATGTTGGATTATTTCCAAATATTTGGATATTTTTCAGATATCTTTTTGTGATTGATTTCTTATCAGTACTGTTATGGTGAGAGAATGTACTCTGTACAATTTTAAGCATTTTTAACATTCTGAGATTTGTTTTATGGTCTGGAATATGGCCATAATACCCGGTGAGTGTTTTATATACAACAGAAATGAATATATATTCTGTAGTTTTGGACTAGAATGTGCCATAAATGTTAATTATGTGATTAAGAGTATTATTTCAGTGTTGCATAATCTTCCAAAGACATGTGTCTGAGATTTAATTTAGTCTGATAATATCTGTATGTAAATCTCCTGGGGGAGAGGTCCTAGGGTAACACTGAGCTCTGTTTCCTTTGGTGATGGCCCTTGACTGTGTAACGGGAGGACACAAGAGAAGGAATTTGGTCTTCAGACACAATCAGCAGCAGCAGGAGATTTTCATCATCATCAACTTAATCTTCAAGTATTTATTAAGAATCCATTAGGTTACATTCCCCCAAAGACCTAGTTTCCAGTCTGTCCTGTTGTAAGTCACTAAAAAAATATAAAGTCACAAAAACATTAAGGTTTTAGTATTTTTAAAATGGAAATATGTTGAGTTTTGCACGTAGCAATTTCTCCAGTGATTTCTGCTCAATCTACACCATTTTTTACTTTCCTCCAGTTTATGTATTTGTAGCTTAACTCAGCCTCAGCTAATCAGATCCCCATGATTCTCTGATATATGTCCCTGTTAGAATCCACTGAGGACTTCCCATGAGGCTGTTAAGAGAGAGGGGTTTGCTCTTTCCCTTTGGTCTTGAATCTGGGAGGATCCAGGGGGAGCTGCCCACAGGTGAATTGCATCAAAGGGATCTGAAGAGACCAGAGACAAAGATAGGTGAGAACAGATCCCAGTGAACGTGAACTCCTGAGTCCAGCTCCCCCTGCAGCTGCAGATGTGTCCCGAGAGCTTTTTGATGGCACAAGCCAATGCAGTTAATCCTTTCTTCCCTAAGCACTGCGAGCTATTTATTCTTCCTGTTGCTTAAATCTGTAAGACTTCTAAATGATGTAGATATTATCAAAGTCCTCAGTTGTATAAAAAATATGTTAATATGTGTTTTCTGGTCTGAGCTTCTATAAGACAGTGTGGATAGTTTGCTCTGATGATCTCTGCATCTTCACTGGTGAAACAAGCATCTGTTCCTGAGACAGTGGTTAATAAATGGCTAATGAGTAACTGAAATATTGAAACGTGTTTAGTGTACAGTAATACAGAGGATGAAGTAGTTGCCTGAGTCTTATAATTGTGAATGGTTTAGGAGGGCTCCCTAAATTTTCTTCGTAGAAATTTCTGGTTGAATGCAGCCAATCGTCAACCTCCAGTTTTTGTATCCTTGTCATGCACATTACCTGACGACCTTCTTCTCAAACACTTAGTGTTGGTGGCACCTTGCAGGACCAGTCTTAGACCATAGGGTCCATGAGGTAGGGACTCTTGGTGTTCCCCTTACACCTGGCCTGTGATGGTGGAGCATCATGAAGAGGTGCTTCAGTGCCTCTATGTAGGCTCTCTCCTGCAAATCCTCCTCCCAGAATCCTCCTCTGCTTGAGTTCTGGCCAATGTCTTTCTCTCTTGAGGGTACAAATGGATAAACATCGTCTTCCATGGAACTCATCCCATTTTCACGGTGGGGTGAAGACAGGGAACAGACAAATATGAACTCTCCTCCCTGCTCCTGCCTTGCTCCCCAGGGTTATATCTCATCCTTTTCCTCAATAATATCCTGCACTTGGAAGACTATCCTACATTAAGATTCAAATAAGTCACACTTTGCAATGTGTTCCTGACCCCAGAATTTCTTGGCTAAATTCAACCCTTGTTCCACTGTCTACAAATCTTGCTCGAAAAAGGAGTCAAGCCAAGGGGTCTGTCTTCTGCTCACTCACCAGTTCAAGCCCACTTGTCACCCAGCAATGAAGACCAGTGGCCCTGCCTGATTCTCTCTCAGCTCCAGAACAACCACAAAACCCTAAACGTTATAGTTTGAATTATGCTCTTTCTTTTCTTTCTAAATTGAAATGAAAAGCAACTCACAGAAACCACAAACTGTGTCAGGAAAAGTAACAAAGTGGCAAATTGGAGGAGGAAGGAGGGCAGAATAATTTGCAGCAGTTTTAAGTGCACTTGTCATCTCATAGATAGAGATGGTTAGTTAGCATCTTACATTTTGCTGGCAGAGACTGTGTATGATCCAGAGCATTATGTAACACAATTTTTCGATAGCAATGGAAGGCTTCCATATTTTTATGTATTTGTCTAAGAAGTCAAAATGTGAAGAAAAGATATTGGAAAGGCTCTGGCCGCCAGCCATTAATCTCATATTATCACTTTTTACAGCCTGTGCTGATTATGCTTAGAAAATTGATGTAGTAGGGGGAAAACAAAATTATAGCCATTGGAATGAAAAGCTACTTACAGTCGAGCCAATGGAGATAAAATCCAATAAGACGTCTGCACACGTTCTCCACTCTCACCCTCCACTAAATTGCTGACATATTTGTTATGCTCGAACTCAACAATATCAAATACCAATATCAAAATGTAAAAAACATTTCTATCCCTTTACTAATTGCAAAGAGGGCAGTAGCTTTATTATTATTTCTTTACTTTTGTAAAAAAAAAAAGAACAAATAAACAAAAACGTGATACAAATTTGGAGCATTGGTTGACACTCAGTAAATGGGCCAGAATCCACATGGATGCTGACACTGCAGCCACCACTCACTGGAAGTGACCCCACATTATGCGTGATGGGGCGAGAACCTCAGAAGTCCCTCAGCTTCTTGGTGAGTGAAGTTATATGGTTCATGCTCTCGGCAGACTTATTTTCCTTTTTATTTGTGTTTCCTCAAGTTTTATGGCTTGGCCCCTTAGAAACCATTTTCATTTTTGCAAATAGAATTTATCTTCAGTTTATTTTATTTTACTTTTACTGGTTCCTCAGTCACCATGGTTTTAGGTTTCATGCGAGGATTTGCAAGTCTCTAAGCTATTGAGACTCTTGGCTGCTGCAAATGTCTGTGAATAACCAGAGACGGCCTGATTGTGGGGAAGTTGGAACATCGGCCAAGTCACCTACGGCCATTTTCTGGGATTCCTTCTAACATTATGTTTTGTATCAATGGTGATAACCATTAGCACTAAAGTGTGGATGCTGACTTCAATCCACATCAGCAATAAAAAGTAGCCAGTAAGTAGGTGGAGTCGCTTTATCCAAAATATTTTAAACTAGGTCTTCAAATAGCATGACGAAAACTTATTCTTACTTGGCACATATATAGCAACCCACAACTCCTGCTTTCAATAATATTTGAATCCTTAGCTTGAGGAAATAAAGGAAAATGTCAGTGTTATAAAATGACATGCTAGGCTCACTGAAAGGAAAGTCTCAGAAATAATTATGTCCACAACCTTGGTGAAAGATAAAAATCAGAAAATGCAGCTTGTTTCAAAATATTCCTCTTTCAACACATACTACTTTCATTGGATTGTGTCTTAGTTTTTACATTTTCAGATTGACTGAAAAAGCTAATTCTCATTCAAGATTAAAAGGTGACTGGTGGTGAGTGAAATTTGGTAAAGACCAGCAGATATAGCATTAGAAAGGTCCAGTATTCCATTGGATTTGCCAGAAAATCAATCTGGGTGTGAGATCTGGCTCTTCAATACTGCTATTTTGCCCATATCTCTGCCAAAGAGTCGCCATCTCCCTGACGCCTAACCCACCGAGGCCGCGCCTATCTGGATGCAGGTGGAGGCGGCTCATAATTTCAGTTTAGAGGTCATTTTCCTTGAGTCTCATCCAAACGCATGAACCCAAACATGAGGAAAGCCGAGGTGGGAGGTGATCAGACACAGCTCTCCAAAGACCAGGGCAAAGCAGCTGCCAAGTGGATGGAGCGGGAGAAGTGGAAGGATGAGGGCATGTTTCTGTCTGTTGCAGGGCTGGGAGGGTAAGAGGAGGTGGGGGAGGCTGCGAAGAAGTGGGAACATGAAAATCGAATCTTGATCATGTTTCAGACAACACACGATGAACTTTTTGTTCTTCATTTTATTTTTTCCTCAAACAACTTTCTGAAGTGGACATTAGTCTCCCCACTTTATAGGCGCAGTGGCGTTCACTGTTCTGCCAAGTACACACAGGGAGTGAATCCTGATCTAGGATTGTTGGGCGCAAGAGCCAATTAGTGTTTCTTAGGACCACTTTTGTCCACCAAGGAGACTGAAACGCTAGAAATGACTCAGTCTTCAGTTTCAAGTGGGAGATAAACCATGAAAACAATGACTAAATACTATTAAGGTGAGTAATATGGAAATGCCTTTTTTTTTTTTTTGCAAGTCAGGTCAAAGGCAGGTGAATATTTGCAAATTCATATGGTTCAGCCTAATTAAAATAGATACATTGTTTGATTCCTTTGGGGAAATATGGAGGTCAGCAAGGCCAGCCCTGGTTAGACGGTCCATGATGCCGAGTCTAGGTGACATCTCTGCTCTCCTTGGCTTCTCCTCAGGGTCTCAAGACCCATTTTCCATTGTTCCCAGGACTTTTGGTTCTTATACTGTCATATTCTTCAATTTCCTTTTCTGCAATATTCAATCTACTATACATTGGCATCAGTTTTTCTTTGTTTTTATGTTGGAGAGATTCATTATCTGCAATAACTGTTTATTGTGAACAGATTGGGTCTTTTCATGACAGTTTGATGTAGAACAAATATCATTGAAAAGATTATTTGTGTGTGTGTGTGTAAATTATTTTTTCCTCCATTCCTATTTCCTACAATAACTCTGTCCATTTTGAGACCATTTGTTCTAAGTACTCATATGTGCCTGCTACCTCTCAAGTCTAGTTTTTCTATTTTTAAGCTTCTGAGACTGTTTTTTTCCCTTCACTCTTTTTTTTTTTTTTTGGTGAGGAAGATCAGCCCTGAGCTAACATCTGCCAATCCTCCTCTTTTTGCTGAGGAAGACTGGCCCTGGGCTAACATCCATGCCCATCTTCCTCCACTTTATATGGGACGCCGCCACAGCATGACTTAACAAGTGGTTCGTGGGTGGACGCCCGGGATTCGAACCAGTGAACCCCAGGCCACCACAGCGGAGTGCACTCAACCACTTGCGCCACTGGGCTGGCCCCAAGCTTCTGAGACTTTTTATGTAACTGTTAATTTTTCTATGCTTATTCATGCTTAGAGATGGATATCTCTTTGGTCAGAGGCAGTAGCCCATAAAGACTCCATCAGAGGTTGTACAGTTTTCTGCACTCCTTAAAACATCTTAAAATTTTGTATGTGCCTCTAAACATCCTCCCTAGATACCAGTCATCTCATAGAAGTTTACCAGTCGTATTGATGGTATGGCAGAGATTTTGGGTGGCCCCGCATTCCTGGCACTGGAATCATTCTCATTAGCAATCCTACACTGATAACTCACAGAATAATGATCAATCCAAAGTATTCCTATGCTGGCTGTGATGCCATCTATGGTGTGACCACTCGAGATGTAACGGTTCCTGTCAGAAACAAGCAACATTAAAATGATGTACACAAATAACTCGAATTTGCTGGTTCCAGTTGAGGATCATAACTGCGCTGATGTTTTTTTCATCTAAATAAAAAAATTACTGAATTTTATATGTGAAGTAAAGATGGTGTTTCATAGAATTGTTGCTTTGTTGCTTTCTTTCTCTAACATGAATATTTCACCTTAACACTACATTAAAAATTTGTTATTCTTTGATATTCTCCATCTGAGCTACTGCTTGCTTGAAATTAAGCCTCAATGTTGTGCTCATTAACTCTCAAAGCTTCTAAAAATGCCAAACTTACTCTTGGAAAAAGTGTGGTTCAAATGTTGCACCTTGATGTTTTACTGGCCCTCATACATTTCAAACCCTCAACTGTCACAATAAAATTAAATGAGTATAATTTATTGAAGATTTCTTGACATAATTATAGCTTTTTGAAAGAGAGGAATATTTTTTCTGGAAAGTAGCAGTCCAAAACAAAAGAAACCTAGAGCATTCACCTGACTGCAAAACCATAATTAAATCTGCTAGAGAAACCTGCAAATAGCACAAATGCTATTTTTGTACTGAGTTCAAACAGACATTGGCTTTCCCTAACTTAAACATCTCTGGTGAAAAGCTGAGTTCAGAGTCCAAGGCCTGGCAGATGTCGAGATGTCTTCTCCATGCCCGCATGGAGAACCAGCAGCCATGTTGAGGAAAATGGCTCTTCTGCAGGTAAGGAGGTTTATTTCTCCTTTAGCATCTCTTAGAAAATGGCTGGCCGAGTCTGGAGAGCACTGCGGGAGGGCAGGCCATGAACAGCACCTACTGTAGGTAAATGTGGTGGATTCAGAGGGCCCACATTCCTCCTACTCTTCCCACTTTCTCTCACCGTGGGCCATGCTTCACCCATGAAAGCCTCCCAGTTTCTGCTTGGGCCTCAGAGAATGACTGCACTGGGCAGAGCTGTACTCTATGGAGATGTCTGATTATGAGAGGACAGCATGCTGGGAAAGGCCACATGGGGAGACGGCAGGGAGAAGCCCAGTCAGGGGAGAGATGTCACTAACTCCCAGCCATGAGTTAGCTGAGACCCCAGCTGAGACCCTGATCAGCAGGATGAGCTGACGCCCCCGAGCCCTAAAAAACTGCAGATTTGAGAACAATGTGATTTAGTATTATTCTTTTAAGCCACTGAGTTTTGGAGGGGTTTATTACGTAGTGATAGGTGATCACAAGAGTCAAGTCTACTGCTCACCCAGACTTGATGTGCTCATCCTCCAAGATTGGGTCTGGGGCCACTGCTCTGGTAGGTATGGAGAGTCAGCTAAAGCCAGAGGTTCAGAGTAACAGCATAAGCTAAAACCAGAGAATAAAACAAGGCATTTCAAAGCCAGGGAAGGGAACGCCCCCTGGAATAGGAGACATACAGACACCTCCAGGATAAAATAAGAGTTATTGACATTCCCTGCGCCGCCCAGGGCTGGCCACTCATGTGTGTTCACAATAACTGATGATACCTCTGCAAATAAAAATGAGCCCATTTAATATGCTGTGGTCAATAACTAATTAAATTTATTTTTAAGAAGCCATCCCACTGCTCCCAAATGGTTTGTAGTTGGAAACCAAGAATCACAGAGCAAAATAACCATAATGGTCAACTAACTACGTGTTATTTAATTGAAGTAGCCGTGAAAATCCATCTTCTTGATAAGACACAAGCATTTTATGGTTACAAAATGCTTTAGTAATCCTTCCTAACACAATACTTGGGGGACCTCCTGCCATTAAGGTTTCCTTTCTGAAGGGTCACTAGCAATAAATGTTCTATATTCACTTTTATGTCAGTTTCAGCTGTAAGGCCATATAAAATCCCAGAGCTGAACAGTGCAAAAGCATCAGTTGCTTGAATTCGTGAAGAATTCTGGGCAGTGGGACCAGATATCTGCCTTCTTCAGACAATGTCATAGTGTGGAAAAATCAGCTGTCCTCTGCTGCTGGAAAGGGTCATTAGCCGTTGCTGGATCTCCCTGCGTTGTGTGAACCCTTAACAGACACACAACAGCTGTCATGTGGAGGTCTACACATGTGCCCACAACTGGAGTGCAAAGACTCCGCTCTGTGGGAGACGCAGAATCGCACATGGGCTGTCTGAGCAACGTTCTTGTGGCTGCCTCTGCTGGGCCTCCTTCACTGTGATCAGTGGCAGGTTTTTCTTTTGTGGATGATCTCCTGTCTTACATAGTATGTTAAAGATGGAGACGATGACCGTAACCCAAGCGCATTTTTCCAGGGCAACTGTTTATTCCTGGCTCAAGGACCGGAGACGCAGATGTCCCCACTGGGGTCAGTGCTATGTGTCTCCAAGGTCCCTGTAGATCCCTCACCCAAGGACAGGCAGCCTTCACCAGTGGTTTTATGATTCAATGACAAACAGACAGAAAGGATCACGCTGAGAGGAGGAGCTCTGGGGACCTTGATTATCTCCCACCTTTGGGAGGAGAGAGAGGAATTTGTAAGGCCCAGGTGGACATCTGGATATGTGGAAGCAAGACAAGGGAGGAGGGCCTGGGAGGAAGAGTGGCTCTAAGCAGAAAAGCAGAGCCCATCACGCCTTCCTCTGGCTGGGTCTGGGCAGTGGCCAAGCGGGGCAGGGCCAAGTGCCCAGAGCCGGGCCGAATCTACGCTCCTCTTGCCTAGCATAAGGAACGTGTGCACAGAGAAAGCCCATCCTTGTTTACAGAAGTGAATCTGGAGAGCATCCTCGTCTGCTGGTGAAAGTGTCCCATTTTCTCCAGCGTGGGTTCCTCCCTCAGGCTTAGCTACAATGGCAGATGGAATTGGCAGGAATGTCCTCACCCTATAGGAGGATTTTCTTGATTTTGTGCCCATACCAATGGAATTACTGGAAACACGAGACAGACTTTTATAAGTACCACAGGCATGTCTGGTTTTTCAAGCTTCAGCAAAGAAGTTTTTTCAGTGAAGAATACGAAACAGACTTAATAAAAATATAACAAAGCAGCATTCTCTTGATTCGTTGGTGAGGGGATTTTGCCTTTCCCCAAACTCGCATCAATTTTTAAGTATAGTTCATTTTTAAGCATTTAATGAGTAATTAATTGAACAGAAATGGAGTCAAATGTTTTCACTTGCAATTGGGAGAAATTTTGCTTGTGTCACTTTTGTTAAAATGGGAGTTCAGAGTACTTTGACTTTTCATAGCCATACGAGAAAAAATAAATAAATAAAATGTAAGTAAAAAAACCCCACGGTGTCAGATGTCAGTCTCTAACTGCACTGGGTATAAAAATCTAAACACAATATAAAACAAACCAACAGAGAAACACATTCCCAAGTCTGTGCTAGCTTTCTTCTGATGAACTGCAAATAAGAGATAAACGAAAAGTTGAAATAAAAGCTATTATTTGTGACTATCGTCCCATTAATGAAATCTGGCTCTGGCAGCCTGTGGACGTGGAGGCAGATAACGCTGTCAATGCGGGTGGACAGATCCACGCAGACAAGCCCATACCAGCACTCTGGAGAGCAAGTTCATATAATCCTTTTCTATACTTCAGCTAGTATTTTTCTTTTTCAGATTATAAAATAAAACCTCCCCAAATTGGAAAACATAAATATTTTACGCATCTGTAGAGAGCAGACATATGTTTTCATTGGTTTACAGAGTGTTCTTCATATCTGAGGTTAAATTGTTATTCTTCCAAGATGAGGATTATTACTAATGACAACAGACACCTGGCTCTTGTGGATCTAAGAGTGCACAGCATGTCAAGGGCAACTAGTCCTGTGCAGCTGAATTGAAATGGTGTCAGTAAAAATGGAAAATGGGAACAGAGATATTCAAAACGAACGTTATTTTATGAAAAAACTAATCCACTAAAAATGTAGCAAAAAGGATGTGCCAAAATGCAATGACATGCTTGAGTCTAAGTTTTTAAGTAATGCAGACAGTAAATCTGTCTTTCCTGACACAAACATGCAGAGAGATAGAAGTATCTGGAAAGAAATATACCAAAATGTGGTTGATTTTATTGTGCATGATTTTTTTTTTATTTTAACATTTCGTTCTTTAAATTCGCATCTTCCAAATTTCCTGTAAAGGATATTTATTCCTTTATTTTTTTAAGATAACATTTTTTAGAGTGCATAGAATTAATAAGCCTAGATATAGGAAAAGACTTATGTAAATACTCCCATTAAAAAAGAACATTCCTACAGTTAAGTTCGGAGCTTTTGAATACAAAAGAAATACTAATTTTAAAAATAGTATTCCTTAGTAAATTGTAACGTATTAATTCTTTGAGTTTGGAGAGAGACCAGTTTATTTGTAGTCCACACTATTTACAAAATGCTTCATCCTCATGCAAATGCTAACACTTACTCCAGAATACAGTAAAACAAATTAACAAACTAAGACTTTCTAGATGTTACTATGCATTAGGTTCTGTGCTGAGTGTTTTACAGACACGATTCTATTCACTGCTCACAATCACAATCCTGTGAAACAGCTCCTCTCGTTTGCATTTTATAAATGGGACAGTTGAGACACGGAGAGGACAGTTACCACACGTGTAAGCACACAATGAGCGTGGAGCCTGCAATCCGACCCCACCGGCCTTCCCCAGAGCCCAGGGCTCAGTCGCTATCGTCTCAGCCACCCCGCTGTGCTGCACTGTTTTTGCTTCTAAATGAAATAATGTACAAGTCAAACATGAACTTTGAATAAGTAAGAACTGTATAAAAATGAAATAAAACAGAATGATATTGTGTCTCTGCAAATGGAACCAGACGCAAGTGGACTAATGTGTGAAAATACGAATGCGCCAGGCTGCTAGTTCGGACCCCAGTGAGGACAGCGGGTCCCCACGGCAGGCAGGGAGTGAACGCCCTGCGCTGACAGAGCCCCGAGTCACCAACACACACAAGGCAGCCTTGTTCCCCTCCCTGCTGACTCCTCTCTCCTTCCGCTGCGGGGGGCAACTTCTTCTGCATTTCACAGCAGATAATTTCAATCCTCCGGATTGTTAGAAGACGTCCACGGGTTCCGGAGAGGATTGTTCTGAGAAACAGCATGTCTCCAGAGTGTTCATCTATTTCTAATGTTCTCCTCTATTTCTCAACCTTGTGGAAGAAACCACAAACTGAGAGCGAGACAGAGAGAGGGGAAAAGCACATCCCGGCCATGGTGCTCTTTAAACGCTTTACATCCTCATCTGGATCATCAAGTTCCCACACTGATCATGAGAACCAGACGAGGCACTTGAGCTGAAGCAAAGAGGAAAAAGTACAATTAAATCCATTGAATGAAAATCCTTAGATGTTTGGTGTTGCCAATATGCCTATGGTCTTGGGCCACGTCATCATCCTGGTGCTTTATACCCGAGATGGAGAAGAGAGAAGATGGACGCAAAAAAGGAGCAGCCTGCACCAGCTCTTCCCACACCCCTCAGCGGGGGACGGGCCCGTGTTCTCACCAGAGCAGGGCTGGGTGAGGGGGAAGCCGCCCACTCTCCCCACGGTGCAATCGTATTCGTCCTTCTTCAGACTGTACTTTCAAATACGCCACTTCGCGCTGTAGGTCGGCATTGTCGACTAATCTTAGAGGCACAAGTGACAGGGGCCCCGAAAGGGCCTGCAACAATTAATATGAGGTGGAAGATCTCACCACCAACCTCTGTATACCACCCACAGGTGTCTATGAGGTCTCTAAACACCACCCCATGAAATTATAGGGGATTAAGGAATAGATACAGGTACCCAAATAAACAAGCAAATGAAAAGAGGCAGCAAAGGTTGAGGGACACCCGGGAAGAATGTGTAATGAGAGAGGCAGGGCGTACGTACATTCAGAGGTACATGCCTTTTTGGGGGCCACAAGATACCCCACAGCACGAGTTTTTTGAAACAGAAGTGAAGTGGACAGAGTATGTCTGTTATGACCGCAGCCCGTGCAGGCGGAAGACCCAGCCCAGTGAGAGGGAGCTCTTCTCCTGGAGGCAGAGTCGGCCACGGGGAGAAGAGAAGGGCAGGATTCAAGGCACCCGGAGATGAACTAGTGCAGGCAGGCCCGTTGCGTTCAAAGGACGGACGCTGCAGAGGACATGGGGAGGGGATGGGTCTCGGAATTCTCGTCTTGTTTTGTTTCCCAGGATTGACCCGATCCTTATTCTATGGCTCCATTGTCCATGGTTCCACTGGGTTGCTCTTTTATAAAAACAATGGTCATGGAAGCACAGAATTCTCCCCAACATTACTAGCTGAGTACCTTCTCACAAAATTGCTTCTAAAGCTCTCTGTGGTATAAGAAAATCTAATAGAAGGTTTTACTTGATAGAACTGAGTATTTCAATATATTCATTATTTTTTACAAAGAGAAAGAATCATGATTATAGAATGTTTGCTTTAGCCTGCTAAATATGCAACATTTTCCCAAGTCTAAGATATTGATTTGCTTTCTGTATATACATAAGCAGCTTATATTTAAGGTAGGATACTGGACTCAGTATTTTACTTCAAATTCCTGAATAGTCAACACATATAAAACCGTTTCCCTTGCTACACACAAGACTGAAGCTACACAGATTTGCTCCACCCACTGGCAGTGAAAGGAAGAAGGATCTGATTGAGATTGAGTGCAATATTAGAATTCAATTAACTCATCAGAACAATTAAATATTTATAAAATAGATATCCTCTTGTATGGCAGAAGAGAATTCAATTTGCCATATTCCACCTGTGAGATCTTCTAAAAAATGAAATGTGCTCCTGAAATGTGGTCTTTGAACAATTGGGTAGTTTGGTTTTTTTTTTTTTGGTGAGGAAGATCAGCCCTGAGCTAACATCCATGCCAATACTCCTTTCTTTTTGCTGAGGAAGACCAGCCCTGAGTTAACATCTATTGCCAATCCTCCTTTTTTTTTCCCCCCTTTTTCTCCCCAAAGCCCCGGTAGATAGTTGTATGTCATAGTTGCACATCCTTCTAGTTGCTGTATGTGGGACGCGGCCTCAGCATGGCTGGACAAGCGGTGCGTCAGTGCGCGCCCAAGATCTGAACCTGGGCAGCCAGTAGCCGCGTGCGCGCACTTAACAGCTAAGCCACGGAGCCGGCCCCCCAATTGGCTATTTTAACCGAATCTTTGCTTAGCCACCTTGAACGTCCACAATGAGTGAAAGTCTCAGTTGCTTTTTGGGATGGTCATGGTGTTGAATCAGAGAAATGACCTGAATTAGACCAGAACATGCTAATTGGCTTGAGATGGAAGGTTTGACATAATAATAAGAAATTTGTATTAACTCCAAAAAAACTACAAAACTCTCACAGAAGGCGGGGACTCCTGGATTCGGATGAAGACCATGATCTATGCAGTGGACTGAAGCAGAAAGAGCCCAGGGCGGGAGATGTGGTATTTTTTGTGAGCTTAGGCAGGTTCCTTACCAGTCCTGAACTCAAGGTCTTCATCTCTAAAAAGATGGGGACACTGTGTGTTGCTGCCTGTGCCACGGTTGTCATAAAACCAAATAGAAACGTAATGTAATATGTCTTGATTTCCTTTTTTGTTCTCCCATACGTGAGCGCTCCCTTGGGAATATTCTGGATTGCCCCATTTTTCCTTCAGGCTGTTACATGTGGGACCAATGGCGGGTCAGGACTAGTTTGAACATGTGAGCCTTGCCAATTTGAGCTCACAGTACATGGTTTTGGAGGGTCCTGCACTGGGAGTTGGGAGAGCTGGGTTTTCATGCTGGCTCTGCTTGAGGAGAACATGGGAGATTCATTCACTGCTTCCAACATCAGCTTTCTCATCAAGAAGTTGAAGTATTTTAATCCCTCTGTTTCCTCTGAGCTCTGAAATACCAGGAATCACTCTCTTTTTTAGAGTCGGACAAAGAAAAGGAAGCTCTGTTCTATTAAGCACCTCTTCTTTCAGGCTCAGTGATGTGCTCTGTCCTGACATTCTCTGGTTTTTCCTCCACAGGGACCCTGGATCCAGCTGTCGTGGGGACACTTGATGAGGATGGCGAGGCTCATCCTGGTAAGACCAGGTCTGTATTATGAGAGGGCACCCGGCCTGGAACCGTGCATGAAGAGTATGCAGAGACCACGCACAAGACAGCATCCAGAGGCTTCTATATCACTAGAACACGATTCCCCAAAATGTTTCTTCCCCAAACTTAAGTTTTGCTAAAATTTTTCAAGGAAGTCATAGATTAAGAATGCCACCCCAATGATAAACAACATTCTGAATGAAAGTTTAATACAGTGTGACTTTTTGATCAACTTTATTAGCCATTGCTCTGTTAAATTAAATGCGAAACTCTCGCAATTTTGAGATGCATCTATAGTTTGAGCACAAGAAGACATTTAGACCTTCCTCTGTCGTCATGCTTTTGTTTTCCATATGACAAACTCATTTATGATCGATCACTCAGCATTCATCATTAGAACTGTGCTTCTTGGTTTTTATCTGTTAAAAGCATCTAATCACAGAAATCCCCCCCAAGGATTTTTGTGAAGGATAAATTAGCTGATGCTGCAAAGCTTTTAAAACAGCGTTTGGTACAGAGTAAGATTTTTATTTTTATTTTTAAATATTATTGATGTGACTACTCACATATTTGTGAATTCCTCTTCCAACTGAGGAAGGTGCCTCTGAATCATTCTGTATATTCCATGGCTTTCTTTGCAAAGCAACGAAAAAGCATCCGGGAGAAACCAGGCTATCACTGCTTCTGGGCTGTTACACACAAAGGTTCTTCCCACCAGTTGGGAGAGGGGGACAAAGATGCATCAAGCAGCTTCATAGACTCTCCTTGGCGATTGGCTTGTACAGCAAATGTGGAGAACACCCCCCTGTTTCTGATATTGAGTGCCACCTATCCCTAAGCTCATGATAATAATAAAAATAAAGAAATAATGTTATAGAGATGCTGTATTGGAAAAAAAAAGATTTCCAAAATCTTCATACCTGTTGTGTCCAAAGCTAAATACTACAAACCTACTTCTTTGTCTATCTGTCCACCCACCCTGCAACCTACAGCAGTGGCTTAGTGCACTGGGGGCCCGAAAGGCTAGGCTTGCGCAGTTAGCAAAGTGGATCACAGAGCTTTCTGCAAACATTTTTGTCAAAGTGAGATAGAAAATGCCAAGGTTTCTAACTCAAGAATGCTGCTAAGATTTCAGGAGCTTCCTTCCTTTCACAAGAGATGGTTCAGGGAATTTCCCACGAAGAGAGAAATAGAAGACTGAAAAGTAAATAGTCAAGAAGCTCCAATTCGGAGAGGGACAGGTGGGAAATGGGCCTCCACGGTGTCTATGCCACATCCAGTCTAAGCTGACGGGGGGCTTCACAGGACACTGGGCACCCAGCCCCCAGGCCTGGGTCGTCAGCTCATCGCGCTGCACTGGGCAAAGCTCCGACTTCTCTTTTTCTTGCGTCAGCCTCTTATTTAGGGTGAAGGGAAAAGCCACGTGGCTTCTGACAGCTCCACATGAAACTATCTGAGCGACACTTGAAAGGATCTTTGCTCACTTTGGTCAAACACTGGACCTAACTCTCAACAGTGGCCCCTCATTTTCACTCATCAAACTTGTTGCAGCCAGGACGTTAGTGCATGAACCCCAGGGGCCAGCTGGACAACTGGGAATGAAGCTTCTCATACAGGATGCCCACAGGCGTTCTTTGCAAAGAGGAATGGGGAATGACATCCGTGTATCACATCCTGTGTGGCTGGCTGTCTGTAATTTTTGGTCCCTTGTCCCAGATGAGGGCCACCATGAGGAGACACAGCAGAGAGACACTCAGCCCCACATAGGTGATCACAGTCAGCACAGGGGCCTCCTGGATCCAGCAAAAGAAAAGAGATATCAACTCATTTTGGACCTTCGTATTCTTTAATAAATTTACAATTATTGTAAATAGGATAAAATTGTTTAATTATTATATATTCTTGATCTGGACTACCATTCAGTCCTTAAAAAATTATGTTTTCAGACCACTTATGGATGTTAGAAAGTGTCCATGACAATGTTAAATTTACAAAGCAGTATATATACTACATGGATCAGGGTCTGTCAATCTCAGCACTATTGATGTTCTGGGCTGGATAATTCTCTGTCGTGGAGGGCTCTCCTCTGCATTGTAGGATATTTCGCAACACCCTTGGTCCCACTAGATGCCAGCAGCACTCTCCCCACCAAGTGGTGACAACAAAAAATGTTTCCTGCAATTGCCAAATGTCCTGGAGATGGTGAAGTTGCCCCCAGTGGAGAACCACTGATATGGAGTACGGTCACACAGTTGAAAAAGAACACACGCATAAAACAACACGATTTATTTTTTAAGTTAATTTCCATTATCTCTGGATGGTAGAGATATTTCTTGTTCTTTGTAATTTTCTATATTTCCCATTTTAAAACCAGGAAGCATACATTTTCTTAATTAAATAAAATCAGTATATATTTAAATCCTCCACTGAATATAAGTTTGGAATAAGATTCATTATATAAAAAAATTAATTATCAGACTCTAATTGCTTAGTAATACACTTAAGACCTTACCTTCATCACACTGGATGCCATAAGCACTGCAAAACTGGAGAGGCGACTGCAGGAACATACCGTTTGCATCACAGTATATAAGATGACATGACAGCCTTCATTGAACCAAACCATTTTGTGCCAATAGATACATAGAGGCCTTTCAATTTCATTTTTCCCCTGAAAAGAGAATAATAGCCTTGTTATATTGTATTTTACAATCACTTCAGTCAGTATATGTAATATATGTATCACTATATGTAAATCTATCAGAGTTAACAATTTATGTATATTTGAGGGTAAAACACAGCTATAATTGCTGCTCCCTATTGTTGATTGAATAATCCCTCCCACATTTGCTCCCTCCCTCACGTATCTAATTACTCCTTGACTATAACTGTGTCCTATGAATCCCAATCTTATCTTTTTATGAATAACTTCAACAGAACTTCTAGCCCAAGAGATGGAAAACTATGACCCTTGGCAGATGTGACCCACTGCCTGTTTTTATATGCCTGTGAGCTAAGAATTGTTTTTACTGTTTCAAATAGTTGAAAAAAATAAAAGAACAATATTTCATGACACTTGAAAATTGAACAAAATTCAAATTTCAGTGTCCATAAACAAAGTCTTGTTGGAACACGCCTATTAGTTATGTAGCTGATGTTGCACTACAGTGGCAGCATTGAGTCATTTTGACAGAGACCATATGGTTAGCAAAGCTGAAAGTAATTACTGTCTAGTCTTTTACTAAAAAAAATTAGCTGATCTTTGTTTGAGCCCACCAGCTATGAGTGATCAGCTTTAGACCAACTGGAGAACTTTGCATCCAAAGTGGGGAAAAGAATTATTGTTTGTTGAAAACCTGCCAAACGCATCAACTATGTTATATCATTAAGTTGCCACAACAGCCCTGACGAGAAAACTAAATCTCACAGAGCATCAAAAACCTGCCTGGGTGCCAGCCCTGTGGTGTAATGAGGAAGTAGGGTGGGCTCCGCTTTGGCTTCCTGGGTTTGCAGGTTCAGATGCCTCAGTTTTCTGTTACCTCCAGTGTCTTCTCCAGCAGTGGTTGTGCAGTGAATGCTCACCACTTCCATTCCAGCACTCAGGGTGAACGTCTTTTTGGACCCTTTACAGCCTCCTTTAATGGACAGGGTTTCAATAGCTGAAAGCCAGACATTTTGTTATGAAGATTGATATCTACTTATATTAAAAATTCACAGCACTTTACACATTACACAGAGTGAGTTTCATTGTATGTGACACCACCACCACCAACAGAGCAGAATCACTAGGTAAAGTGAAAAAATTACAAAGGAGCTTCAAACAGTTATCTTTGTAAGTGAGTTTGTTGGTCTCATGTGGGGAAACAATACACTTGAGGGAACAAAGTAGATGAAATGAGGAATGTGTGTGGGGGAGATAAGAAACAGGAAGTAGAATTCAAGTTTGAGCTGGATGCTCTGTCATTTTCACTATAATCATTTCAAGAGAAGGAATTGGAAGAGGCTCTGCTATACCCCACCACTCTATAATCAATGTGCAGATGGAAAATATAGGCCCTTGTCTTGCCATTTTACCTATTTTGGTGAAAGATAAAGACATTTTAAGCAACTTTACATGGAGATGCTGGTAATAACACACAGTGAGTTTAGGTCATTTTGGTCTTCATCACAGTGTTGAATCCCTTCCTTCTGTATCTCTGAGACTAAGGACACTACATTCAGCTTCATTTGCAAGTTTCTCATATGTTCTGCACATTCCATTACCATTTGGTCATGCCTTTATTTCACCATTTAACCACAGTGTCCACCTACTGCTAGGCACAGGGAAATAAAGGAAACAGGACTTGAAGTGGAGCCCTACCCGTCTCAGCTTTGTCTGTGGCCTCAAAGGCCCAGAAGAACACAGTGGGACACGTGTGTCTCCCACATCCAGAAATGAGGGGCCGAGCACCTGTTCTGGACATGGCTCTTGATACCCAACAGGAGGTTTCCCAGCATTGGCGATGGCTGCCTGCAATCCCCCTCTCTATTAGAGCTTGAGATTGGAGAAACCAGATAGGATTCTAGGGGGAAAAGTTGAAGGTGTAAATGAATGTACTTTCCCCTCCTGTCACATCAACTGAGCAATGTTTCATGGGGACTATGCAGAGAGCATCTATCTGTTACCTGGAGATTGGAGAATGTAGAGATTGGAGTCTGACTCTCACCAAGGGAAGCCTGAAGTGTTTCCTGGATGAGATCGAAGATGCCCTTGCCTAATAGCAGAATAATGAGTATTGCAGTGGAATCGGGATGCAAAGGTGCAGAGTCCTGGGGAAGGAGATTCAGATCTGCAAATAGGAGCTAGACTGGAGCCCATGTTAGAAGGAATCCTACTAAGGGAGCTCCCCGCAGGATGAGAGGATCCTGCTTGAGTAGCTCAGAGGCTGAGGGGAGGGGTCTAAGATGCCGGCTGGGGGAGTGGCCTTGGGACATCTTGGGATGCCTGCAGGTCTCTTGCAAGAGGAGTGCCAAAGACGCCCCATGAGAGAAGCAGCCTTGTACAGTTTAAAAATTGAAAATGTGATTACCAAAACTGACTCAAATATAAAATAAAGAGAGAATATTATACAAATGTTGCCATGTGGTTTCAAGAGAACATCTGAGAAAAAAAATTCCAAATATCCACCAGGCCTGGAAGAATTTACATGGGGCATTGCCTGCACGCCAACTTGCCCAAGAACAAGGTCTCCTGAGCTGGTGTGAATGGAGAGCAGAGGGCGAAAAGAAAAGCATTTAGCCTCTCGTCCTGCAATGAGGAACAGGCTATCCCTACAGCATCCAGGTGCCTGAAGCTGCGGGAACACATGAGCTGAGCTTGACTTCCGCCCCCAGGATATTCACCCCAGACCTTCCCTGACAACACACGTGTTATTATAAATAACATGTCAATACATTTGAAAATTAGATGAAATTCACAAATTGCCAGGAAATGAAAGTTACCAAAACTGTCTCAAGAAGAAATGAGAAATCTGAATAGTCCCATATCTAAAGAAGAAACTGAATCCACAGTTTAAAACATTCCCACATTTCATCGTGGCTAACACCTCTGCTGGCAAATTCCACCAAACATTCAGGAGAGAAATAATACACATTGACTCTAGCTCTTCCACAGAACAGGAAAAATGGGAAAAACTTTTTGATTCATTTTGTGAGAATAGCTTAACTTTGCTACAAAAATCTTACAAGGTCATTACAGGAAAGGAAATTTACAAGCCACTTTTTTTCTGGAACTAAACTCATGTATTCCTAAAAAAAATTAACCTTCCAAATCCAGCTATATTTTTGAAGGAGGCCACATCATGACCAAATTTGCTTTATGCATTGCCATTCAGTGTGCTACTTCCTGAAAAAGGAGAAATCATAATCTGGGTAACTGCGGTTATTATCTATTATATATATCATGTATAATCTACTAAAATAGAGCTGGTCATGTTCTGTTTGTTGGCCTGGGTGTTGTTAATACATATGTACACTTTTTGATAACTTATCAATCTTTACACTTGGATGTGTGCTCTATTCTGATTGTATGTCATATTTCAACAAATATGTTTATTAAAAAGAGAAAACGAAAGCACAACAACGAATGAAAACCATAACAGTTATTCAATTGAGAAGTGCCCAGAGGACTAACCAGAAAGTTTGGGGAAAACAACCCAAAACAGACCTAACAAGTTAAAATGCAGAGTTATTTAGAGTCAATACAAACCGGAAATTTACCTTATTGAAGGTGAAATTGCAGAGATACACACGTGTGCATGTGAGTATTCTATCATGTATACATACATGTATATGATATACATAGGTACATGCATTATATATATGTATGAGTGTTTGTGGACACACATGCACATATGCGTCTCTCTATATATATAACTTATAGGGGGTATATATATGTGTGTGTGTGTGTATTTATATATATACATATGGCTGCTCTGGAGAGGGAGGGAGGGACAGATGTTTACTGACCACCTACAAGGTTTCTCAAACTTAATTTTTCCAACATTTGAAATGTCATTTTTTTAAACTTCACATATGTTTCAATAATACATTTGTATTTTAATGTGTTATACCAGTATAATCTCAGCATTTTTAATTTGTTCATTAATGGCAGAATTCTCCAGCCCGTATGCATTCTCTTGATGCTGTGATGTAATAGGCTGGGCGCTGACAGCCTCCCTTTTGTATTCCAGAGGTTGTGTGAAACCTCGAGTTTGTGGTCTCTCTCTGGCCTGCGGATTTGGACCAAGTTTCGGCACGTGCTCACTAGCTGTCCTCCAAAATTCACTCTAACCACCACTGTTGGGAGCATACACAGGGAAGAAGCCCTAGGGTGGAGGTGTGTGTATGTGAGGCACGCAGAGCACTGGGGGTGCCTAAGGGCCAGCTGGGGAGATGCATGGGTGAGGCATAGCCCACAAGTCGTGGGAGACTTCTTGATGGAGTGCTCAGTGCAGTTACAGGATCCACATCCTTTAAAGCCCTCTAAGGGTACCTATCTGCCAATGCCTCCAAACTCTTCAACCCATCCAGACTCATATTTTTGTGCTCCAACAGAGGGCTGGAACTTCTCTTCTTGAAACCTGGACTTCCACAAAGGCCCTCTCCTCTGTGTGTCATGATCTAAGACAGTGTTTTCAGGGGTTTCCATGCAGCAGCTGAAAGGAGCTTGAGCTGGTTCACGGGCCACTGCAGGGTCCAGAGCTGGGACCGAGGTCTGTCTGCCTATTACCAGATGCATGGGTGGGTGAGACTCCCTCTGGGTCCCTTGGCATATGGTGCGGGATCCCACTTCTCCCACAAAGGCACTTTTGTCTATGGATGGATGCCAAAGCATTGTAAGTGCAGGAGTAGAAAAACAGGAGGTGTCTTATTCCACCATGATGCTGATGTCACTCTCCTTTGAATTACAGAGATTCCAATTTGACTCAGTTTTTCAGGAGCCTGTTATTTGCCTACAATTCTCTACAACCTCAGACCCTCCCAGACCCACTCTATGAAGGACATAGAAAGAATGTTCTCAGATCTACTTACAAGGTCCAGGCAAATAAAAGCCAACAAATTGGTTCTGGTCATTCTGCTGGGAACAGAGGGCAGTGGACGTCTCATACATTCTGGTTTGGAAGCAAGACTTCTTGTTCTCTGTGGATGAAGAAACAACAAGAAAAGAGAGCCTGTGGTAGGTAAATACATGCTTGATTCATCTGAAAAGCTCATCTCCTCCCCTTCAACTTGAAGGTTAGTGTAGGGCGAGAGCACGGGTAGTTTCCACTGTTCACCTTCTCCCTTAATATTCAGAACAGAGAATCAGTTTTATTTTGGGTGGCAATTCAACAAACTAAAAGATAAAATTCCTAACCCCTCTTGCAGATAAGAGTGACCAGACTAAATTCAGGCCAATGATGTGTGACAAGAAGTATGGAGTGGGGGTTTGTGGAGGCTGCACAGATGGAACTGACATAGATGGGAGGTTCAGCATTAGACACATGTGACATCAATCCACAGGTGTTGTAGGTATTATCTCATATACACCTGACGATGTTCCCAGAAAGCTGTTTTTAGCACCATCCCCATTGTGCAGGTGGGGAGACTGGGGAGATCTTGAGAGGCACAGTGGCTTTTCCAGGACACAGAACTGGTAGGATAAAAGAGGTGTGACTTCAGCTCTGTCTCCTCAAAGCTGGCCACTGGTTCCACTCCCAAGGAGCTGTGGGGAGGGTGGTGATGGATATTTGTGTACAGTGATGGAGATGACATGGGCAAGGAGGGAGAGCAGCCAACAGCCTAGCAGGGGCTTTGTGTGGGTCTGATTGAAGGAAGGGGCCAAGTAACAGAACCTTGAAGAAGTGACCTCACTTCCTTGGTGACAGCCCCCAACAGAACTTAGAACTCTGGTTACCAGGCACCCACATTGTAATCACAGCCTCCTGTCCAGTTCATTTGAGTGGAGACACTCGACACAGCAGGATGTTCTCGTGTTGTCCCGTGACTTTAGGAGGCTCTGGCCCCCGGAAAGCCAAGAATGAGAGCATGTTAAGTCGCTTTAGACATTGGCTCAGCCCTCACCTCGAATGTCTGTGGCCTTTTGGCAGGAGGAACCATCAGGTAACAGCGTAGCCCAGGGCAGGCCACTCTAGATCAGGCCACAACTGTGATCCCAAATGGACAGCCCCACACCCCTTGACCCTCTTTGTGTGTGTGTGTGTGTGTATGTGGGAGGTGGAGTTAGAGAAGGTAGTATGAGGAGGAACCACCCTGAGCAGGAGCAGGTAGCTAAATGGTGGAGATCTGGTGGTGTGTCATGTTCATACTGAAGATCTTGGCTGCAGGAGAGGAAGATGAGTGCTGGGGACCAAGCTCTTCTACCCACATGTGAATCCCAGGCCGTCGAGGTGTCATCACATTCCTTCCCTGATGGAGACTATGCAGATGCCCCTCTGTGCCTGAACTGTGGTGGGGTTTCCCTCTGTGGTAAAGTCCAGGCAGGCCCCTGATGCCTCCTGGCCTGACTTCTGGGCACTGTCACTGCAGAGCTGCACCCAAGTGATGGTTGAGGAGCTGGTAGATGGTTTCCAGTTCACCATCTCCCCGGAGAGGACACAGGTGCACCAGTCCATCAATGAAGAGGGCTGGTCTGAGGTGAGTGTGGGTGCAGAGGGGTCTTCATACCCAGGACTCTGAGATGACCAAGGCACTACTAGAATGCAGACTCAAATCTGAGTCTCCCCTGGAACCCCCCAGGGTTTTTTCATTAGAGTGCTCCACAGTCCCACTCCCAAAGGAATCTGGACCTCCACTCCTTCCCACCAGCTACACAGGAGTGTAGAAAGTCACTTCATGCTCCCGCTGGTTCACCACGATGTCATTGAGTGTATGTACCTCCTCCTCTCCCTCAGTGTGAGGATGAGTCCACCGTGAATTTAAATGAGGCCTGCAGGATGCGGGCCCTCCAGACAGGCGTGATGGAGAAGATGACAGAGTCCATCGCACCAGCTTTCCTGAGGAGGAACATCTCTAGCTTCACCACCTTCATGGTCAACTACTCGGCCTTAGACACAACCCACCAGGTCCTGGACCAGCTGTTTACTAGGTGAGTGGCCACTCCCTCCTCAGCACAGTGGTGACTCTACCCCCTGCCAGCTGTGTGTCCTCGGAGTGTCACCAAATCTGAGCCTCAGCTTGCTCCTCTGAAAAGTACGGTGGGAGAGGATAAATTTCATGGGGATCTTGTAGGAACTAATGGGATCAGCAATGGCGGGTGCTTACTTGGTGCCTGGCTCTGCAGAGAGGGCTGTGGACGTGCTGTGGTTGTGCATGGTGTTTATTTCTCTCTTCCCCGTGAAAAGTAGTCTGCCTCACCCATCTCTGAGATGCGGCCTTTCTGAGTTTAGAAAAGCACATGGAAACCACCCTGTCAAGGAGTTGGAGATTCCATCCAGCTGGTCCTGGTCCTTTTCCTTGGGGTAGCCAGTCAAGGATCTCTGGGGCAGCAGAGAGGCCCTAGGCCCACTCAGGTGTCTGGGATGGCACTGGGTGGACTACATTCATTCAACCATGTAGATTAAGCACCTACTGCATGCAGGACATTTGGAGACAGTAAACCCAGTGAATGAAGGAGACACAATGCGTGGCCTCAATTTCCGTCTGAGAGTGAGACATTGACATTCGACATCATTCGCAGGTCTTGTCATCCACCGTCCATCCCAAGGGATGCCCTCATAGCCTCCTTGACATCTGGAGGCATCTCCCCTTATTCCAGCCAGGAGGGCAGAGCGCAGGACCACCTAAAAAAGTGAGTGGTCTTTGGGTCCAGAAGGACGGCCTCCTGTCTCTAAAGAACAAGCTGTGGGGGGAGAGATGGAGGCTGTGGCTGAGGGGAGCCTGTCAGAAGCCGCATCTCACGCATCTTTTGATTCCCATGGGAAGGCAGAGGCCCGGTGGCTTCCACTCCAGGAGGACAGGAGTCAAAGAGCTATGGATGGGTGCCAGGACCCCTGGGAACAGAGGGGTGGCTGGGCTGAGTTCTCCCCTAGAAACCCATTCCCACCACAGACCCATTTTAATCTGCCTCCCCTTCTCCACATCTACCTCTTCTGACCACCGCCTCCAGGCCCAGAACAGGAGGTGTGTGAGCAACCTGCTCACACATCTGTCTCAGTGCTCAATCCAGTTGCACAAGTGCATGGAGGGCCGGGGTGGGCTGTGTCCCAGACCTTCAGGAGAAGAGTGTCAGTGGGAAGAGAGTCACAACAGACTCTGTGTCAACTTGCTAGATAAGCAGGCCTGCCCCTGCCAGGACAGCCTCACAGGGGTCAGGGCTGCCATGTGGCTCTCACCTGGATGGAGAGGTGCGGGCATAGGGCCCAGACCCAAGCCAGGGTGCCTTGGGTGAGAAGTGTGGAGGGAAAGGCCAGGCCTCTGACTCTGTTGCCCAATTGCCTCCCCCAGTGCCATCTCTTCTCTGGTGGGAACCTGCCTGGACCCAGGGCAGGATTTCTGGGAGCTCCTGCACTATCCCTGCTTCAGCATGAAGCTGGCCTCTCTGCATCTCAGCTTGCCTGGCTAGGGGCTGCAGGGCCACGCCTACCTTCTCCAGGTCCAGCTGGAGCATCCACGGCCCATTGAGGCAGATCTGGAAGGTGAGGGGACTGCAGTCTGGGAAGATGATTTGAAGGGTCTTCACAGGCTAGGTTCCCTTAAAGGCAGTGGGGTCTTTCCTGGCTTTGACAGGCACAGGGGAAGTCAGCTATTTGAGTGACGCTGTTTCTTTCTCCTGCTGCAGTACCATCTCCAGAGCTCCCTCCAGCTCCAGAGCCAGAGCAAGGGCCAGCTCCACGGCTAGATCCAGCTCCAGCGCTAGTTCCACCACCTGTGCTAGAGCTGGAGCCAGTGTCACCTCCATCAGTCCCTCCAGGGCCAGAGTCACCACCAACTTCAGCTCCAGCCCCAGTGCCAGCTCCTGAGCTGGAGCCAGCTGGACCATTGGCTCCAGGGAGAATCCTCCCTCCACCTGGAGAGATAACAGCAGAGCCAGATCCAGCCCCAGAGCCCGCCTGCCCCTGGGACGTGACCACCAAGAACCTGCTGAGGGAGGAGAAGCCTGACTTCTTGGAGTTCCCTCCCCGGCTGGTGGCAGAGCAGTTGACACTGATGGATGTGGTGAGCAGCGGGGCTCTCAGGGCAGGTGGGGCCGGCCTTCCCTGTGCCATCAGCTGCCCCAGACCTGCCATTTCCTGATCCAGAATCCCATGATCTCGGTCCAACCTCTTGCTTCCCCACTTACCCTCATGTGACCTGAGCAGCCTTCTTCACTCCCAAGCCTTTGCTGTCCTCATGTGGACAGTAGGGATGGACTTTGAGAGCAGCTGCCATGCAGAGTGGCTGTGCAGGTGGATGAGGTGGAGCAGAGAGGAAGTTGGGCAGAGTCTGCGATTTGGTTGGGGAGGGGAGCACACTAAATTGTTGTCTCGTCCTTGGGTAGTTCACTCATTTGCCCAGGAGGCCTCAACGGCCTCAGCACTAATTAGGCACTTCATGTGTACATGACTACAAGGCAGACAAACAAAGCCCGTGGTTGTTGCTGCCTTGGGGGAATGTGCATGTGAAAGAGGAGTCAGACCCCAGGATTGTCAGAATGGGTGGAAGATGCCCCTAGAGATGGTCAAGCAGGAGCCGAGTTCTGGTGCTTGGAGGAAGTGAGACTGGGCGGCGAGCAAATGCTACTTCCTTGCGCCACAGTATTGGGTCCTGGGCCATCCTGTGCTGGGTGCCCTCAGGGGACACAGGCAACATCCAGGGATTACCACAAGTCTCAGGCCACATTCTCAGCTTCCTGAGCTCCAGCTCTCACCACTGACCCGGCCTGGGACTGGGGGCTGCAGATGCTGAGCTGGGCTGTGGCAGGGCTGGGTGACACTCCCTGTCCTCCCCAGGAGCTGTTCAAGACAGCGATGCCCCACGAATTCCTGGACTCCATCTGGTCCCAGTGTGACAGGGGCAATAAGCACCTGGAATCCACCATCGATGTCACCACGACCCACTTTAACAGAGTGGTCGAATGTATCATAAGCACCTGCATTGGGGACCCGAGCATGACTGCCCAGGACAGGGTCAGGGTGGTGGAGCTCTGGATCCAGGTGGCCAAGGTAAGATGTGGGAGGCCCTGGGAGCCCCTCTCTGGTGTCGGGGGAACTGCCCCTTCTCCTTTCTCAGCTCTCATATTTGAAGTCCGTGGTCTGAGCCTCTGCACAATCCTTAGGCCCCTCCTGCTAGGCCTCGATGACCTGACTCCTGGTCCCAGTGGTGGGAAGCTCACCCCTTCCTGGGCTCCTTTCTTGGCTTGAGCTAAAATCCTCCTCCCTGGAAGTATTCCTCATCAGGTTCCACCTGTGCCCTTCCTGGGTTCCCTGAGCTGCTGTCTCATCCAGGACAGGAGACGTCAATGAGGCGACAGAAGCTAGAGGAAGCAGGGCTCCAGCTCCCCCTCACAGGTCATTCTCTTCCCTTCCCCAGGAATGCCACGGCCTGAGGAACCTTTCCTCTCTCCACGCGATCTTCTGGGCTCTGCAGGGCCCCTCCATTCAATGTTTAAAGGAGACGTGGAGACAGGTGTCCAGGTGGGTAGGCCTCTCTCCATGCGAGCACCACCTGGGTGGACCAGACACCCCCCACAGGGCTGGCATTGCCCTTCAGTCAGTTGGGACCTCCTGGGAGACAGCAAACACTGGGGATAGGGTCTGACCTGGTTGGCAGGCTTGAAGTCGTTCTGAAAACTTAGGCCAGTCGTTCTGCTTCAGGAATCAGTTTCCCTAAGTGACAGATCATGGCTTGAACCAAATTGAAGATTTTCAAGTGTTTGCAGCAACAGAACTCTCTGTCCACGTGAAATTAAGACTGCTTAAAACACATCTGCTGAGAAAATAAGAGAATAAGAGAATGGAGGCCCCAGGTGACAATAGGAGAGCCCCCTCCCCAGTCCCAGACACCTCAGGGCTCAGAGGACACAGTGAAAATGCTCATCCAGGCTGTCTGGATCTTCTGGGTTTTCAAACAAAAGGGATTTACCCTCAAACCACTCCACAGTGTTTCTTTCCTTTTTTCCCTCCTCAGGAAGAACTGTCAAATCCTTAAAAATATCTTCGAAACATGCCAGCGGGAGAGCAGGAAGCTGCTCAAGGAGGTGAGTGGAGGCTGGAGATCTGGAAGGACAGGAGGTGAGGTGGGGAGGGACCAGGCAGGATGTGCTTTGGTAAGTTTTTCACTTAAGGTTCCCCGAGAAATAACGGTCTGTCTTGTCCAGCTGGACAGGAAGCGGGGGGTGTGAGCTGCAGGGGCAGATGGGGACTGTTTGGGGCAGGAGGCCTTGGTCACGGGATACAGTGGTGTCGCCTGGACTGTTCCAAGAGGTGAGGAGCTGACAGAATGAGCAGGTGTCTGGCTTCCATGCGGACCCATCAGCTGGCCCTCATAATCCTCCAGGCTGGCGGGTGGATGGAGTGGGTGGGGGTTCCTTTCTTCCTAAAGCAGCCCAGTCTGTCCTCAGGAAGCCAGGCCCCTGCTTCTCCTTCTGTCTTCACTGCACCTCACAGGGGAGGGCATTCTGCCTGTCCCAGGGATGGGCACTGTGAGGTCACACAGGCCTTGTGGACACAGGGGCTGCACAGCCTTGGGCCAAATGGTGGATCTGGGACAGAACTGTGTGCTCCCTGGGACTGTGCAGTCTAGCCCGATAGTGGTCACTGCTGACAAACCAGTGAGTCACCCCCAGTGCCTTGTCGACAAGGATATGCCCCAGATGGCAATGAGAATTATCAGGGAACCTACAGATTCTTAATGGACCTTCCTGACAGATTCTTAATGGCCTCCATCGAGGCCCTGGCAGGAGGGGCCTAAGGATTGTGCAAAGGCTCAGACCACAGACTTCAAACATGAGAGCTGAGAAAGGATAAGGAACATTAGAAGTTTCCAAGTGAAAAAGGATGCAAATGTCACCATTACACAGTGCCGTGGTCACCCCCTACACTGTCACTCAGATGTGGCACATGGGGGTCCCCTTCTTGAGTGAATAAAGGAGGAGTTCTGTGCAGGGACCATCCTGAGGGGATCCTAGGGAGCTCAGCACTTTGGCATGGCTTCAGGTCCAGCCTGGTGTCAGAGAATCCCAGGGGGCTGGAAAACACAGAAGCCACTTGCATGGGACCCAGAGACACCTTGTGCCTCTCCATCCATGGCTCAGGTTGACTGAGGGCCTCAACACACCCCGAGAATCCAGAGGACAGGACATTGGTCAGAGGTGTGTCTGGAGGCGGAGTGAAGGCCAGGGGCCAGGGCTTCTGGCTGGGAGGGGGAGCGGTCTCCTCTGTGGGCCCCTGAGCAAGTCACTGCCCCTCTGTGGGCCTCGGTCTCCTCATCTGGGAAATGGAGGGAGATGATCTGTGGTGCAGGCCTCACAGGGGTGATGAGGTACAAGGAGGAGAGGAATGTACAGGAGCTTTGTGCTCCTCCTCCTCGAGGGGGGAAGGGACAGCACTGGTGACAGTCAGATGATACTGAGTCCTCAGGGGACCCTGGGAGGCATGGGGAGTCCTCCTCACACTTTCCTGATGAGGAGAGAGGCTTAGGGGCCTGTGTAGGCCTGAGGGCAAAGAGGAGGGAGTGTTGGAGCTGGGAGCGATCTAGAATCAGGGCACCCTGGAATGGGAGCAGCCATAGACACCAGATGTCCAGGGTCGAAGATCAGGGGCCTGGGAGACATGGCGAAGGGAACATGGCCTCCCTGAGCCTGTCCTTGACCCTGCAGGAGGTGATATCTGTGAGGGCCACCCTGCAGATGGACCCCCAGGGACCTCAGGAGAGGCAGCAGCAGCAGGTGAGGTGGCCTGAGGGGGAGGGTCCAGGTGTCAGAGTAGGGGTCACTCACCTCACGGCTGGAGGCCTCCCTAAGAGAGGGGTCCCTCCTCCTCCAGCCCAGCTCCAGGAGCCCAAGAGGATGAAAGGCCTGCCCTGGAAGTGACCAGGAGGAGGCTTGGAAGGGCTGGGCCCAGGATGGGTTAGGGAGGGGAGGGGCAGGGACCACATACCCTGGGATTTGCCAAAAGCCACCCCTGGGAGGTGACTGGGGAAGTTGGGTTGCCCTGGAGGGGGCAAATGGGGGGAGGCCGATGAGGGTCCTAGGCTGTTCTCTGTGGGAGTCTGTGGTGGGCAGGAGGCTGGGGTGAAGGGATTTGGGGGAGGGTCCATGGGGGCACCTGAGAGGTGGGACTCATCTCACCACTCCCACCCTGATTTCACAGGGTGTCGTCCCCTTCCTGGGCATGTTCCTCTATCACCTGAAGCTGCTGGACATTGGGATGGAGGATGATCTGGAAGTGAGTGAGCCTGGAGGTGGGGACAGGGAGCAGGATCCTGAGGTTTGGGAGGCGAGAGCCCTGCACTGGGACCTGAGCTCTCAGTATGTGGCAAACCTCCTCTCATGAGAGCCCCATGGCCACCCCTGGGAGCTGGGGAGTCAGGCACATCTTAGCAATGCGTGAATAGACGCTCCGCATAAGCCCCCCACCAGTCTACCTGGGCTGGTGAAGCTCATAGCTGCCTGCCTGCAGAGCTGCAGGAGGCTGTGTCTGAGATGGATTCAGCCTCCCCCTCGGGCCCTGCCCCTGGGGGAGTGCCATCAGCCCCTGCAAGTGAGGAAGCACTTCTGTGTTCCAGCTGTCCCTTCCTCCCTGAGGCCTCAGTCTCCCTGTCTGTCATCAGAGAGGGTGTGCTACATAAGGTCTCTGGCCTCAGCTCCCCTGTCCCTCCTGCCCTGGAGCCCAGAGCCTGGCCCAGTGTCAAGTTCTCTTTGTGGAAGGTCTGCCCTCTGCTGGGCCCTGACATTCCTGCAGCCTGAGAAGGGGTGGGATGGGGGTTGGTTCTGGGCTTAGGGGGCTGTTTCTGATGGACATTGGCTGTCTCCCTTCCAGGGAAATCGGGTCAACTTCCAGAAATGGTGTGAGGTGAGCAGCTATGGGGAGGGTGGGGATGTGGAAATCAGAGACCTCGCCTGGCAAGACTTTCTCTGGCCTCATCCCTTGGGTCTTACATTTATTGGGAGAGTCAGATCCACAAAGCTGGGGATCCCATCACGTTGGCGGGTGCGGGAGGGGCTGGCATCAAGGACACCTTCCTGGATGAGGGACTAATTCAAGCCAACTGTGAGGACAGGCAAGTCCTGAATGGAGTGGGAAGGAAGGAGGGTTCCCAAGTGAGCACAGACCCCAGACCAGATCCTCACTCCGCACAAGTCCCTGGCAGCGTTCCCCACCCAAGCCCTGTCTGCATCCTGTCCTTCCTCCCAGAAATACAAACTCATCCGGAGGATCCAGCTGCTCCAGCAGGCTGCAAATGCATATGACCTGGAGCCCGACGAGCGATTTGGGGCCTGGTTCCAGGCCATGGAGCCCATGAGTGTCCATGAGAGGTGAGGGGGACAGGAGTTGGGTGAGGGCAGGCCAGACTCTCTCTGATGGCCAGCTCCAGAGCCTGTGGCCTGGCTCGCTGATCAGCCACAGAACTCGTAGCGTGGTGACCCATGGGGCACCAGGACTCAGCTGCTGGCAGGCTCTGGGAGGGGCACCTGAGGTGTGGCTCCTGGTAGCTCACAGGTCCACTCTGTCCTGTAGCTACTGGGTCTCCTGCCAGCTGGAGCCCGCACACCAGAAGGCGAGCAAAATGCGGCTCTTCATGAGGAAGAGGAACCGGACATCCTCCAGTTCAGGGCCGAGTGAGTGTTGGGACCAGGAGCGACTGAATCCAGGGGCTCAGTACAGCTTCGGGCTAAACATGGGCCTCGATCCCAGCTCCACTGCTGAGCAGGCCTGGGACAGGCCGCTCCCCTCTCCTCTCTGGGATTCAGTTGCATCCTCTGAAATGGGTGATGCTAAATGATGCCTCCTGCATCAGGGACAAACGAGGTGCTGTTGATGGACTGAGCACTCGGTACAGGGTTTGGATCAGAGTGCAGGGGGGCAGGGAGTTGTGCCATGAATCTCAGGAAGGATCCCCAAAATAGTCTGTTTCTTCTCTTCAGCCACCATGCCCTTGGCGATGAGCCATCACACTCTGGAGACCACAAGTGCAGCTCCTCCTGACCAGCAGGGACACTGGCGCCCTCAGGGTGCACCGGGCCAGCTCTTCCCACCCTGAGTGAACGAGGACATCCTAAGACTTTCCCTGGTTACCCCTAAATCCCGAGAGGGAGGGCACCACCCCCTCCCTCTCCCTGACATCACCACGCCAGCCACTGTTAACCCATTGGGGAGGAGTGATATTATTTCTTTAACAGTAAATGGTAGATTTGACTCTTACATTATATCCTGTTTCTTTCACAGCCTGGGTGTTGTGGTGTGGTTCTTTCACTTCTTATGCTCATGTAAATGAGACACAGAATCTCACTTTCCTCCTTGAATGAAGAACTTGTGTATGGTCACAGCTTATTGTATGTGGGAGAAGGGAGGAGGGCCACCCTCCTCCCTGGCTACTGAATGAAACCCTCAAGTCCCCCTTCCTCAGAGGACAGGTGGATTTCAGTGTGGTTCACCTGGGCCAGGAGCAGAGACAGCCCCTCAGATCTCCCTGGATGTAGAGGTTGGAGGGACTTTCCCAGGCAAAGCAATAACCACTGAAATGTGGGTGTCTTTCAAATAGCACTTACCAGGACCATGTCCTTCCCCAGGACAGCGGCTGTCTTTCTACAGCTTTCCAGGAAGAAGGAATGTTTTTTGCTTCTCTTGTTGAGGTTTCTTGGATCAGATATTGGAACTTGCCGTTTTCTAATCAGTGTCTGGATTCGCATCAACACTAAATGAGGAAAAAATGTAAAAAGATAAAAGTTTGCATGTGGAACGGACAAGGACAGAGGAAGACCATGTGCAGATGGACTAAGAGCCGACAGGACATCCCCATCAGGCCGCCTCTAGGGCTCCCTGTTCACCCTTCGCCTAGACTGGAATCCTCCTGGGATCCTGGCCCATGCCCGTGGAAGTCCTTTTCCCGCTTGTTTCATGTCACTTTATGATGAAGTGCTGCTGTTCACGCCCAACTCTAGAGCTTTATGGATCAGATAATACCCAGTTCATAACAGTCATCTCAGACTGTCCCATAATTAGGTATTTAGTCCCAACCAGCACCAAGTAGCAAGAAAGGTGCCATTTCTCAAAAGGAAAATGGATATCTGCATGGTTTTGCTTTAAAATCCTAGGTGCATGCATTGTCATTCTCTTGTGGAGGGCTGCCAGAAGATCCCGAAAACAGCCCTAAATGCCAAAGACCTGCTGATTCATATGGCCTAAATGGTAGAATAGCTTATACTGTACCCTGGACCAGCTTCAGAGACTTCTTTTGCTCTGAGCCCCATTTGAAACTCAGTAAATATGCAAAGTAAATCACTCAAATGAGACACATATTGGCTCCAGAACCCAAAGAGGCCCACAAAGCATTGGATCTTTTTTAATGTTAATAGGTGGAAGATACATCAACTTAACTTTCACATTGAAGGAGGGATCTCAGTATGCCCCAGAACCCTAGAGCCCTACAAACCCACCAAGTCTTCATGGGGTTTATCTCCCACTTATATATCTTACTAAAGCTTCCAGGGTATTTGCTACTTCCTTCCCAACAAATCTATTAGCATGATTTCATGGATTATTTAGCCTCGATTATGACAGAGAGGGCTAGAGCCGAAAGTAACAGTGAATGTTTTGTTGACCCGATCATGTGGAAGCAAATTACTTCTTGGTTGATGTAGAGAGAATAAAGCATTTGCCAGAACAATAGTTGCATACCAGTTTTTAGAGACTGTGCTGTTTTGCTCCAGTAAGGAGACTACATCTGTAAAAGCAGCAGCATTTAGGATCACCACCTGATTAAGTGTATGAAAATCTGCTACCACTCTCCAAAACCCCACTACCATGCATACAGGCCAAGTCAACACACTTGCATCTCTCAAGACTTGCATGGTGGCATTACTCTCCACAGACTTCCTCAGGGATGCAATATTGCTTTTGATTTATTATTTTGGTTGAACAGGGAAATTCCAGTGGTTTCCAGTTGGTCTTTCCTATTATATAAGCCATTGTTCTACAGGCAGGGAGCCAGTGTGAAGAGTCTGCTAGTTTGCAAATGTGTTCTTGAGAACTATAAATTCAGGTAAAATTTAGATACAAAGAGAATTCCTATTGGGTTGTATGTGTGGACCCACTGGGCCCACTGTGAGAAGGAATCAGACCAAAGAACTATTTATCATCTAATCTCTCTCAATCTCCACTCTGACTATTTGACCAAAAAGCATTTGGGATCCCCGGGAATTAGCATCAACTCCAATTCTATCTTAGTCATTCCAAAAAAATCTGGCTGTTTCCCTCTTCCCATGCACAGATACCTTGGTAAAGGGTCCCAGGTCACTTTCAGAAGGGCAAAGAGGAAGATTTACAGTATACTATGTTGGCAGGGTTATAGCATTCTTCCTCAAAGGGACCCCACTCATATCTCAATTTCGAATATCTATTCCTGCACCAGTACCAAACTGTTTCTATTAATACAGCTTTATAATGTGTCTTGAAAATTGATAAGGCAATTCCTAATATATTCAATGATTGTTTTGGCATTCTTTTTTTTTTTTTTGGAAGATTGGCCCTGAGCTAACATCTATTGCTAATCTTCCTCTTTTTTCTTGAGGAAGATTGTCCCTGAGCTAACATCTGTGCCAACGTTCCTCTATTTTGTGTATGGGATGCTGCCACGGCATGGCTCGATGAGCAGTGTGTAGGTCCACGCCCAGGATCCGAATCCTCGAACCCCAGGTCATTGAAGCAGAGTGCAAGAACTTAACCACTATGCCACTGGGCTGGCCCCATATGTTGGCATTCTTATATATTTGCTTGTCCTAATGAATTTTGGAATCCATTTGGCAAAATCCACACACACAAAAATTCTATTAGCATTTTTATTGAGATTGTTTGGATTTATAAATTAATTCAGGGAACACAGAAATTTTTCATAACATGAAGTTATCCCGTCAGTGAACGTGATATATCTACTTATTTGGCCATTTTATATCTTTTATTAAATTCTACAATTTTCTCAGTAGAAGTCTTATACATTTTTGTTAGTTTTAGTCCTAATCGGTCTCACATAAAAAATTTAAAACTTTTATGGACTCACATTCTCATCCAGCTATTTCCCTTTCCACTTTATAGTCAAACATCTTGAAAGAGTTGTCTACACTACATGTTTCCATTTACTCATCTCACTTCCTCTTAAACATAAAGCAATTTGGATTCAATGAGCTCCACTTCATCAAAACTGCTCAGTCACTGATGACACACACAACTTTAAAAATCCACAAGTTTCTTCCTGACCCTTATCTTGCTTGATTTTTAAAAAATTTATATGTTTTCACTTTCAGTTTCCAGTTCTGCTCGTAAGGAGCTTGGAAGTTACCGCTCCATCCTGATAACAAGTAAAAAGCTGAACAGACTGAAAAATCAACAAACAACTATTCTTGGATCCATAAGGCAGGGGAGGACACAGGGTAAACTGCTGCCCCCAAGAGTGGAGAGATGGACAGGCAAACACAGAGAGCCGCAGCTCACCAGAGCAGAGACTCGCGCGCAGAAACCACCTCCAGAACCAGCGCCAGGGTAGGAAAACCTGAACTGTAATGGACAGATTGGTGAAGGCTCAGTGCGGACAACTCTGAAAGTGAAGAACTCTGGGGTGATCCAGTCATAGAGGGGCCCCCAGAACACTGTGAGATTTACCTCCAGGAGCTTGACTAGGTTCCCACAGTAAATATCTGAGAAAAATCCCCTTGTGCTCCTGGCAGGAGGAGGGGAAAAGGAACCATTCACTCCAGAGCACTCTGTTCTTCTTAACAAGGCCCACCCTCAGGGAAAACTGTCTAACAAGAGCTTAACCTACTGGAGTATTATCAGAGCCTAACTGACCTGGGGGAGGGGAAATACCCAACTCCAGCCCACTCTAGCCATCCTGTCTTACCTAACGGGGCAAAAAAAAAACCTGAGAAATAGTCATGAAGTTCACAGTGCAGAGGCAGAGGCTCACTGAAAAACTGAGACCTAATCTTAGGACTATAGAATGCTTCCCCTCCCCAACACCTCACTGCCACATCACTAAAGGCCTATTTACAGCAGTTCCTTTTACCCAGTGCATCACATACAGCTATCAAGAAAATTTACCAGGCATATACCAAAACACAAAAAACATAATTTGAAGAGACAGAGTAAGTATCAAAATCAAACATGGCAAGGATGTTGGAATCATCAGACTGGGAATTTAAAACAACTGTGATTAATATGCTAAGAGCTCTAATGGATAAAGTAAACAGCATGCAAGAACAGATGGGTAATGTAAGCAGAGAGATGGAAACCCTAAGAAAGATTCAGAAAGAAATGCTAGCAATAAAAATCACTGTAACAGAAACGAAGAATGGCTTTGAGGAGCTTATTAGTAGGCCAGACATGGCTGAGGAAAGAATCTCTGAGCTAGAGGATATATCAATAGAATCCTTGAAAACTGTAGAGCAAAAAGAACAAAGACTGAAAAAAAAAAAAGAACAGAATATCCAAGGACTGTGGGACAACTACAAAAGATGTAACACATGTGTAATGGGATTACCAGAAGGAGAAAAAAGAGAGAAAGGAACAGAAGAAATATTTGAAAAGATAATGACCAAGAATTTTCCCAAATTAATGTCAGACACCAAACCACAGATCCAGGAAGCTCAAAGAATACTGAGCAAGATAAAAGCCCCCAAAAATTACACTTAGGTATATCTTCAAATTATAACCAAAAATAAAGAAAAAATCCTGAAAGTAGCCAGAATATAAAAACATCTTACCTATAGAGGAACAAAGATGAGAATTACATCTAACTTCTCAGAAACCATGCAAGCAAGTAGAAAGTTGAGTAAAATATTTAAAGTGTTCAGAGAAAAAAACCCACCAACCTAGAATTCTATACTCTATGAAATTATTCTTCAAAAGTGAAGGAGAAATAAAGACTTTCTCAGACAAACAAAAATTGAGGGACTATGTTGCCAATAGACCTGCTCTGCAAGAAATGTTAAAAGAGGTTCTTTAGAGAGAAGGAAAATAATATAGGTCAGAAATTCAGATCTACATAAAGAAAGGATGAGAGTTGAAGAAGGAATAAGTGAAAGTAAACCAAAAACTCTTATTTTTCTTATTCTTAATCTATCTAACAGATAACAGTTTGTTTAAAATAACAATGTATTTGATTATGTACGCTTACGAATATGTATGCTTATGTGTGCTTACATATAAGTGAAATGAATAACAGCAATGATACAAGGGATGGGAGTAAGGAATTAGGATTATTTTGTTATTATAAAATACTTATGCTACCCAGGAAGTAGTATAGTGTTATTTGAAAATGGACTTGGATTAGTTGTAAATATATATTGCACTCTAGGGTAACCACTAAAAAAGTTTTAAAAAACTGTAACTGATATGCTAAGAAAGGAGAGAAAATGGAATCATACAAAATGCTCAATTAAAACCATAAAAGGCAGAAAAAGAGTGGAAGACAAAAACAGGAACAAAAAACAAAAGAAACAGGGGCCAGCCCAGTGGCGCAGCAGTTAATTGTGCGTGCTCTGCTGCGGCAGCTTGGGGTTCGCAGGTTCGGATCCCGGGCGCGCACCAACGCACCGCTTGCTAAGCCATGCTGTGGCGGCGTCCCATATAAAGTAGAAGAGGATGGGCACGGGTGTTAGCCCAGGGCCAGTCTTCCTCAAGAAAAAAGAGGAGAATTGGCATCGGATGTTAGCTCAGGGCTAGTCCTCCTCACAAACAAAAAAAAACAACACACAAGAGAAACAAATAGAAAACAGTAATGAATATAGCAAATATATGTCAGCTATATCAAAAAACACTTTAAATGTAATGATCTAAATGTACCAATTAAAAAACAGAGAACGTCAGAAGGGATCAAAAAACACGACCTAACTATAGGTTGTCTACCAGAAACCCACTTTCAATACAAAGACACATATAGATTAAAAGTAAATGGGTAGAGAGAAATATACCATGCTAACAATAATCAAAACAAAGCAACAGTAGCTATAGTAATCTCAGACAGAGCAGACTTTAAAGTAAGGAAAGTTATCAGAGATAAATAAAAGCATTATATAATGATAAAGGGGTCAATTCTCAAAGAAAACATAACAATTCTGAACGTGCATGTGCCTAACAACAGAGTGTCAAACTATGTGAGGCAAAAACTGATAGAACTATAAGCAGAAATAGACAAATCCACTATAATAGTTGGCGACTTCAACACCCCTCTCTCAGAAATGGACAGATCTAGCAGGCAGAAAATCAGTAAGGACACAGTTGAACTCAACAGCATCATCAATCAACTAGATATAATTGACATCTATAGAGCACTTCATCCAATGATAGCAGATCACACTTTCTTCTCAAGCTTGCATGGAGCATTCACCAAGATAGACCACATCCTGAGACATAAAACACCTCAACAAATTTAAAAAAATAGAAATCATACAATGCCTGCTTTCAGACCACAATGGAATTAAACTAGAAATCAATAATAACACTTTACATGTTTTAAATTTACATAATTCACTCTTTGTGATGTATATTTCTATGGATTTTGACAAATGCATAGAACTGTGTATACCATCACAGTCATGATCCAAAAAGTTTCATCACCCCAAAAATTCCTGCTTGCTGCCTCTTTGTGATCAACCCCTCCCCACACCCCACTCCTGGCAACCTCAGATTTGTCTTCTATCTCAATAGTTTCGCCTTTCCCAGAATGTCATATAAATGGAGTCATACAATATGATGCCTTTGGGTTCTAGCTTCTTTCACTTAACAAAATACCTTTGAGATTCACACATGTTGTTGCATGAATCCATCAGGGTTACTTTCTCCCTTGTGTTGCTAAGTAGTATTCCAGTGTATAGATATACCACAAACTGTTGATTCATTTATTCTCATTGGAGTTGTTTCCAAGTTTTAACAATTAAAAATAAAGCTGAAATAAACATGCGTGTACAGATTTTTGTGTGCACATAAGTTTTTAGTTCTCTTGGGTAAATATTTGGGAGTAAGACTGCTACTCCCATATAAGAATAAGTAAACATATAAGCACTGTATATGTTTAAATTTGTTTGTTAAAAAAACTATTAAACAGTTTTTCAAAGTGGCCATACTGTTTTATAGTCTTATCAGCAAAGCATGAGGATTCCAGTTGTTCCACATCTTTGTCAACACTTGGTAGTGTCAGGATTTTTTTTTTTTACCTTCTAATAGATGTATAGTGGTGTTTCATTGTGATTTTACTTTGTGTTTCCATCATGAGTATTGGCATCTTTTCATATGATTATTTACCATCAATATGTCTTTTTGAGTAAAGTGTCAGTTCAAAACTTATGTTTCTGTCTTTTGAGTTATTTCTTGTTGAATTTTGTGAATTCTTTACATTCTGAATAAAAGTCTTATTTTATTGAGGTATAATTGATATATAACATTATATTAGTTTCAGGTGTATAAAATAATGATTTGCTATTTGTATATATTGGGAAATGATCACCACAATAAGTCTAGTTAACATCTGTCACCATGCATAGCTACAAAATTTTTTCTTGTGATGAGAACTTTGAAGATTTACTCTCTTAGCAACTTTCAACTATGCGGTACAGTATTAACTATAGTTATTATGCTGTACATTACATCCCCACTACTTATTTATTTTATAACTGGAAATTTGTACCTTTTGATCTCCTTCACTCACTTTGCCCACCCCCCCACCCCTCAACTTTGGCAACCAGCAATCTGTTCTCTGTAGGCATGAGCTTGTTTTTTTGTTTGTTTGTTTTAGATCCCACATGTAAGTGAAATCCTACAGTATTTGTCTTTCTCTGTCTGACATTTCACTTAGCATAATGCCCTCAAGGTCCATCCATGTTGTCATAAATGGCAAGATTTCATTCCTTTTTATGGCTGAATAATATTTCAGTGTATATATACACCACATTTTCTTTATCCATTCATCCATCAGTGGACACTTAGGTTGTTTCCATGTCTTGGCCACTGCAAATAATGCTGCAATGAACATGCAATGAATATGAAGTCTTTTGTCAGAAATGAGACTTCTAAATATTTTCTCTCAGTCTGTAGGTTTATCTTTTCCTTCTCTTAACAGTGATTGTTTCAGAACAAAAAGTTTTCATGTTTATAATTGCTCATGTTTTGGCAGCATTTGACATTGGCTTTCTCATCCTTCAAGACTCAGTTTCAGGAGGCCTACCTGAATTAGGCTCCTCCAGCTCCTTTATCTTAGCAAATTTCTATCATATTACCCTATACATTTTCTTTATGGCACCTCTCACAAACTGTAATTATTTTATTCATTTATTATGTTTATTATCTGTATTCCCCACTACATTATAAGCTCCGTGAGGAATGGGGGCTGCATCTGCTTTTTCACTAGTACTATCAATGACTAATATAGCGCCTGGCAAATAACTATGGAAAGGAAGGAAACAAGGAGAGAAAGAAGGAAGGCACAAAGGAAGAAAAGGAAAATCTTGAGGGAGAGGTCCAAGATTATTCTGAGAATTCAACTTCAAGAAACTAGCTAATTGTTATGATTTAAATGGAAATAGAAAATACAGGATTGAACAGCAACTCCCCACTTCCAGCCCACCCCCCATCAGCCCTTGGCAACCACCATTTTACTTTCTGTTTCTATGAGTTTGACTACTTTAGATACCTTATGTAAGTGGAATCAGGCAGTATTTGTCCTTCTGTGACTGACTTATTTCACTTAGCATAATGTCCTCAAGGTTCATCCATATCGTAGCATATGATAGCATTCTCTTCTTTTTTTAAGGCTGAATAATATTCCATTGTATGTATGTACCGCATTCTCTTTATTCATTCATCTGTTAATGAACATGTAAGTTGTTTCCACCTCTTGCCTATTGTAAATAATGCTGCAATGAACATGGGAACGCAAAATATCTTTGAGATTCTGTTTTCAATTCTTTTAAATAAATATCCAAAAGTAGGATGGCTGGATCATATGGTAGTTCTATTTTCAATTTTTTGAGGAACCTCATACTGTTTTCTGTAGTGGCTGCACCATTTTAATTACCATCAACAGTGCACAAGTGTTCCAATTTTTCAACATCCTTACCAACACTTGTTATTTTCTGTTTTTTTGACAATGGACATCCTAACAGGTGTGAGGTCATATCTCATTGTGGTTTTGATTTGCATCTCCCTGATAATTAGTGATGTTGAGCATTTTTCGTATACCTGTTGGCCATTTGTATGTCTTTTTTTTGTGTGAGGAAGATCAGCCCTGATCGGATGGCACCCTAACATCAGATGCCAACCCTCCTCTTTTTGCCGAGGAAGATTGGCCCTGGGATAACATCTGTGTCCATCTTCCTCTACTTTGTATGGGACACCACCACAGCATGGCTTGACAAGCTGTGCGTCGGTGCGCTACCAGGATCCAAACCTGCAAACCCTCGGGCTGCCGAAGCGGAGCACGCACACTTAACCGCTGCGCCACCGGGCAGACCCCTGTATGTCTTCTTTGAAGAAATGTGTATTCAAGTTTTTAGCCCACTTTTTAATTGGTTGTTAGTTTTTCGGCTATTGAGTTTTATGAGTTTCTTATATATTTTAGATATTAACCCTTTATTGGATAACTGGTTTGCAAATATTTTCTCCCATTCTGTAGGTTGCCTCTTCATTCTGTTGATGGTTTCCTTTGCTGCACAGAAACTTTTCAGTTTGATGCAGTCTCACTTATCTATTTTTGCTTTTGTTGCCTGTGCTTCTGGTGATATGTAAGAACAAACCTTTTAGCAAGGTCTTCCCGGCTTTCAAATTCTGACCCCAGCCTGCCTTTCTTCTTTGAGCTTCACCACCACACCACCGCACACCACAGTCCAGGCCACTGGACCACTCCCAGTCCCTGAGAATGCCATGCACATGTATGTATCTCTGCATATTGTCCTTTCTTCTTGGAATATTCACCCTCTGCTGTCTACCCAGCAGGTGCAGTATTACAAAAGTCTCTGGTGGCTTTCCTGATCCTCTTCCTCCCAAGGAAGGATTAGTTGCATTCAGCTTTGTTTGGTCCCCTAGTGAAGTACGTACTAGAGTTGTTTACAAAATTGTTTCCTGTTCTAGACTATATCCCAGAAATTAATATCTACCAGATAGTGTATGCTATTTTTTAAATAAATTTGGTCATTTTGTCTCGATTTCTTTATCTATAAAATGACAGTGCTTTTAAATTTGCTTGTCAATAATAACCAGCCGAAACTCATTTTTGAAATATAGATTTGAGGCTCCCTCCCATAGATTATGATTGCAGGGTTCCAGGAATTCATATTCGAAATGACCTCACTATGTGATTCTTATAATCAGGTATGTTTAAGAGAACTGAGTTAGATTACTCTAGGGCCCTACCCTGCTCTAAATTTTTTCCTTTTTTTGTCTATAATTTCTTACGGCATAGAAGAGAATAAAAGTGAAGGACAAAGGTGAAGGGCATGTTTTAAGATGACTAGCCAGAGTTTTGGTAACTGACACCCATCCCCTCTCCTTCAGTCCTTATTTTCAAGGGCAATTTTGAAATTTTAAGCCTGGTAAAAATGTGGAAATGTGATTAGAGTAAAGAGAAAGTAAGAGGAGAAACTGATTCGATGTATATCTAAATTACAAAAATACCTTAGACAATTTTCCATCAATAATCAAAATAACACCTTACACCGGTACAATGCTTACAACTTGCAAAATACTTTCCACTTCCTTTATCGTTTTTACACTTTATAACCACACTGTAAGTTCAGCAGGGAAAAGCAGGACAGCAATCATTATTTCCATTTTATACAAATATTTTTTGAGTGCCTATGTCATATGAGGAAAAAATAGAGTATTTCATATAGAAAAAGGCTATGATCTTCTATGCGTTTAAAAGAGGTAAAGTTCTCAAACTGTATATGCCCAGGTAAAGAGTTATTGGACTGAGTTGGAAAGATATATTATCCAGATATTTCAAGGCCATCGAAATCTTCTTTTCCCACCACCTATGCAGAGTTATTTAGGGAACTGCTATAAATGCCCTCTTGACTTTTCAAATTTGAAATAATTTCAGAATTACAGAAAAGTTGCAAAAATAGTAGTTTCCATATACCTTTCATCCAGCATCCTCTAATGTTAACATTTTACATACCACAGTACAGTTATCAAAATCAGGAAATTAATATTGGTACAATACTAGTGACTAAACTACAGACTTGAAACATTTTTCCACTAAGGTCCATTTTCTGATGCAGGATGTAATCCAGGATCCCACATTGCATTTAGTTGTCAAGTCTCCTTAGTCTCCTTCAATCTGAAATAGTTCCTTGGTCTTTCTCTCTCTTTCGTGACCTTGACACTTTGGCAGAGATACTGGTAGAGTTATTTTGTCGCATATCCCTCGATTTGGGTTTGTCTGATGCTTTCTCATGTTTAGATGAAGGTTATGCATTTTTGGCAAGAACACCACAGAAATGGCATTGTGCCCTTCTCAGAGCATAAAGTCAGGAGACATGGTGGTCTCTGCCAAGTTTCTCCATGTAATTATTCCCCTTCCCTTGTCATTAATAAATATCTTAGGGGAAATACTGAGACTATACAAATATCCTGCTTCTCCTCAAACTTTTACCCACTAATTTTAGCATCCTTCAATATATTTTGCCTCTGATAATTATCACTATGGTGTTTGTCTAATGAAGATTTTCTTTCTTCTTCTTCTTTTTTTTTTTTTTGGATATCTGATCTTATTTGTTACTCTTAGAAAATTTCATTTTTGACTGGACTCAGACTTAGAGGTAGAAGCTTTCGGGACAGCCCCTGTCTCTTGGCAATCTGTTCCTGGTGTTTTTCTTTGGCCTCCTTCACTCTCTTGGCCAAAAGTTCAGCATATTCTGCAGCCTCTTCCTTGTTTTTCTTAGTACACTGTTTCTTCAGAGCAATAGGCCGCCGTTTGTGTTGCAGGACACGTGGAGGAACAAGATGCTGAATCTTGGGTGCTTTGGTCCTAGGTTCTTACCTTTTTTGTCTAGGGGCTTTCTCACAACATTCTAGCGGACATCATCCTCTTTAGAGAGATTGAAAAGTTTGCAGATTCTGCTAGCTCTTTTGAGCCCCACACGACGAGTCACAGTAGTATCAGCGAGTCCAGAAATATCCTTCTCCCCTTTTTTCACAATGAACAAGTTGAGAACACTCAGATTGGCAACCACAATGCAACCCCCAACAGATTTGTGCTTTCTTTCTCCAGTCCTCCTCCGTCTGTAACAGGAATGCCCCTCACTCAATAGCAGGCAGACACGGCCATGGGTCAAGACACCCTGCTTGATGGGGAAACCCTGCTTGTCATTCCCACCACTGATTCGGACCACATAACCCTTCCACTCTTCACCCAGAGCGTCAGCAGCAACTTCTGTGGCCATACGCTTCTCACAAAATGTACAAAGTTGGCATTCATCGTCCACTTCCATGAGTTTCTGGCAGCCAGTGACCGGGAAAGAGATGTTCAGCTTCATCCTGAAGCAGCCGACTACCTCCGAGGCACCACAAAAAAAGAGGCTAATGAAGACTTTCAATTTTCCTCATTCCTCTATATATATTAGTTGGAATTTTTCTCTAAGGAGAAGCTATCCCTTCTCTCTCAATTATTTATTCATTCATTTGTGCCCTTCATTTTTGCTTGTGTGTTCCCTCTGTTTCCCTTCTTTGCCAGGCCAGTAGGAATTTAGCAAAGCAATAGATAAAAACAAATATCATTTAAAAAGACAACTCCCAAAGTATTTTCAAATTTTTTGCACTATCCTGTCTAACCAGATGGACTAGTCAAACAACAAAAAACTTAGATTAAGATCAGACACACAAACAACATTGATCAAAGCAACATGAATCCATAAGAAACAAACTGACCAAAAAAAAGACAAAAGTCCTTACTCACTGACTGTGTGTGGTATCTTAGGGGCAAAAATTAAATCAATGCATTTTGACAACCAATGTTCATTTTGTTTGTCTCCAACTCTCTAACCGGGTAAAGTTTCTAAATAAAAGAAGAAGCTAATTGCTTTATTTCAAAATGGATAGTGGTTTTTAATGGTTTATTTTGGCTTGGGGCTTTTTCTCTCCAACCAGGACATCTATTCTTCTTCAGAGAACAAAACAGAAAATAAATTATTGGTACCGAAGTAGTATGAATATTGATACCATCAGATGTTTCTACCCTAAGAAAGATTATTTCCACATCTATCATCAATGAAATGTTTTGCAAAACAGGTTGTTTTTCCAACAGATTGGTGTATGGTGAATCAAAAAAGTTTGCATGTGAGGAGAATAAGCATTGATTCTAGAAATGAGCCACAATCTCTTGGGTGGCCTAAGAACAAGTTACCAAACTTGCCTAGACCTGATTTTTCCATCTGTGAAATGATGATAGTTTTTACCTACCTCATTAAGAGATGTCAGACATTAATTAATGTTCATAATGGGCTTGAGATCTGTGATTAAATCTGTTATCCTTATGGAAAACAGAGCCATTCAACCACTGAGGAGCAGTAAACAAATCAGGGGGATGTATAGTCCATGGAAAGAAATACTAAAGAGTGAAAAGTTAGTCAAGAATGAGGAGTGGGGGCTGGGACAAGAACCTCTTTCGGTGTGTAAGTATTCGTGCATTGTTATTGTTCATGGAATTAAGAAATACACCTCTCTGATGTCTCAATATGCGGACTCTTCTTCGCCACACTAAGGTTCTTAACCTTTTTCGTGTCATGGATATTTTTAACACTTCAGTGAAGCCACAGACCTCTTCTCATAATGCTTTTTAAATACATTAAAAAGTATGTAGGATTATGAAAGAAACCAATTTTATTAAGGCACAGTTATCATAATGTTTTTAAAAATTTAGTCAGAATTATATGTATGCTTCTTTATTAAATTAGATGAGATCCAATAGCAGTCTAATAACTACCATAATTTCAAAGTTGTGATGGTTGTAAACAACATTTCAAGATATTTGCAACAACTCTAATGTGATATAAAAATATCCGTGTTTTCTGTTAGTGATAAGGTTAGAGGAACTGCTCTTATTATTGTGGTTTGTTGCCTACATTTATAATTTTAAATTGCTAAGTTTTAGTTGGAAGTTACTGAAAATAAAGATGTATTATTCTTCCCATCCAATTTCACGGACCCTCTAAATTTTATCCATGGGCTTCTTGGGGTATTTGGATCTCAGGTTAAGAAACTCTGTTCTAAACCTATCCTGGAAACCCTCAGATAGCCAAATACTTGATATTATTTCTCCAAGTGCAATCAGGTGATCATAGCTATGGAGTGTTTATTAAAAATGCAAATCTCTTGACCTTTTCCTAGACCTGCCGAATCTGTATTTTTAACAAGCATTCAAGTGACTGATATACACACTAAAGTTTGAGAACTGCTTCAAAAGTGGTTACATCAATACTTATCTTCAATAGAATCACAATTATCAAGCCACAGATTCTTAAATATTAGTTTGAGGTATTACAATATCGTATAATATTATAATATGGTAGGTCTGGAAGGGGCCTAGAAATTTCAATCTTTTAATAGGCCTTTCAAATATTGTGATGAATATGTTCTCAACTCCATTATGAGAAATATTCCTAAACGAAGACACTAAAAGTCAAAGTATAAAATCTGCCCAGGAATGAGAGGAACCCAATCAGGAGCTTTCCATCAGAATCATCATCACAATACTCCACTACCCTTTCCTTTTCTGCACCAGTTAATACTCTTCAAAAGAAAATCTTTAGATAGAAGAATTAAATATGGAATCAATGCATTGTATCACAAAAGATACAAAAGGTGAGTGACATTCTCTGTAACTTTTAACATCATGCTTTAAACTGGTAGGCAAAAATTAAATGTCATCAACAACATGAAAAGCAGAAAAACAGAGAAAAAGAGCTGCAGAAGATCTAAAGATCATCTTGAGTTTCAACTACTTCCCTTTTTCTTCTGCCTCACAAATCTTTATCCCTATCCCAAAAATTCTCTGTAATTTGAGCTTCAGACCAGTAGATCCAATTGTCTACTAAACATTTACCCCTGCATACCACAGACAACTCAGACATGACAACCAAAACTGAAGTCATCACATTCCTCTGCAGAATGGCTTTCTCTTTCATATTGTGGGTCTTGGGTATTGGTACCATCTAGCAAGATATTCAGAAATTGTCCTAGACATCTCCCATCTCTCACTAAGTTTTTCTTTGCTAGGGGACGCTTTTGGAGTGATGGTCAGTGTTAAAGCTCCAGCAGTGACCTAGTGTTCTTCATGTCTGCATGTTTGGAGTGCCAGCCTCCAATGTGGCTGATGTCGTAAGATTGACATAGTGATTGGAAGAGTCCTTCTCAGACAGGTCTCATGCCCCAAACTAACTCCAAAAACACAACTGCAGCCCTAGGAAGGCTTAGGAGATGTGGCTTACTCCAGCTCAGATTTCAGACTCTGAAAGAAACGCCTTTTATTTCTATGATTCATTTTTTCCTTGTATTTATGTTTTCTTGCCCTTCACTCCATTCAAGTAGTAAGACTTTGAGTTCTAAGTTTAGGGTGTAGTTCTTGGAGAATGCCCTCTCAGACTGCCTGTGATCTAGGCAAGAGAAATTCTTGGGGGTTCACAGGGTCCTCGCTGAATCATGGAGTTTGGAGGCCAAAGACACCTAATAACACATGATTCGGAATTTGGAATTCTCATCACCAACATCTGGTGTAGGTAAGCTGACCAAAGTGAGTACATAGACAGGTTTAGGAGGTAAGATCACTGAAGAACCTCAAACCTGAAGGGCTGTTGCACTATTTATGGGTAAATCCCCCTAAGAAGAGCAAGGCTACTGCACCAGGACAGGATCTAGTAAGTGGACCATGGTCTTGATGAAGACAAAGATTCACTTCTAAAGTAGTGGGCTGATCTCAAGACAGAGCCTCAGTATGTAAACTTCTGATCCAGTCATATTGCTAGACTGCTCTGTGTTCTTCACTCCAGGATCGATTTTCCTTTTCATCCTATTCCTCAGTCAGGGCAGAAAGAGTAATATGTAACTCCAAAGGAAATAGAGCAAATTTCTGCTGGAGCAGAAAAATAGGTGGCAGAAAAGAATGTCTGCATCACTATGAGAAGGATAATTTTAACCAAGGCTATGTGGTTTCAATGCTGACAAAAGGTGAGATTTGGGGAATGAGACATGGCAGAGATAATCTACTTCTCAACGGGCCCCTGCATGTAGAGGGGTAGGAAGTGCTTACAGTAACAGTAGGAACAAACGAAGCTGGTTCCGCTAGGATTAAAGCAGCTCACAGAGTGGGGTCTATATTACTGAGCATGGGTGACCCTCAATTCAGGATTGTGAGGCCAAAACAATGGGAACCTTATGGGACAACAGGAATAATTCAAAAAAGAGAGAAGAGGAGGATCCCAGGAAAGGCCCACATCATGGAGGTGCAAACCTTGCAGTCACTGGTAGTGGACCCTGAACAACAGACAGGAATGGATTGGTCTCTTGGTGCAGTTGGAACCAAAAAGTCTTTATTTATTATTTTATTTTATTTTATTTTTCATACTGATGCCTTTTCTTTTTTTTAAAGATTGGTCCTAAGCTAACATCTCTTGCCCATCTTCCTCTTTTTTTTAATCTTTTTCTCCCCAAAGCCCCAGTACATAGTTGTATACCCTAGTTGTAGGTCCTTCTAGTTCTTCTATGTGGGACGCCACCCCAGCATGGCTTGTTGAGCTGTGAGCAGGTCTGAGCCCAGGATTCGAACCAGCGTACCCCAGGCCCCTGAAGTGGAGCATGCAAACTTAACCGCTATTCCACTGGGCCAGGCCCCTATTTTATTTTATTTTATTTTATTTTTCTGACTACTCCCTCACCCCAGAAAATACCAGTGCTCTTTTGGCATATGGCTGGTAGCAGTAATTGGATCTAGACCTGCTTTCTCAAATCCAGTAGGCACTAACCACATGTAGCTATTGAGCACTTGAAATGTGGTTAGTCTGAATTGAGAGATTCTTTACATATAAAATATCTATCGAATTTCAAAAACTTAGTACAAAAAAATGTAAAATATCTCATTAATTTTTATATTAACTACATGTTGAAAATATACTATTTTGGAGATATTGCTTTAAATAAACATATCACTAAAATTAATTTCATCTGTTTCTTTATTCTTTTTTAATGTAACTGTTAGAAAATTCAAAATTACATATATGGCTTGCATTATTTCTCCATTGGATGGTGCTGATCTAGACCAAGACATACCTTGGTTCCATGGCCATTGTTCTTTTTGTATGTGCTAAGGAACTAGTATTTAACCAATGATTCTAAAACTTAGTGTGTTTAAAAATCATCTGAGGAACATAAGAAAATGTCTTTCTTGCCTCCACCCTCCTAGCAAGATTCTAACTATTGCATTTGGGATGTAGACAATGAATTCGTATTTTCAACCAGTTCCCTAGGAGATTCTGATACAGGAAGTCCTCTGACCGTACCTTGAGAAATATTGGCTTAGGGTGAACAGCACTGCACTGATCATGTTTGATTCTAGGATGTTTTTCTCTTTTTCTAAATTTTGTGGGTGGGAGAAGCTGCTGTGATAATCTCATGTTCGTGCTGACTCTCTGAAACTTGGGCTAAGTACATCCAGTGATGGTTTTAGGATTGGATTAACCAAACTTTAAAAATGCTAAAACCTTTACCTCAGATTTAGTGGAAGATGGCCCAGGATACAGCTGCAGAGGAGAAATCTCAGGCTGCAGTGAGGGCCCTGAATTAGTTCCCTTGTATATGAGAATGTAAGAACTGAAAAGAAAATGTGCATGGGTGCAGGCAAGAAGGAGGGAGGCATGCAAGAGGGCCTGAGACACTGGATCCTATATTGAAGCTTTGACTTCTCTGTAGGAACAAGGGGTTGGCTTGATGCTGGGAAGAGATTTATATTACTAAAATGTATACGGTGTATTCACAAAATGACTAACATTATGTGCTGAAGTCAACAAGGGCTCACTGCATACCATGTGGTTAAGAGATGGATTTTGGAGCTAGACCATCTGAGTTCTAATAGTATCTCCGCCTTGGGCAAATCTTTTAACCTCTTTGCTTTTCTTTAAAATAGAAAAGATAATTGTACCTACCCATAAATTTGTTGTGAGAATTAAGTGATCTGATACATGTAGAAAATACAGAATTGTGTCCGGCACATAAGAGCTATATGAATGTTAGGTATTATTCTTGCATTACAGGGTGGTGAAATTTGCTGGGCAATATAGAGCTAAAGATACTTTACAATAAGGAAAGGAACAGAAGGAGACCACTTTACCTATTGCAGACAGCAATAGGAAGCAGCAAGTGCAAATGCTTGGAGAGGACAGGGAAGTTGCACAAATACTGATCTTACTCGGCTTACGACGGGGTTACGACTCGATAAACCTATCGTAAGTTGAAAATATCATAAGTCGAAAATGCATTTAATACATCTTACCTACCAAACATCATAGCTTAGCCTAGCCTACCTTAAATGTGCTCAGAACCCTTACATTAGCCTACAGTTGGGCAAAATCATCTAACACAGAGCCGATTTTATAATAAAGTGTTGAATATCTCATGTAGTTTATTGAATACTTACTGAAAGTGAAACAAAATGGTTGTGTGGGTACAGAATGGTTGTGAGTGTGTCAGTTATTCACCCTTGTGGTCGCGTCGTTGACTGGGAGCTGCGGCTCGCCGCTGCTGCCCAGCGTCACAGGCGAGTACCGTTCGGCATATTGCTAGCCCGGGAAAAGATCAAAAGTCAAAATCGAAGGATAGTTTCCACTGAACGCATATCACTTTCACACCATCATATAGTCAAAAAATCACAAGTCCAACCATCATAAGTGGAGAACCGTTTGTATGTGTATAAGGTATACTGGGAGATGAGGAGAGAGGGCAATAAAATAGGAAATAACAGAATCTGAAAGAAGGAGTTGCCTTTTGTAGATTGGAGTAAGCCTATCTAGCCTAATTTAAATATACATTCAAATTCAGTATTTACTTATTAAAAGTGCAAGCCAAATATAAAAAATATCTTTGGGTCAGATTACCCTAAGGGGCTAGCTCCCAGTCCCAGCCACATGTGCGGTTTCTAGAGTTGTCATGCGCCCTCTCAGTTAGAGTATTGTTCCTTCCTATTTCAGGTGTTTCTGGGGGAAACTTCAGGCCTTGAGGAGGGAATGGCCCATCTCTGGATGATGTCGGGGAGCTGTGGTGAGGATTATGTGCAGTTAAGGCATTTCTGATACTCTGCGATCTCCCTCAAATGGAGCAGCAACACCCCAAGTGTTAAGACCATGTGGGTTAAGAGGAGGAGGACAAAATAGCAGCTACTATCCGCTGTGTACTTGAGGGAACTCAAGGTGTTTCTTGCTTCACTTCGCCTCCAAAGGAGGGCAAGGAGAGATAAAAACAAAAGTAGGCAACAACGCTGGGGGCTGGCGTTCCTAATGCGACAAGTGAAAAGGTTAAAGCAGTACTTTCTCAACCTTTTTCAGCTTATGTCACGGCCCGAGGCAGCTGACGTGGAGTCCTAGCTGTCGGGCTTCTATCCCCCTACCTGCCCCAAAGGCACACTTCTGAGCCTTTCGCTGGAGAAGGACTCTTTCACGTCCCGGGAATACACGTGGTGTCACATCTGGCTTTTCCTCACTCAGTTTTTCTCTAAGAAACTTGCTTCCTTTATGGATAAAAGGCAGACAGCCCCAGGGCATCTCCTAATTGGGAAGGTGGTTTCCCCTTTGCTTTCCTCTCTTCTTCTCTTCCTAAACCTTCCCTTTTATTAAAGGTCACGCGGGGAAAGAGAGAAAAGAAGATTATTTGAGCTTTCTGTTCTTGGTCTTCAAGAAAAACATTTTTTCTGCTTATGATACACTTTGCTTGGAGTTGTTCTTCCTAAGCTCTTCTTACCATCTATAAGCCCCTCAAGAGCCCAGATCAGTATGTGGACTCAAGAGAAAGTGGCCAAGGGTGACAGGTGGACATTGGAAAGTGTGGAAAGATGTAGACCCAGAGCAAAAGGAAAGCAAAGCTGCCTCAGCAAAACACAAAACTGAGAATCACAGCACTGACCTCCATCTGCCAGGAACCAGAATCATTGTATTTAAAAGTAATTAAATACACTCACATAACTCTGGAAAGTTTAGTTGCCCCAGGTTTCAGATATTCAGAAGTATTAAGCATGGGAATGCGGTGGTTATAGAAAACCTCAATAGTATTCCATAAAATCAGTCACAGTGGTAGCTCTCCTAATTGACATTTACCTAACTCCTCACTCCCACTGGCTGACTGACGCCCCATGGTCCGATGAATCTTACCCTGAGGCTCCTTTCTAGTGCCTCCTAGTATGCTACTCTCCCAGATGAGTTGCGAGATTTCTAAGAGTTATATACGTGTTACCCAACCTATTTAAGCCAACTGTGCTTATTAGTATAATCACTTAATTTAATAAAATATTTATTCTTATTAAATTATAAATGAATATTAATATTTTTAAATTTAATACAATATTTTCCATTTTAAGTTATAAATAAATGCCAAAATATAACAGCAAAATTTAAAACCAAAGAAATACGAATGTGAAAAGAAAGATTTATATCTATAAAAACTAAATTTAATGCCTTGTAAAGCCTCAATAAAGGTGAGTCACTTTTAAAACGTTGCTGTCAAATTAGTGTTCAAGGCAACTGTAAAAATTGGGGGGAAAGTCTTAAAAGTCTAAAAAGGCTGCACCCAAATTGCTTTATAAGTATCATCAACTCCTATTTCACTTTAAAGAAACAGAAACTAGAAATCAGAAATGAGGCAATTTGTGTATTCCATCATGCCATTTTGAGTATTTTTTCATGCCAGAAAGAATATATCAGGAGACTTGTACTCAAGGAAAATTCATGAATAATGGACATTTATATATTTTAAGTAAAGATAAAATGTTTAAGATATGTTTGTACCATTTGTTTTTTATGATTTCCAAATCTTAACTGACTTTTTTGGTGTGAACCAAACAATTTTGGGTCATCTTTAGGTCCCAACTGCATGGTGGAAGATGGTTACTATTGAGTTTTTTTGAAATTTGTAACCGAATGTGTTTATGTAATTGCTTCATGGGATCGCATTGTTTTACTTCCAGGGAAAGAAATGACATCATATTACTGGAGGATATTTTCTAGTACCTACAAAATAATGTACAGGTGGTGAGAGGGGGACAAATAGGTAGGTGATGAGATAGCCTTCTCAGAACACCAATAAACCATAACTTTTGAAACAGCCTTAAATAGCTAAATAGAATTTATTTGGAAGGGTTTTTTTTTGCATTTAACTTTTGTTATTTAATAATTATTTTCTTGTAATAAAATATCTCAATAATACTGCACAACAATTTTTATATCGAACCCTAATTTTAGTAAGTTTCTGTAGGAATTAGTGAAAATAAAGTTATTTATGTAAACTGAAACTTAAGATTTCCAGCACAAATTCACACTATTATTGGGGTTCTTCAGGGTTTCATCAGGGATGCAGCACTCAGGTTCCTTTCCTTCTTTCTATCTGAAATTATATTATTCAGCTGTAAGTTTTTATAAAATGCATAATGAATATGCTAATCTGCAGGTAACTTTCAACAGACTCTAATTTTACTAGGAAAACTGTGTAGCTAAAAAAGTGGTTACCCGGGGCAGCCCCATGGCTTAGCGGTTAAGTGCACGCGCTCCGCTACTGGCAGCCCAGGTTGGGATCCTGAGCGCGCACCTACGCACCACTTCTCCAGCCATGCTGAGGCCGCATCCCACATACAGCAACTAGAAGGATGTGCAACTATGACATACAGCTATCTACTGGTGCTTTGGGGAAAAAAAAGGAGGAGGATTGGCAATAGATGTTAGCTCAGAGCCAGTCTTCCTCAGCAAAAAAAAAGAGGAGGATTAGCATGGATGATAGCTCAGGGCTGATCTTCCTCACAAAAAAAAATAAAGTGGTAACCCATTCATCTCTTTTTTTTTTGCTAAGGAAGATTAACCCTCAGCTAACATCTGCTGCCAATCTTCCTCTTTTTGCTTGAGGAAGATTCACCGCGAGCTAACACCTGAGCCAGTCTTCCTCTATTTTGTATGTGGGTCACTGTCACAGCATGACCACTGATGAGTGGCGTAGGTCCGTGCCTGGGAATCGAACCTGGGCTGCCGAAGTGGAGTGCACCGAACTTAACCACTAGGTCACAGGGCCAGCCCCTCCATTCACCTCTTTTTAATGCCCTAACACATTTTAAAAGTCAAGAGATGAGAAGGAGCAATATTAAATTCAGTATTCAAAATTAAGAATTTTTACATTAATGCTATCAAATAACTTTTACTCATTTAATATGTATAAGCTTGGTTTTTTCATAGATCAATTTTATTATATCAGGCATAACAGGAAAACTTTTCAATCACAATAACAGGTGACTAAGGGAAAACTTTTCTACCTAAGGGAAATTTTGAATTCTACTTATATTTTTGTTTTTTTTTTTTTTTTGTGAATAAGATCAGCTCTGAGCTAACATCCACGCCAATCCTCCTCTTTTTGCTGAGGAAGACTGGGCCTGGGCTAACATCCATGCCCATCTTCTTCTACTTTATATAAGACGCCGCCACAGCATGGCCTGACAAGCGGTGCATCGGTGCGCGCCCGGGATCTGAACCTGGGCCGCCAGCTGCGGAGTGAGCGCACTTAACCTCTATGCCACAGGGCCAGCCCCCTGCTTATACTTCATGAAATATAAACAGAAAAAAAGGAAGTCCAAGTAAACTCCTGTCATAACTCACCTGTGTCCCGTTACAAAGAAAATTCTTTATCTGTTTGAATTTATATTGCCAGGAACAGTGGTATATTTAACATTTCAGCAGAATGACTGATCGGCTTTAAATAAAATTCTATAACTCTTCTCATTAGAGCAGTTTCATGTGACAAATTATGCCTCAAAAAATTATAATAAAACTCCTCTCTCTACCTCGAGATCCCAAAAGGATGTAAAACACATTATGAGGTTCTACAATGATAATTAATTATAAAACTTAATCTGCACTCTTAATGGCACGTGTTTTTAAGTTGCATTTTTTTTTAACAACAAAGGACATACACTTTTTAAATAATTACATATCCCTATTCATTTATAACGAATATGGCAATGAACCTATTTTGCACTAACCGGATAGAAATCTTTATTTCCTCTTTTAAAAACTATTTATTGAGTGCTAAATATGCCTGGCACTATTCTAGATGCTGGAGATATAGCAGTAAACAAACAACTCTTATGGACTTTGTATTATAGCAGAGGGACATAGACAATAATAAAGTTAATAAGTAATTAATGACTAAGCTTTTCAACAAGGGCTATGGAAAAAAATAAAGCAGAGAAGGGAGATAAAGAGTGGAGGGGATATGGGGGATAGAAGGCGGTCTGAAATTTTAAATAGAATGGTCAAGAAAGGCCTCACTAAAAAGATATCGGTAGGGCGGGCTGACCCGGTGGCTTAGCGGTTAAGCACACGCGCTCCGCTACTGGCGGCCCGGGTTCGGATCCTGGGTGCGCACCGACGCACGGATTCTCCGGCCATGCTGAGGCTGCGTCCCACATACAGCAACTAGAAGGATGTGCAACTAAGACATACAACTATCTACTGGGGCTTTGGGGGGTAAAAAAAAAAGGAGGAGGATTGGCAATACATGTTAGCTCAGAGCCAGTCTTCCTCAGCAGAAAAAGAGGAGGATTAGCACAGATGTTAGCTCAGGGCTGATCTTCCTCACAAAAAAAAAAAAAAGAGAGAGAGAAGATATCGGTAGGGCTTGTAGACATTTGTAAAGACTTTGACTTTTATGTTAAGCAAAATGGGAAGCTTTGGAAGTTTGGAAAAGAGAAGTGGCATGATCTGACTTACTCTTCAAAAGGATCCCTAGCTGCTGTGTTGAGCATAGACTGGGGAGGGAGGCAGGGATGCAGAAGATGAGTTAAGAGGCTATTGTAGTAATCCAGATAAAAGATTAAGATGGTTTAAAAGTAGTGAAAAGTTTTTGGATTTGTGATGTCTTTTGAAGGTGAATTCTAAAAGAATTATTAATAGATTGAATGTAGGTATAAAAAAAAGAAAAATCAATGATTACTCCAAATTACAAATTCCTTATTGGAAAGCAGCATTCCAAAATAATTAAATTCAGCACCCACTTGTTAAATAAGAGCATCTTTTGAGATAATAATAACAACAACAATAATAGCTGTATTAGTCAGGAAGGTCTAGGTTATGCTTCTATGAGAAAAAAAGAAAAGAAAGGAAGAAAAGAAAAATCTCAGATAAAAGTCAATTTGTTCTTTTACACAAAGTTCACTGCAGGTTCAGGAGTGATTCTAGGGCAGCTGTGTTCCACGGATTTTCCAGTGATCCAGTTTACTTTGATGTGTTGGCTCTTTCATCTCAACTTGAGGCCTCCTCCATGACCAGTAGGTAAAGAAAGATGAAGAGTTATGAATGGGCTTTTCACTATCTCTGCCTGAAAGTGATGTGTATCACTTTTGCTCACATTTCATTCACCAAATCTAGTGGCACAGCTCTACTCAACAGCAAGGAAGCCGAGCAGTAGTATTCCATGTGTCAGGAAGGGGATAAGAATGTATAATACTACAAGCTAGCTTTGTCTACTGCATTAGTTAACATTATCCAGCATTTTCCATATGACAGGCTATGCTACGATCCACAAATAAAGACTTCCAGTGATCTGTTCTCAGTGGTTTCTACTTTGGAGTGACACTTAGGCATGTCCGCTCTGGGCTCATTATCCTAGATCCTAACAGATCTGGTTTCTAATCCACCGTGACCTGGATTTAACAATGCTCTGGGAAAACTCAACTACTCCCAGAATGTACATGCAATAAGGAAACAGGGATTACGTCTACTGGTTTCCACCTTCATCTGGGGGTCACAGCATACCCTGGGGATAGGATTATCATTCCCAAATAAACAAGCCACAGTTTAGCAGAGTCCGTGCTTAGGCATAAACGTTCATGAACTCTGTTCTTCCAATGTTTGGATATCAAATTTCTTGTTTTCTGAAGTTGATGCTGTGTCTGAAAAGATTAATTACCAAGGTGTCTAGGAGTTAGCCCTACCCTGGGGCATCCTCCAACTTCATAAATGTTACTCTCGGCCAACGAGCAGTTAACTTTTATACCTAGTAGGATTGAAAGAAACCCAGGGCACCCAACATGGCACCATATGTAATGAGGATTCCTGTAATAAGGACTGAATTGAGGCCCGGTATCTATGTTATGTTGCCTCTCCTTTCCCTCAGGTCACTCATCTCAGACCAAAACACAAGTGTTCATCCCAAATACAAACTTAGAAATTCAAGAGACTGTTAAAACCACTTTTGACACCTTAACATCTTTGAAGGGCATCCCTCTATGTTAACTATCCCAGAGCCATGCTGCAATTCTAAGTGGTGGTGGACAGGTTAATTCTGACCAACAATTTATCTTTTATTCAAGGGCATGCTCAGCCCTAGACATTATAACTCTTTGGTCCTCCTTGGTACGCCAAAACATACTCAGTTCAAGTTCAGTTTTTAGAAAATAGAGACTCAGTGTAAAGATGGAAAAATTTTTATTATCTTAGGAGCACATGTGACAATTCCTTTTATTGAGAGAAAGCTATTTTTATTGGGAAAATACTTTTCTTAAAGCTGAGTATAACAGCTGGGATCCTGAAAGTCTGGGTATTAGCTAGCATGAAATCTTAAGAGGAAGGGAAAAGTAACTCTCTATAATAGAAGCAGAGGAATTTGAGTTTCTGGGGAATATGTGAGAAGGGAAAAGGGAAGTGAGCAAAGTTGATGGATATATATACGAGAGAAGGGCCAGAGAGAGAAAACCCCTCTGGCACAATATCTGAGAAAGAACTTAGGAAATCAACAGTGTCTTACAAGAATATGAGCTGTGGCATGCAAACTGTTCCTCCTTGTCCCCTACAATAGCTCAAATAAAGTCTATATTTCTCACTCATATTTTAGTATGAGTCGATTTTTGTATGGAAGAACTGAGTTCTGCATCTCAGATTAGACAAAGTAAAATAAAGTAAGTATCTGAGAATGCAGTAGGCAAAAGGAAAAGGCATTTCCTGTTGACATCTTCATTACATCTTTTTTTTTTTTTTTTTGATGAGGAAGATTGCCCCCAAGCTAACATCTGTGCCAATCTTCCTCTATGTTGTATGTGGGACGCCGCCACAGCATGGCTTGTTGAGCAGTGTGTAGGTCCGTGCCTGGGATCTGAACCAGTGAACCCTGGGCCACCAAAGTGGAGCCTGTGAACTTAACCATTACGCCACCAGGCCGGCCCCCTTCATTACATCTCAAGACCTCTATATGCAGATTCTCCTCACCATTGTCCACCAGATGGACCGTGTGAAACTTGTTTTAGGAGAAATCCTCTAATCTTATTACCAGCCAGTGGTTTTGAGGGGAAATAAAAAACGTTATTTAAGAGAGGAGTTAACAGTGGAGACCAAGAGAAATTCACTAGAGCTTTTTTTAATGAAATTTTCCTACCTGACTGTGGTCATAATCCAATATTCTTTGAAATGGCTGACTATCTCAACAAGTTTGGCAGATACTGTCTAGATGCCCACAAACCCATATCTCTTCCTGAGCACACAGACAGTATTGCCCAGCATCTGTTGCAACTGAACGTGTGATAAGACTGAATTCTAGCCAATGGAATATGGGCATAAAGGACATGCGCCACCTCCAGCCTGACTCATAAAAACTTCCCTCGTAGGGTCTTTAATCTGCTACCTGATTGGAGAGGTCTTGGAGGACCTAGAATAGGGCACAGCCTAGGTCCTTGAAAAAATACTTGGAAGGCCTCCCAACCAGGGCCACCTACATGGGACTGTTGTGAGAGCAAGAAATAAACTTAATACATTAAGCTACTAAAATTTGGTGTTTATCTGTTGGAGCAGCTAGCATTACAACTTAACTAATACAAAGAATCACAGTTTTCACTACAAGGAAAGATTCGTATCTTTTCTCTGACACTTAAAATCATAGAATTTTAGACTTGAGTGAAATAAGAAATCACCTAGTCCAACCTATGTTCTGCATATAGGGAATCCCAAGTTTGTCCGTAATTCTTCATGAACTCTCTTCTAAGTAGGGTTACTAACTTCTTGCTTCGTTTCCCGCATCCTTCCACCATTCCCAGACTGGGTTTGGGTGTACCTTCCCCAAATATGATAATCTTAACTGTTCAGGAATGGTGCTTGTTTTTAGGTTACTCCTAAGTGTCCACGGAAACTCAGAAGCAAACTCCATGAGGTTACAAATAACAACTGTTCAAGGTGCTAATATTGTTCTGGATGAAGTTATACTCCAAACATTTGTGTAAGCATAAAAACAAGGTCCAATACTCTTCTTCCAGATGAGCTATATCCAGGAATTTAATACTTAGGACATTTGTTCATAGTTATTGTGATGTTCCGTGATTTTACCTTGGAAGTTTTTTTTGTTTTTTCTTTCTCCTGAATGCATCTTCCCCATTATGATTACTCTGTTACTTCAAAACAAACTCCCACATATCTGCCACTGATGAAAACTCTCGAATCAGTTTTGATCTTTGGCAAGCCAAGATTCTTCCAAAAGCATTTTTTCAATACTGGCTATTTATCTACTATTGTAAATATGTAATTTATTTTCTATATCACAAACATTTAGTCTCTATTTAGGAATCTTAGTTCAGTGCTTAACATCAGCAGCACTATTATGTGACCTGCTTGATGAAATATTATTTGGGGGTAAATATTCCCAGACCACCTTAGGGCATTCTGCGAATATGTTCTATTCTTCTTTTTCCAAGCAGTTCATATTTCACCTTCAGGGACTCATTTGTTCACTCCCATTGTGCAAAAATGTCTTTATACCTTATATTCCATTGCTACAGTAAAAGTTTAATACAGTAGTTAGTATGCAACAAAGTATATATTAAGCAAATGGTATATTAGATGTTTTATTCAAATGTCAAAGTAAAACTTTGTCATTTAAACAGCTCATAACAATAGCAACAAATTTCATCTTGTGTATATTTTCCAGATTTACGTCCCATTACAGAGTCAGTAATTCCTTCACAAGCCGTGGAGCATCAAAATAGGTCCCTAATAATTGAAACATTTTTAGCCTTCCTGCTTTGTAGTAACAATTGCCATTTGATGTTTTCCAGCATATTTTATTTTCTTCCTTCCAAGATAGATTTCCTTATTCTGACAGGACAGTGACTGAATTCTCATCATCTTTTAAAAATTACAATCAGGATGTTTCATAAAACTCATGTTTAATGTTATTATCTAGAAATCCATTTGATGAATTTTATTTTATTATAGTGTGGGGGTTTGTTTTCTTTTTTGAATGTTTGAAAATCTTTAACCCAGTTGGAAGCACATACAGTTAGCCTGATAAAATATTGGGTCTTTGTTTTCAGAATAAACAAATACTATTTCTAACTGTGTGGCATCAAAATAGCTTCCCATTATATTATCTTTTTACATAGAATATCCATTAGAAAAAATTTTCTAATGCTTCTTCCTTCTTAGTGTCTCATGTATTATTCTGTTTTTCCTCTTTCCATTGACACATCCTCGTGGGCTAGGTACTGATGCCTTTAGATCAGCATGACTACCATAGATTCCTAATTGATCTCTCTCTCTAAAATCTCCAGTCTCTTCTGTACATAATGGCCTTATTATTTTTCCCAAAATTATTCCATTAGATCATTTTCTTATTCAATAACTTGCCATTGTTGGCCAAAGTAGTAATTTCTTTGTCTGCCAATCATATCTAACTCATTTTTGTAACCCTGGCTCTTAAAACCAAGTATGTCTATACTAGATAATTCTTTTTTATGAATGGCTCCAAAATTATTTCACAGAGGTGCCAGAGGAGTGCATAGCAGAAAGCAAGTAATACTGTAAGGGAAAAAGAAAGCCAAGAAAAATAACGTGCAACGAATTCTTATCATATCATCTTACATATTTCCCTCAAACAGCCTGTGAGCTAGACATCATTATTCTCATTTCATAGATGAGAAACTGAGGCTAAATAGTTATGACCAAGGGCATACAGCTTCAAAGTAGCAAGTCAAGAGTCAAAGACGGGTCTGACTACAAAAACTTTCTGCCTCTGTCTCTTGCCTCAGGTGGTGCTATCTATGTTTTGAATCAAGAGTATTAGTTTCTCAGCTGAGAGGGAGGGGGGAATTCTATGATAGGAAGAGGGAACAGTATGAACAGATAGACACTCATATACCTGGGGCATTTGGGAAAATTGAGTTGTCAACTATTAGAGCATAGTTCCACCACCACTTCCGTTGGTGGATCAGGTAGACAGATTAGAGAACCTACCAGTGGTTTGGAGCAGGACTTGTGGTAGAGAGTGGAATTACCAAGCAGTTAGCCATGACAATTTGTATGTTACCAGAGGTGTTCTGGAGCAAGATGGAGCTATCCGCTCTCTTCCTCAAAGGTATCCACTATTCTAACTTCTACAATTTAGTTTCTGATGTTTATATTAGTGGAATCATGCAGCTGTATTATTGGACGTCTGGTTTCTTTCAGTCAATATTATATTTCTGAGATTCATCCCTACTGTGTATGTAGCTATAGATTATGTTCACTTTCACTGCTGAATGGTACTCTATTTCATGAATATGCCACTCATTATTTATTTATTGTTTTAATTATTATTTTACTGTGGTGATAATACTTAACACAAATCTATCTTCTTAACAAACTTTAAATGTACAATACACTATAATTGACTAAAGATACAATGTTATACAGCAGATCTCCAGAGCTTATTCACCTTACTTATCTGAAACTTGATGCCTGTTGATTAATAATTCCCCATTTCCCTCTCCAGCCAGTCTCTGGTAAACCATCATTCCAGTTTTTGACTTGATGCATTTAACTATTTTCGATATGTCATGTAAGTAGAATCATGTAATACTTGTCTTTCTGTATCTGGTTTATTTCACTTAGCATAATGTCCCCAAGTTCCATCCATGTTGTCACATATTGCAAGATTTCCTTCTTTATTAAGGCTGAATAGTGTTCCACCATATGTATATACCCCATTTTCTTTTTATTTATCCATTCTATATCTATCTGGGTTGTTTCCAGTTTGTAGCCGTAATAAACAATACTGTTATGAATTTCCAGTGCAGTTTTGATGTGCATGTCTGTATTTCTGTTGGGTGTATACCTGAGACTGAAATTGCTGTTCACTGAGTGTGTATATGATTTAGTAGATAATATCATTTTTCCAAAGTTGTTGTATCAATTATACTCCTACCAAATGCATATGAGAGTTGCAGATCAACATCAACAGTTAGTATCCAAATACACATCAACTTTTGATATTGATATTTTTAACTTAAACCATCCTGATCACTGGGTAACGTTTAATCACTGTAGTTTAACTTTCTTTTATTCATTTATGTTTTTTTGTGAGGAAGATGGGCCCTGAGCTAACATCTGCCAATCCTCCTCTTTTTGCTGTGGAAGACTGGCCGTGAGCTAACATCCATGTCCATCTTCCTCCACTTTATATGGGACGCCGCCACAGCATGGGTTGCCAAGCGGTGCATCGGTGCGCACCCAAGATCTGAACCGCCGAACCCCAGGCTGCCGCAGCGGAGCGCGCGCACTTAACCACTTGCACCACCAGGCCGGCCCCCGTTGTTTAACTTTCATTTCTCTGTTGACTAATGATGTTGAGTATCTTTTAATATATTTATCTATCATTTGTATATCGTATTTTATGATATACCTATTCGTTTCTTATCCATTCTTCTATTGTTATCTGTCATTAATTTGTAGGGTTTCTTTGTTATACACATTGCAAACGTCTTTTCCTGTCGGTTGCTTGCCTTTTCACTGTCTTAATGGTATCTTGCAATGAACAGAAGTTCTTAATTTTAATATTGTCCACTATGTCAATATTTGCCAATATTTTCCTTTCTAGTTAGTGTAATACTAGTGTTTTTTGTAATACTAATTAAGAAATATTAGCCTATAGATGTGGGATGATAAATAAGAGGTGTCTCTAACAATCGGGAATCAATTAAGGACAGGATCAAAGCAGGCACAGAAAGGGAACAAGCGAGCAGAGACAGATCATGAACCGTTAGGTTCACGGTATGTGGGTGTGTTGGGATGACTTAAGGCTACGGAATCGAGACGGACACTACCTCTTACTCAGGTCTTCCCTGCCAAACAGGACTCAGTCTAAGTTTCTTTGGAATGACCTAAGAAACAGCTGGCATGCATTTAGGGGCTTGCTATGAGAGGCTGGGTTGCAGCACACCAGATTGCCAGGGCACTGCTTTCACTATGTACTCTGTTTCCCCACCTGAAGACGTAGGGCCTGGACGAAGAGCAGTGTGTATGTCAGCCAGGCTTGGCACGAAGGAATAAAAGACAGCGGAAACGAGCAGCGGTAAATACAGACAGGAGCACCAAATTCAATGAATGAATAATACCAATTCAATGACTGATCTTGAAGAACTTTATGAACTGTTCTCAAACAGGTACAAGTGCTAATGCCTATAATATAGGACGAGCCATCCGGTGTTTCCCATGTGGTCTGTCTGCCTTGACGTTTGGTATATAGATTTCTACATACTTTATATTGTTTCTCGCATATTAGAGTATATTATTCAGTTTTTCCTGTTTTAAGAGTCAAATCTGCTTCTGAAAAAAGACAGGAAGGGGAGAGAAATTTGTTTGGTTAATTGAAAAAAATCAAGAAGTTCATGATTTCAGGCATGACTAGATCCAGGGAATCAAAGACAAATCATTGGGTCTCAGTCTCTCTCTCTCTCTCAATCTTTCTCTCTGTCTCTGAAGTCTGTGTATATTAGCAAAAGCACATATTGAGGCAGTGTACAATAGTGGTAATGAACACAGGTTCTAGATCCAGACCGCATAGTTTCAACTCTCAGCTTTAACATTAACTTTGAAACTTTGGGCAAGACATTTAGCCTTATTTACCTCATCTTTAGATTGGGGATGATAAATGTCAACCCTGCCTCTAAGGGTTATTGTAGGACTAAATGATTAATTGTGTGGTTAATTAACACATAGTAAGCTCAATTAATATTATCTAGCCATATCTTGATTCTATTTTCCTCTGCATTAACTTCAGTCTCAGGATCTCCTTAGACAGGATCTCCACATATGGTAGCAAAACTGCTACCAGCAGCTCAAGATTTTTTTTTTTTATAATTTTATTTATTTATTTATTTTTCCCCAAAAGCCCCAGTAGATAGCTGTATGTCATAGTTGCACATCCTTCTAGTTGCTGTCTGTGGGACGCAGCCTCAGCATGGCCGGAGAAGCGGTGCGTTGGTGCGCGCCCGGGATCCGAACCCGAGCCGCCAGCAGCGGAGCGCGCGCACCCAACCACTAAGCCACGGGCCGGCCCTCAAGATTTTTACTATTAAGTTTAAATCTGTTGTAAAGAGAGATTTCCTATCCCCAATCATTCCAACATATAGCTCAGAAATGAGTTTTGTGCCTTTGATATTCCTGTCTTCTATTGTGTAGTTATCCATGACCCAAGCACTGTGGCGAGGCTAATGTGGTTCTCTGACTGGATCAAATAATCACTCCTGGATCCAAGCTGGTGGGATCAGTCCCAATCTAGCAACGTGGCTTGACAATGGAAGAGGGGCAATGCCCTAAAAAAAGCTAACGCCTTTACCTTAAGAAAAAAGAACGTACTGGCTAAGCTAAAACCCCAAGTGTACAAGAACAGAGGGCATCGTGTAGGTTTTCTTGGGCAGCTCCTCCAGCTATCAATCAGAGGTTTGTTCTTAGAGGGGCAGGAAACAGGACAGCAAGGATGGAAGCTGTGATGGCAATGAATGCTGTGATGAGCTCAATGGGTAGAGCTATACACTCCTGGAAAATTCCACTGTGATGGATTATGACTTGCATCTCTATACTATGTAACAATGGAAATGATCTTCTAGAACATGGTTGGTGCAGTAATTGGTCTAAGATGGTGGGTGATGGACAAGTGGATATGGAGATGGATAACTCTGAGCAGTGACTGCTGGAAGGCATGAGGAAAAAAGGGCTCAATGGTAGGATATCAGTGTTAGGTAGTTTTTCTTATTAAATCATATGACAATGACCAAGGGAATTGGAGATTCAGTCAAGAGAACGAAGTCTGCCATTTTGGCGAGTGCATCTACCAAGACTGTGATATAATCTTTGGAAAGATGCAAATATCTTATGAAATCTAGGGTGATAGTTTCTCAGAGGGGCTGGGAGTCAGGGTGAATGAAGCAAGTCTTCCAGGATTTTCTGATCCCAAAGAAGTAAGTAACTAGGTGGTGCTATAGCGTAGGGCATTGTGTTGGAAGAGGGAGTACGTGAAATTTCTAAGAGCAACATGAGTATGAGGGCACAATGAAGACTCATGTTTGTATTTCCTCATTTGAATCATGGGGCAGGGTATTTTTGTCTAGTTTAGGACCTGACAGGGGCTCTGCCTGGCTCACTACCAGACACTAAAAGGCATAATCTCCACTTGTTGTTTCTGCCTAATTGTCTCAGTTATTGCCAATTATGGCCAACTAGTGGACTCGCAGTCTGGGCCAGCTTCCCAGTCAGTGCTCTCTTGAGCTCCTCTTGGTTTAAGCCATAAATGTGGGCTAGTTTCAGCCCAGTTGCTGCTAGAAGAACCAAAATTCTACATCTACACTCTCCAAAACAGAAGTGCTAAATTATTTTGTTAGGGTAGGTTGGACACTTCAGACATAGCCTAGAAGATGGCCAGAAACCCCCACATAATTCCTCAATGGGGACTGCCAGGTTATCTAAATAAAATTCACCATTTATCTATGCATAGTTAGCAAGAAACTAAAAATGTCACTTTTTTAGATTCCATATTCATGCATTCAAAAAATATTTATTGAGCACCTATTACGTGCCAGGAACCTTTTTAGGTGCTGGGAATGTTACTGTGAGTGCAGCAGATAGAAATCACTGCCCTCATCTATCTCACATTCTAGTAGGGTAAGGCAGACATTAAACAAAATAAGGAAAACACACAGCAAGGAAGAAATGTCATAATGTCTGAGACTTTCTTTAAAATACACCAGAAAAAAAAGTAATGGGGGTATAGATTAAATAAGATTGGTAAAATATTGATAATTATTGAAGCTTAGTGATGGGAACATGGGGATTCATTATACCATTCATACACACACACACATACGCACTTATTCATTTGTAAGAAAAGCTATATAGAAAATGAAAGCAGAATAGGAGAATAAGGAGTGGTTGGGGTACAATTATAAGCAGAGTGGTCAGGATAGGCCTGCTGAAAGGTAACATCTGAGCAAAGATCATATGGATAGGGTTACTCACTCTTCTCAGATATATAATGACAATGAGGTCTTTTCATTTTCTACAACCTATCTGATCTTCCTTGTGAGCCCCTACCCTTTTGGGAAGTAAGGAAGAAAAAAACCTACATTTCATCCAACCCAGGAAAACCTCAGCCTAATCTACTTGTCACCTCAAAGATGTAGGATCGGACAAACTGACACGGCGGTGTGGAGACACAAACCTCTATCACCTATAGTGAACACAACCTTGTCAGTTATCTATAACAGGTCTAAGGTACCCAAGTATCTTCGAAGTCTGCAAGTCTGTACATTTTTATGCCTAACCCAAGTTTATCATTTTTATGTTCTCATCTTTCTTGCACAAGATCCCTCTCCCTAACTGCTCCCCAGTTTTTCCTCAAGGTGACACTAACTAGATCACAGGTTGCTCTACCACTGTTTAACAGTTACTTCATTTTCTTATTAAAATAGCATTATGATAAGGAGGGATTCCATTGCTCAAGCCATCAGGCGTGAGGCCTGTACAGTGTAATGTCAGCGATAGCCTGTCCTTTGGTCAAACTCCACTGTGGCTTTAGCTCATCCTATGCTTATCGGCTTAAGAATGTAAACATTCTGCAGTTGCCTCATCTGTATTTCTCACAATGTCTTGGTGACCTTATACTTTCCCCTGAATTCAGTGACTTCATACAGTCTGCTTTTTATAACCTACATTAATACAATCCCATTCTCCAATAAAAGATATTTTGCCTCTGATCAATTCTACTCAACACCAAGAATTTGAAGACTGATCCTTCAGATCCTCTCCCTAAGCACTGCCCCCGACCCCCGCCCACCCCCTTGAGAAGCCGACTTAACCTCTCTCCTTTTTCTGTCTCATTCAATCCCCCCTTTTGAAAACTCTAGGCTAGTAATTTTTTTAAAACTTAGATCACAGTTTAGTGTGTTGTGAATAGAGTATTAAAAAGAAATGCAATTGTAGCGGATAGAGCATATCAAAATGCATTGCAAGTAATACGAGTAAATTTTTTGTGTTTGCTTCAGGTATAAAATACATATGCTGAATATTATCCATACATGTGAACTGGGTCACCACACAATGTTTCCTATTGTGGTTAGTGGTGCTTTGAAAGCCGGGAAGCTATCAGGGCTCACTTTTGCTATGTTAAATGCAAGTAAAAGGAGTTTAGGAAAAGCTTTTCACTCTCCATGTTTGCAGGACAATTACCTTCCTAGAGAGGTCAGGAAAGTCAGCTTTGGAGTCTAAAGCTCATCAAAGTCCTTTTTGGTGTAGCTTCTTTCCTGTAATAGCCTCTGGCTCCCTTGTGTAATGAGCCTCAAGACCAGGGCAAGGAAGGCTGCAAAGAAGCTCTAAGTTGTATCAGTGTAATATTGTAAATATCACCCTATTAAACATGCCAATCATAAGTCTTGGGCTTCCATATAGATTTGCAGTTGCTTAAGCAACAAAGGCAATTTTTCTTATTGACCCCAAGACATGTTTGAGGAGATAAAGCAATGATGGCTTGCAGATCCCTGAAACAGCTGTGGCAGGAGATGCTGGTACCTGCAGGACAAGCAGTTTCTCTCTTTAACAAACGAGTTCTGCCAGGTAGGTAAGCATAAATATTGTGGTCAGCAGTCCCCTCCCTTATCTCTGGCCTTTAACAGATGCACTTATCCCATTAGAAAGTAAGGATTTTTGTTGACAGCTATGTCATTAGTAGCCAGAACAACATCTAGCATATAAGGTACACTCAAAAAATATTTGTTGAAAAAACTGCTGTTTGAATTGTATTTTTGCATATATCTTTAAGAAAAGTATGTTCCTAGAATGAACAGTTGCAGCAAAATGTCCATTGTCCCCACATAGGGATTGGGTGTTAGGCTGCCTGGGCTGCAGACCATTGGGCATTAGAATGGCTACGGTGACCGCATTACCAGCAGAGGTCCAGAATAGAGAAAGCCAGGTCAGAATCCCAAGATTCAAGATTTAAGAGCCAGAACTTACATATAAAAGTCAAGTTTTTAGTAATCTGAAGAGATGGAATGAGGACTCAGGGTATGTATAAGAAATGGACAGAAACAGAGAAGTGGGGACCAGACCGGTTTCTGCAAACACCAGTGGGTGGTTTCTTTTATAGGCCAACAGGTAAGTGACACAGGGTGAGTTAGATGATGAAGAGGTGCCATGTTGAAAGAGAAAATGGGAAGATGGTTAGAGAAATAAAACTGGATATGTAGGTGGGCTTTTGCGCGAAAAAAGGAAAAAAGTGAGGGCCTGAATAAAGCAGAGGAAAAAATAGATTTTAGACACATTTCTGATTAGAACTTGCAAGACTTAGTGATCAACTGTTAGTATGATATGAAGGAAGAAAAACAATGACTAAGGTCATTTATTTGGGGGAACTGGGAATACAGTGACTGTATTAAAAAGAGATAGAGACTCTATGGGGAGTGGTGTTGTTCCCCCATAAACTCATTACCTTTATGAGTTTAGTTTTGGACACAATAAATTTGAAGTTTCTGCAGAAAAGTCAAGTTGAGAGGTCAAAAAGACGTTTGGAAATTCTCATCTAGATCTCAGAAAAGAGGTTAGAGATGGAGCTAAAGATTCAGGAATCCATTTGTGTATAAGTGCTAATTAATTTCATAGGACTAACTTGAATGCAAAGATTGCTTATGGACTCATATAGAGAAAAGAGAGTAAATGATGAGGTACTCTAAAATTTAGGGGTAAATGGAAGAAGTGAGAGGAAAACAGATAAAATAGGATTGGTGGTATTTTCCAAGAAGATGAATTTGACATTTAAGCCTTGTTTTCTTGTCCTTTCTCCATGATTATGCCACATGTGATAGCCAAAATTAATGAGCTCTTTCAAATTTCTTCCTTTCTCTCCCCTATTTCCATATACACATATAAGCTGGGATCCAGCAGACACTCTGAGATTCTGAGATCCGCATGTAGGAGGTTTGTTAGGGGGCAGGAGGATACTCTTTGGAACAAATTGTGTGAGAGTTAAGAGAAGTAGGATTGGATAGAGGGAGAAGTTGAACTGTGGTGTAGTCGGAACAGAGGCCTCAGTGACCCATGGGAGCTCTGAAGCCCCTTCAGAGAAGCTCTGAATTAAGGCAAGGGTACCAAACCTTTGTATCCCAACATGGACACAAGGGGTGTAAATTTGAAGGTGGTAGCTTCTTTAACTCAAGATAATTTCCAGAGAAGAATGTAGCTATGAGCAGTCAGCAGCCCACACTCTAGGCAGATGTGGGCACAAATGTCTCAGTCCTTAAGAGGCTGGAATCTGGGTGTCACTGCACAGCATCCCCTACAGATTCTCATTTATATCTTTATATGGGGGTGTGTATGTGTGTGTGTGTGTGTGTATTTGGTGATTCTCTGGTTTTTCAGTAGCCTATTATAAAAAAATGATTACTGATGACAGAGGTATTCTGGTGATAGAACAAATATATTGGTAAACTTACTGACTGCACCTGCTGTTGTTGCTGAAGCTGCTAGTAAGAACAATTTTCCAACTCATATCCTAGAGGCAGAGAGCATAAACTTGGGTGGGAAAAACAAGGTTGAGGGAGCTCGTCTCTTCCCTGAGAGAAACAGTCAATAAAAATGTGTCTCCTATGCTTCTGATCTTTACAGTTTCCTCATATTGCAGCACTAGAACAGGAACTACACCATATTATTTAGAGCTAAATAATAACAAATACAATTTTTGCCAGAAATTTTAAAAGCGTATCAAAGTTCTTGCTAAGAATAATTTTAACAGACATATAGATGTCTCTATAATGTGCTGTAAGTAATATTTTTTTTTTTGTGAGGAAGATCAGCCCTGAGCTAACATCCATGCCAATCCTCCTTTTTTTTTTGCTGAGGAAGACTGGCCTTGGGCTAACATCCGTGCCCATCTCCCTCCACCTTATATGGGACGCCACCACAGCATGGCCTGACAAGCTGTGCGTCAGTGCGCGCCCGGGATCCGAACCTGGGCCGCCAGCAGCAGAGCACACGCACTTAACTGCTATGCCACGGGGCCGGCCCCGTAAGTAATTATTTTTATAGGTCATCCAAACTTAATACTATCGTACAAGGCAAACCTAAGAGTTTTATGCTTATATATTTCTGGGTTGTCTCAAGTCCTCTTTGTAAAGAATTCAGATGTATATAAATATTAACATATTAATAGAAAAATAGTTAATTAAAACTAGGTAATGGAATCAGGAGAATGTATCATATTTATCTGTGAATAAATGTAAATTAATGATTTTTGAATTGTTTTTGTATTAAGTAATTCTGAGGGGGTAAACCTGACCTTATTCAAGCCTAAATTTCTTCAGATCTCTTCTGAATCCACTACGAAGTTTATAACGTGTCCATTTCACAGATATATTAAAGAAATGGTTGGTTGGGGTGGAGTGGCGTGGCTAAGGACAAAATTAAACAGACTCTGCCATCAAGTGGCTAGGTAATCTTGGATACATCATGTAAGCTCTTCAGGTTTTCATTTTCTTATCTGTAAAATGAGGAGGTTAGACAATTACTAAGGACCCTTCATGCTCTAAGGGACATATCAGAGGGATAAATGGTTCGTCAGCAATGAGTTCAAACAGCATGTAGCACATGTTACTGAAGGAAGTGTTTTTAAAGTAGAATTACAGGATTTTGCCTCTGAAATATATATAAGCTATAGAATTCCTGAAAGTAGTCTATGACTGCCCTCTCCTGTTAATTATATGGTGAGGAGAAGAAATAAACCAAATACAAAGGGTTTTTATTTTAAACTAACTGATAAGATTCCTACCACCCTGTCCAACAAATATCCATTTACTCAGAAAGGAGGAAATATGTTAAAATAACACATTCATGTGAGTTTGATCAAACATTGCACATTTTTACAGTTATGAGAAAGCCCATGGCTATCACTGCATTAAGAAATTGACCCAAGGAAATAATATGCAACATATGAGGCATCATCAATTCATGTCATTAAACGTAAGTGTGGTGCTTAAAAGAATAAAAACATTTTTAAATGCCATAAAGCAGCAGAGCTAATCTAGTTATTATTTTGCCTCCAAAAAAGCAGCAAGAAAATTTCTATTATATGCTTGCCCAAATCTCAAAGTTCAATGACGTATCCCAAATATCTTTAATGTCTCTTGACAACTAATGGTGCTATTAGGTATTTGATTTAAATTTCCTTTGTTTTTATTCTATATCTTTGGTTGTTGTTGTTGTTTTATTCTGAGCATCAGAAAACAGCATTTTAAAATTGCAACATGAATTCCCATACTTCTACACTCAAAATACAACTATTTCATTCATTCAACAACTTTTTTTTAATTGAGATATAACTCACTTACCATAAACTTCACTCTTTTAAAGTATATAATTCAGTGCTTTTTATCATAGTCACAAGGGACAACTATTTATTGAACGCCTACTATGTGCCAGGTTTCTGTTCAATTTGATTTTCATGTAGTAGAAGTCAGAGTTTTCAAATTATAACGTGAACATTCCTTACTTTTGCCAGAAAAACCAGGTACTGTTGGAATAATTCTTGGTTCCTGACCAGAGACAAATTTAGACAATGAGGAAAATGGAATATGCTGAGAAAGCAGGAAGTGAGATAGGGTTTGGAGAACTAGATCAGAACTGTCCCACTGTCAATGAACCTCATCACGTGTGGCATTTGGGGCATGGATAGTCCCTGGTAGAATGTGGGGGCCCGGTTACTAAAACTTTCACCAATTGTGACTTGGGAGATTATTCTGATGCAGAGGAATGCCCTATGTGGGGCAAAATACAGGCAGTTCAAAAGTGTGTGTACGTGTATGAACAATGGATACAAGCTATGATTGGCTGGCCATTAGGTTAGACGGTTAAACCTGAGAGCAGTTAACAAACAAGTGGAAACTCTCTACTTCACTAGCTGTGAAGCTACTAAAGCAGGCCAGACGGCTTGCTGAGCAACTGCCATAGACGCCCTTCACTCCTGCCCTGGGAAACTGAAAAAGCTTGACTACCAGACTCAGAACTTCATTATCAAGAAGCTTCAAAAACAATTGCAGCCAGGCCGGCCTGGTGGCTTAGTGGTTAAGTGTGCGTGCTCCGCTACGGGCGGCCCGGGTTCGGATCCAGGGCGCGCACCGATGCACCGCTTCTCCGGCCATGCTGAGGCCGCGTCCCACATACAGCAACTAGAAGGATGTGCAACTATGACATACAACTATCTACTGGGGCTTTGAGGAAGGGAAAAAAAGGAGGAGGATTGGCAATAGATGTTAGCTCAGAGCTGGTCTTCCCCAGCAAAAACGAGGATTAGCACGGATGTTAGCTCAGGGCCGATCTCCCTCACAAAAAAAAAAAAAAAATTGAAGCCAAAGATAGGTAACTTGTTGGAAAACTTGGGACACCGACGCATGGGATGGGGACAGCTGGATGGATGCCCGCAAAGATTCTGGCTCCTGAGACCCCTCTGAACACTGAGAGCCTACAAAGGTTGCCCACCTTTCTTACTAAAAGCTAACACTCCTCCCACACAGAAAGCCACTGCAGCGAGTGCTTCTGAATAAAGCAACAGAGAGCCCTCTCAGAAACTTATCCCACCTCCTCTCATGGCAGTCACGCCAATAACTAGGGTTAAGTCACAGCATAATCTACATGGGAATGTGCTAGGCCTGATCTATACCCCAAAGAAGCTGCCAGAATGAGTCAACATATATTGGCAGGAAAAAGGGAAGTTTTTAGGACTGGATTTTGAGGGTGCCTAGTCAAGAGACCTAGCATATAAGATTGGATAATGGTGAGCTTATTGACTTGGAGGCACTCTTGAGATATGGGATGTAACACCATGGCAGGCCCCAGGCGCAAACTCCCCGTTAGGATGGTTCCTAGAAGTCTGGAGAAAGTAATAGCCTGTGCTGAGAGATCTTGAAATGCTTAAATTGCCATGGCAGTCAGTGGAGGGCGGGATTAAAAACCTCAAGGGGAGTGGGCAGGCTGGAGTGCATATATTATGTGAGGCCAGAAGCCCTTAGGGAAGATTATGGGAGGGGCCAGAGGATACATCATTCACCAAGGCCCTCAGTAAGAGAGACATCCTGGTAAAAGAGACACCACCCTCAGCACGAAGTTCAGTGACAGTTCACCTCTGAGGGCCAGGGCTCACAGTAGGAGATGCTATCACAGAGCTTGGCTTATTAATAGCAATGGGAATGATGGGGCCCAGAAGCATAGTAGATCCAGGAGGCAGAACTTAATGCCAGAAGTCAGAGTAGTCACAACTATCAGAATGACTGGCAAAATCAGAGTGATAGCCAAGGGAGCTTGACCTAGAAAGAGTTGTGGAGATGTTTTATAGAACCCAGTGCTCCTAGGGGAAAAATAAATGGGCAGGGAATAAAGGTACTACCTAATATACGTAATCAAAGAAAGCAAGAGTGGATGAGGGTGGTCACTACAATAAAAAGTGTCACGATCTCTTGTCCAGTTTCCAGATCTGAGTCAATTTTCAGACCCAGAACCTACTGACTATAAAGGTGGCCAAGTCCTGGAGGAAAGGACCCCACAACTCTATGGCAAGTATATACTGTAATAATTCTTCTAGTCCTTCCTCAAAGGGACCTACACCATTTTCTCAGGTGACTGCACACTGAGAAAGGGGGAATATCTAGACATTTCAGGAAAAATTAGACACAGGATCTGAGTTGACATTGATACTTAGAGACCCAGATTATCATCTTGGTCTCCTCATTAAGAGTAGGAACATACAGAAGCCAGGCAATAAATGGCCAAATCCTGGCTCAGAGTAGGTACACTGGGTCCATGGAAACACCTAGTGGTCATTTCCTCAGTCCCTGAAGGTTACAACTCTGAGTAACATACTTGGCAGTTGGAGTAATCCCCACTTTGGGTTTTAGCTCCTGAAGTAAGAGCTGTTACAGTGGGGAAGGCCAAGTAGAAGTCTTGGAAATTGATACCCAGCCTGCTTCAGACAAAATAAACCAAAAACAATGTATCATATTTTGGGTGTGCATGGCAGAGATTAGCGCCACTCTTAAGGATCACAAGAATGCCTGGGTGGAGGTCTGTGATGGTTAATTTTCTGTGTCAACTTGACTGGGCCACAGGGTGCCTGGACATTTGGTTAAACACTTTGGGTGTGTCTGTGAGAGAGTTTCTGGATGAGATTAATATTTGAATTGGTAGACTGAGCAGACTGTCCTCCCCAAGGTGGGTGGGCCTCATCCACTCTGTTGAAGGCCTGAATAGAACAAAAAGGCTGAGTAAGGGAGAATTTGCTTTCTCCTCTTGTCTTCAAGCGGGGACGTCAGTCTTCTGCCTTTGGACTCTGACGTGGACCGGAACTTATACCATCAGCTCTCCTGGTTCTCAAGTCTTTAGACTGGGACTGAAACTATACCATAGGCTCTCCTGGGTCTCCAGCTTACTGACCATAGATCTTTGGACTTCTCAGTCTCTATAACTGCAGGAGCCAGTTCCTTGTAATAAATTTCTTTTTATATATACCCTATTGGTTCTGTTTCTCTGGAGAACCCTAATACATGGTCCCTATCATATCTCCATTTAATTCACCTCTCTGCCCCCTGCAAAAACTGGATGAATTCTGGAGAATGACCCTAGACTACTGCAAGCCCAACCAAGTAATAGCCCTGATTGCAGGTGTCAGACTCAACCTGTCTCTTTAGTAGAGCATATTACTATGGCTTCAGTCTCACAATTTGGGGTAAAGCAAACTGAGCACAGAACCTTCTGGATGTTTATGCTATTTTCTTTCTTTCTTTTCTTTCTTTTTTTTTTTTTGCTGGGAAAGATTCATCCTGAGCTAACATCTGTCGCCAATCCTCTTTTTTTTTCCCCCTCTCCCAAAGCCCCAGTACATAGTTGTATACTGTAGTGGTAAGTCCTTCTAGTTTTTCTGTGTAAGCCACCACCACAGCGTGGCTACTGACAGACAAGTGGTCTGATTCCCCCCCGGGGAACTGAACCCAGGCTGTCGAAGGGGAGCGCACTGAACTTTAACCACTAGACCATCAGGGCTGGCTCTCCTTCTTTCTTTCTTTGTTTTTTTCTTTCTTTTTTTTTTTTTTTTTTTACAGTTGTCTCATCCACACCTCATTTATCTGAATATTTTTAGCTAGTTATCTTTCAGTTTTTCAAAAGCATTCCACAAAATTTTCACAGAAAAAACTGTTTACCTTCTTAGTTCATCAATTTACATAATTTTTTTCAATTACATAATTGCAATAACAAGTACAACTAGAATTAACAGGCTTAAGAACAAACACATCATCTCTTAAAATATACAATTCAACTCACAGGAGCAAAAATGTATGTTGCGCTAGAGTAGCTTGCCAGCTGTAAGCTGTTAGAGATTCCGCATACCAACGACAGCAGTGTGTTTTAGAGATGGAATGGGGAGGGTCGGTCCTTCATTCTAAGGAGTTATAGTGGATTTAAGATTAAATGGAGCTCAGTTGTAAGTGTTTACACTCAGAAAGGACAAGATTCTCCTCTCCTTCTCCCCAGCCCTGTGTGTTTGTATGTGTCTACTGGGGCGGGGGGGCGGCGATGGTAGAGAAATGTACTTTTGCTCTTTTGTTCTTGTCAACGTTAAACAGATCTGATCTTATCATTTCCCTGCTCCCAAACCACCATCAGTCCCCACTGCCTTCAAGACAAATAAAAACTCCTTAAAAGTGGTGTATAAGGCCCTTCACCACCTCAGACTCCCTATCTTTTCAGTCATATATCTACCTCGTGCCATTTCCCCCACCAACCCTCCTGTCATGCCGAACCAGAGGAGATCATGCTCTTTCACTTACCCATGACCTTGCCACTCAGACTAGAATGAATTTTTCCTTCTTTTTAGGGTGACTACATAATTTGCTGTCCAAACTGGTACACATTTGAGAATGAAAGGGGACACTAACCAGATGGGACAATGGGAAAACACATACAAACTGGGGTAGTTCTGTGTAAACAGGCCTATGGTCACCGTGCTCATTGTAGGCCCATTGATTTCCTCATTTCTGTGATCTCAGTGCCTAACACTCAGTGGGTGCTCCAAAAATCTTAGTTGAAATTGATCACATATTCTACGACCTTCCCCTATTGTTGTTGTTATTTTCCTCTCCAACCTTGGTCACCACTAATACATATAGAAACTTTGTGTGAATTACAATATGTGCCCTTTCTTCCTAGCAGACTACACAGCGAGTGGACACAAGCTGGGTTTCAGCCACCACTTTCCCTCACATGGGCATTTTTGTATAGTGAGAAAAGTACTCAATGTGTCTCCAACTATTTATCCTGTATAAAAATTAAGTGGTTGTGGAAGATACTGAAGCACTCTACTAAAATATATGTCAGATGACATTTGAAATCTGGATGAGAAAAGATGCCAAATGAAATTTGTAGTAAGAAGAGCAAAGTATCAAACATTTATCTGGAATTTTATGCAGAGTGAACATAAGAGGACTGTGAAAATCTATTCGGGAGTAATAAATTTGCTTCACATTGAAACAGGGAAATATTTTACAAGTGGAACACAGGGCCATAATATTATTCAGAGAAAGCGTACTATCAATATTAATCTAAGAAAAAGAAAAAAATGATATTCTTATCACTCGGAAATGGGCTATGATAACCTTATGTATAAAAGGTCTATTTTATTTTAAGAAACCTATCTTAAAAAACAAGCATCCAGTACTTTTTTGGTTGTTCAATACTTTCATAGTACCTACATTTAAAGATACTAGCCATTAGTCACTTAAAACAACAAAAACTTAACTTCAAACGTCTTGTCCTTTAAGAACCTGCCTTTCCTTTTAAATCTATCTATGTATCCCACTCCTCTATTACCATTCTTTACATCTAGAACACCACATGTTTTAATTTTTAAGTTGCTTGTATTAAAACAGTAATTAAAGAAATAATTTTTTAAAATGGACTCAATTTAAAATTCTAATCTCCATTAGGTTCGTTTTGAAAAAGTCTAAATAATTAAAGTTCATTAAGAAATCAAATAGTTTTGAAAGGCTAACAGTTAAAAAGTCCTGTGCCTTGTCTCTCTTCTCTCCATCTCTCTTCTCTCCATCTCTGGTCCCTGTTTCCCAGAGGCAAACACTTTTCAGCTATGAAAGCTGTTTCTTCTGTCAGCAAGCTCCATCTTTATTTGAGGCTCTTTTGTTGCTGGTTACAAGCAAGGCTTAGTTTTAGGCTAAGTTGTTACATAGAATAGATCCTCCTCATTCATTAGCACCCTTACCAAACCACAACCCCCACCCACTGAGATGTCACTAAAAGATACTACCTAGTTTGCCATCCTTTATAGCCGGGTTTCTCAACAATGGCATTATTGTCATTTTGGGCCAGATAATTCTCTGTTGTGGGGGGCTGTCCAGTGCATTGTAGGATCTTTAGCAGTATCCCCGGCCTCTGCCCAATACATGTCAGTAGCAGCCCCCACCCAATTCATTGTGACAACCACAAATGTTTCCCGATTCTTGCCAAATATCCCCTGAGGTGCAAAATCTCCACCCACCACTGCCCTGTTAATAACCACTATTTTCTAAATAAATATTCTGGCCTCTCCACACTTCATCTAAACCAAATGTCATGAGTCAATGCAGTGTTAATACAATGATGTCCATAGTTTTTCAATACTAATGGCACATTAGAATCATCTTTTTAAAAGGGGAGCTTTGAAAGAACGCATATGCCAAGGCCCCACCTTAGAACAATGGAATGAAATCTCTTAAGGTAAGTCTTGAGCATTTTTCTTTTTCTTTTTTTTGGTGAAGAAGATTAGCTCTGAGCTAACATCTGCTGCCAATCTTCCTCTTTTTGCTAAGGAAGATTAGCCCTGAGCTAACAGCTGCGCCCATCTTCCCCTATTTTTGTACATGGTTTGCCACCACAGCATGACTTGATGAGCAGTGCATAGGTCCGCAGCCAGGACCTGAACCTGCGAACCCCAGGCCACCAAGGCAGACTGCGCGAACTTAACCATTACACCACCAGGCCGGCCCCTTGAGCATTTTTATTTTAAAGCTCCTTAGGTAATTCTAAACTTCGGCACAGCTGAGAACTGCCTTCTTAACATATTACTCTTCCCAGGAATATATGCTTTCAAATAGATTTCTACCAAGACTTTTCAAACATTAGTAGAGCATGAGGCATGTATCTGGGGAGTAAAAGACTCACAGAAATTCTCAAGCTACACCAATTAAGTGTCTATAGCCCATAATTATAAACAGTGATATCTAGTGTTCAGTTCCCGATTGGGGAAAAAAAAGGTATATGTGTTAATTCTTACAGCTAACTCTAATATATTCAACCTCTCTTTCAAAGGGATATTTCCCATTGTCTTTGAAACACCTTAAATCTGTCACCTAAACAAACAAAAATCCACAAGCCCCCCCCCAAAAAAACAAACAGAACAATTCATATTCACTCTCAAGTCAAAGTCAAACTGTCTGAGAGAGACATTTAGACTCACTGATTCCATTTCTTCATTTATCACATCCCACTCCAATCTGGCTTCTGGTCCTATTATTCCAACAAAATAGTTCTTGCTAAGGTAAATGACCCTTATGTTACTAAATCTAATGGATATTATTCAGGCCTTAGTTCACGTGACTTCTCAACAGCATTGGACACTACTCACCACTCCTTCCTTGAATCATTTATGCCTTTGTCTTCCATTGCACAACACCCATCCGATATCTGCAACTCCTTAGCCAGCTCATCTTCCTCTACCTAGCCAAAAATTAATTTAAATTCTTCATTGCACACTCCTAGGTTGTCTGCTAAGTCTATTTCATGTATACTCAAGACTTTAATTTCTCCCTACATACTTAACAGTTAGTTTTCAGTCTAGATCTTACTTCTCAGCTCTAGACTTCTATCCAAAAGCCTCTTGGATGACTCAAAGGCATCAGAAACTCAGTAAGTCCTACACCAATGATCTCCACACCTACTCATCTCCAAACATATTACCTTTCAAATGGATGTCATCAATCAGCTCCATCCCATTCCATTGTATGCACAGCTTCCCTCCTCCTCCTGACCTTGAATCCAGTTGCAGCAACAAATCCCTCCTCGCGCCCAGTGGGGAAGGGGAGCGAGCAGGGAGCTTACCTCGCGCGGGAGGCGGCGGCGGCTACGACGGAGACGGCTGCGCTTGCTCTCTGGGCGTTATGGCGGCTGCCGGGAGCCGATAAGCGGCGGGAGCGGGAGCGCGCACGTGGCTGCGGCGACGACGAGGGCTCGACGGCTCGTTCCTTCTCGCTCTTGTTGCCCTCGCCGTTGGTGCAATGGATTGTTGGATCCGCTCTCAGGGGGTCGCGCGTGGGAGCCGCGGGCCGGGGCTTCCCCTCCCCCTCCCCCTCCCGGACTCCTGCTTCCCCCGAGACGCCCGGAGCCCGAGGACTCACCCGGCGGCGGAGACCTGAGTGGGCTCCCTCCGCCCCCGCGAAGCCTGCACGGCCGCCGGTAAGAAAGGGGGCGGCGGGCGGGTCAGGATGTGGCGGGGAGGCCGGGCGGGGGCGGGGGCGCCGGACGAAGGCCGGGGCGGCTCTGCGAGGGCGGCGGCGGCGGCGGCCGGGCTGGGCGCGCGGGGGGCGCGTGAGTGGCGCGCGGGGGGCTCCGCGGAGCGCGTCCTAGCGCCGGCGGGCGGCGGAGCCCGGGCCTCCTCGGCGTGGGCGCGGCGGGGCCGCGAGGGCAGAGCCGCGGGGCACGAGCGGCGAGCGCTTGGCCGGCGCGTCGCCCCCGCCGCGACCCGGCCTCCCGGCACGTGGGGGGCGGCGGCGAGGGGGAGGGGCGGCGGCCCAGGCGAGCCCGGGAGGGCGCGGAGCGGGGCGGCGGGAAGTGTGAGGCGGGAAGAGAGACTCGGGGACCGGGAGGGAGGCCCTGGGAGGGACGGGGGTGGGAGTGTGCGTCCGGCCGGGAGACTGACTGGAGCGAAGCTGCGATGGACGGAGGCGGGAGGAGGAAGGCTTCCAGCCTCCTTTCGAGCCCCGCTTCGGAAACTCAGCAGGAGCAGAGCAGCTGTTGAAGGACCGGGCACAGGGGAGGAGGGTTGGGGAGGTTTGACTTCATTGTTGAGACGCGGGAAAGGCTGGAGAGAGCTGCGTGCGCCTGGAGCTGCAGCACTCAGGGCTGTGAGCAGGGCCTCAGAAAGAGGACTGACTCGGGGAAGGCAGATGAGGGGGAAAAGGAAGTTAGAATGTCCAGAGAAAGCCGTTTTGAGGAGCGAAAGGAAGGTGGAAAGGAAAACGAACAGAGGAGTGAACTTTCTCAACGCAGAGAGACTTTCGGGAAAGAGGCGGTTTGTTAGAGTCCCTAGATTTTTAAGACTTGTTGAACAGTAAAGCTCTTTGAGGGGTTGGAATTAATCTTTAACATGAGGAATAAATGTTGCGTGGAAGAGTTACTTTTTGGATAACCAGTTCTTGCAAAGAGTCTACTGGACCTTAGTCTCTGGAGAATTAAAATCTCGATCTAGATGTAGAGTTTGCTGTGATGAAGTTGGCAACAGCCTGTTTTCCTCCTCTTTTTTTTTGGAATGGAAATCATCGTAGGACTGAATTCTCTTTGCTGAGGTCGGAGGACAGCTCTGCTCTCAGTCGGCTGTCTCGGTCCTTTCTGGCTGGGGAAGGATCTGACGTCTCCTTCCCCCGCTTCTTCCTCTCCCTCCCCTGCCAGAGATCTCCTTTGTTTATTCGTGGATGGCTTGTAGGTGACTCTCCAGTGTTGTGCTGAAATCTTGAAAGGTGGGAATGCTGTGTCTTGGTCCGTGATTTCTGCCCCAAACCCGTTACTTAAAAAATCATAGTGTATATTCCATTACCTTTTTTTTTTTTTAATGGAATCTCCGCAAGTGCAACCTGGATAAATATTATTTAAATTTTATCATTCCACTGTCGGCTCACCTGTGAAAGTACACGTTTATTTTGATCTGTACAGTTTTTGCGAAGATTGTATGATACTTTTATTCTTCTGTTCTTATGTGAGTATTTTCAAAACTTTGCCTCATTCAAGTGTATGAAGTTCTTGGTGATATGAATTAGTGTTTGATTAAAGGTAACCTTTTCCCCCCTTACTTGGTTTGACAAAGTATCTAATAAGACTCCGTTTTCTATTCTTGGAATGTATGTATATGTTATATATTACCGTTTTTCTTTAGTTAGCTAGTTATCCATAATGTGTATATATGTATCTACACAGCTGCAGTTAGTCTAAAAGTTTTATTACTCAGCAGATATTCTGATTTCTTCTGTCAAAAATAAGCACTGGTGTGCTGTAAATTCTAGTAAGTAGTCAGGAATGTAGTTAATGGAAGCCTAGGTATTTCTGATTGGCCTAGGTAGATTTGTATAAGTTCTAAATAGACTTATCTTTTTCTCTACAGGAAGTTTTCTTATTTTCTTAATATGTTTTCTTTAGGTGAATCAAAAAGGGTCCCAGGAAACCTGTGAATGTTGAAGAAAATTCGTCTGTGAATTTTTGGTATTCGAGGAGGAGTCAGTATTTATATTCATCTTTTAAACTGGGAAGATTTATGTTTTATTTTAAAACTTCTTGATATTTACAATGAATGGACACAGTGATGAAGAAAGTGTTAGAAACAGTAGTGGAGAATCAAGGTAAGCACTTTATTATCAAGTATTTATTATGAAGAGAATGGAAAACTTGTGTGACTCTTTTTAGTTTTCTTAGTAGATGGCAGTTTTCAGGTTCAAATTCTTCCTCTTAGGTATCCAAACAGTAAAAAGTTTCTAATATAAAGAGCTTTGTTGATAATACAGGTTTTAATTATTTTTTTCCTTTGAGATACACAAAGAAGAATTTAAGTATAGAAGTTTGGGTTACTTAAATCTCCTTGGAGGTATATATTGTTTGGGTTAATAACTGAAGCTAGAACAAGTAGGAAAAGAGATTTAAATTGATTTGACTGTTAGTGCACTCTCTAAATAAAGGCAATAAGAATTTCTTTCCTCATCTTTTTCTGGCATTTTATCTTCTACCTGTGCTGTCCAATATAGTAGCCACTAGCCACATGTGGCTGTTTAAATGTAAATTAATTAAAATTACACAGTATTCAAAATTCAGTTATTCAATCACACTAGACACATTTCAAATGCTGAATAGTCCCATGTGGCTAGTGGCTACCATGATGGACGGTGCAGATAGAAAACATTACTATCACTACAAAAAGTTCTTTTGGACAATGCTGATCTGGATATTTGTTAAAGTATTGTTGCAACTCTTTTTTCCTCCTATTTTCTTTAATTTGAGTTTTAATTATATATGAGTGAGTTAAGAGTTCTTACTTGGGCCATGTCTTTTTAAGGAAGATATAGTTTATGGGAATAAGCCATATTAAGCTATTTTAATGTGAAAGAAGCCTCTTCAAATACAAAGACTCTTTAAATTCTTCTGTAGCCCCCAAATTTTGAGTTATCTGCATATTAATAATAAAGTCCATGTAGTTATATATACTTATTGTATGTAGAGATCAGGAATATGGACATTGGAGTGAGACTGCCTGGTTACTTATCCTGGTTCTACTTCTGGTTAGCTCTGTGAATTAGGACAAACTATTTAACCTCTGGGGCCAGCCCCATGGCCTAGTGGTTAAGTTTGGTGTGCTCTGCTTCAGTGGCCCGGGTTCAGTTCCTGGGCACCGACCTACATCACTCATTGGTGGCCATGCTGTGGCGGTGACCCACATACAAAATAGAGGAAGACTGGCACAGATGTTAGCTCAGGGTGAATCTTCCTCAAGCCAAAGAGGAAGATTGGCAACACATCTTAGCTCAGGGCCAATCTTCCTCAGCAAAAAAAAAAAAAAGAGAGAGAAAAAGAAAAAATTAACCTCTGAGGCTTTGATTTTTGCAGTTTTGAAATGGGGATTACGGTATTATTTATCTTATTTGAAGTTGAGGATTAAGTGAGATGCTACATCTCAAGGTCTTAATATAGTTCCTGATATAATGAGCACTCAATATTTGCTTATTATGATTAGCATTATGTTTTATGTAACATAGGGTACTAGATAACTAAAACATTAATTATAGTGATAGAGAAATGTGATGGACAAGAAACAGGAAAGTTTTGGCAGTTAGGAGGGTTTCAGAAAAAATGTTGGGGTAGAAAATGAAGCAGTGGTATATGTATTTGACCTGAGACTTGGGATTTTCTGGTCATTCTAGGAATACTTGAGTTTATCAGCTTTCACAGGTGCACTGTTTGGGTAACAAGAACATCATAGAGAAGAAGGAGTAGTTACAGAAAGCAGCATGATTTAGCAGAACACGTGTTGGTCTGGAGTTACAAAACCTGAGTTGACACCATCTAACTAGTTCTCTGAATGATTTCTCAACTGTAAAGTAATTGAGTTGAACTAAATGATTTTGAAGTTTCATCCTATCACTTTTACAATGTGTAATAAAATTTTAGATAACAGAGTTTCTGGTGATTCTAGTCAAACTCTGTTATCTAAAACTTTATGAATCACCAGAGTTGAGAGGTAAATTAGAAGACTTTTGAATCTCAGTTTTGATTCAGATCTCTACAGGTATATTGACTATAGTAAGTGAATAGGAGAGTCACACTGTCCCGCATTGTCTTATTCATTAGTGAACAGTGAAATGGTTGATAGGTAGAAATACCTAGAGGAGACACAGGAACAAAACTACCTGGAAAATAGGAAGTAAGCCTCTTGAGAGTAAATCCTCTTGTTGAGTATGCGGAGAGATCGCGTGCTGTTATGTTCTGACCGCTTACCTCTTCGAGTAATCTTTTATATATTTTACTGCCATATCTAAAGCAAAGGTGAGTAGTAAGTCAAATTAGATGGTATAGTTGAAAAAAGTTAAACCCTGTGAAAGCAAATTTACTTACAGGAGTCTTTTATAATGCATACTCATTTAAAATAATTGCAAAGCATATTCTGTAATTATTCTGAGTCACCATTTCTACCATACAAGGTATGTGCTTCTGAGAAGTATGATTGTCGAGTTATCTAATTCTTTCAACTGCCTTGGTGTTTGTTTATCAGGAAGAGGAAGACCTGCTTCTATTTTGCTTTCATTTTCTTCCTTACTGCTGTTATGCTATCCTTTTCCTTTGCTCTACTGTCATTGTTACTAACCCTGAGACCCCCTCCCCAAAGCTTTTATAACAGGGCAGTACAGAGAAGGGAGATTGTGCCTAGTTAGTTAAAAGAGTGAGGAGGTGAACTTTGCAGACATAGGGATTTTCTTGCAAACAACAAAAGTTTCAGTAACTATGAATGTTAATATAGAGTGATGAGAAGAGAAATATGCTCTCCTTTTAAAATTAATATACACTGTAAATAGTTTTTAAAGTAAAATTTGATTTTTATTGGCTAGAATTTTTAAATGTATTTTTGCTGTAGCGTTTCTTTTTTCCTTTATGAAAATGAAGCTTATGAAATGAAATAGACTTAAGAAGTCATTTAGCATTTTTGGTTGGTATAATTAGCTTTCTACTAAAAAAAATGGTTTTTTGATTCTTTCCATGTAGAAAGCTCTCTATAACCATTGACTGAAGGGAAGAAGAATACATAGGAAAATGTGTCTTGGGCTGTGCTATAACGGACAGTTTTGAAACTTTTTTATTAAGAAATCTGGGTCAGGATGCACCTGTACGTCAGTTTCAACTCAGCACAAAGTTTATTATGTAACTGAAGTTAAGCTTTCTGAAGATACTATTGGAAGATTTCAGAGCATCAGTTCCTCACTGTGTGGATGTGTTGTTATTTGCAACCAAATTTTTCAAATCCTGGGTAGATATTTTTTATTTTAAAATTATCTTGAATGATGATTTACTCCAGGACTAGATTTATGGGTAAAGACCAGAAATATATTATCATATTTTGCTCATTTTTGGATGATTGATACATGCTTAATACTCAGAAGAATTTCTCTGCTTGCCTGTAGATTAAATTTTTAATAATATGTTTGTCCATGTAAATTTGAGAATTTATTTGAATGACTTTAATTAGTCTCTATCTATTATGCTCTTGAAAAATTCTTACAGGGTGAGGAAGGTTGTTAGTGATGTGCTGTAATGGTCTCAACCATTTAGAATTAATCTCTAGCTGGCAATGGAGCTTTGTGGACTGTAACACTTCAATTGCCTTGGCTTATAGAAAATATTTTAATTATCATTTTATGGTTCAAGAATCTTTGGATCTCAACTTGTAAAGTGTTCTGGGTAGGCAGTGAATAGGGACTATGATCACTGGAAATGTTCTCAATGAAAACCTCCTTTTTAGAAATTCAGAGTTTTAAAGGCTTTTTAGAGGCTTTGAGAAGCCCTAGAGCCTCAATGACCTGTGACATTTAAGGAAAACCGATTCAGAGTTAATTTGAACACAGGGCACGGTTTGCACCATGGATCTGTTAGTGTCCTGTTGAATTCTACTATGGTATACTGTGTTTGGAAACATTGTATTTATGTATACACATACCAGAAAGATTTCTTGCCATCAAAATCAGTTAGTTTCTTTCACTAAATAAATTTGAACAGTTTTTAAAGTCAATACCAGTTAAAATGGTGTTTGCTGAGCTTATTTTGCAGTTATCTCAGAGTTTTAAAAAAAATGTCATTTTTTAAATTTCCAAAGTTTGTGTTAAGAAACATTTTAAGGAGGATGGGAAAGTGTGAAATCACAAAGCCAGAATGGCTAGAAATCATTGAGTTAAGGAAACTGGTTTTTAAAATTTTCTGTGATGTCATTAATTGCAGGAAAGTATGACTCTTTTACATCTCATTTTTGTTATTCTCTATTTCTCAGTTCAGTATGTGCTTTCTTCATCTTTTCCTGTTTTTTCTCTCAAATATCCTGTATATGCTACTAAATCTAAGATCATCTAAGATCGCTTCTTATCCTTTGAAAACTCAATAAATCGTTAAGCAGGAGCCTTAATAATAGGATACTCTGTTTCCAAGCAGAATTTACCTAATTAAAATTTTCACATAATTTCCTAGGATTGTGGTTAATCTAGGTTACTGTAAAGTATTTAGGCTTTTTTAACTGATAAGGCTAAGAGAATTGTATATGACTTGACTTTGCAAGACATTACTTTTATCTACATAGGTATGAGATAATGTGGGGGCAAACATTAATGTGTAGTTACCCCTTTTTTATACAGTAGCCTCCCCTCATCCACGGGGGATGTGTTACAAGACCCCAAGTGGATGCCTGAAACTGCGGATAATACAGAACCCTGTATATACTATATTCTTTCCTATGCATTCATACCTGTGATAAAGTCTAATTTATAAATTAGGCACAGTAAGAGATTAACAACAACAATAATAAAATAGAACCATTATAACCATATACTGTAAAAATAGTTCTGTGAATGTGGTCTCTCTCTCTCTCAAGATACCTTATTGTACTGTACTCACCCTTCCTCTTGTGAGGATGTGAGATGATACAATGCCTACATGTTGAGATGAAGTGAGGTGAATGATCTAGGCATTGTGATGTAGCGCTAGGTTAATATTGACCTTCTGACAATACATGAGGAGGATCATTGAGCCATGATGATGTTGATGGTTGGATGTCATAAGCAGATGATGTCCATGGTTGTTAGAACACAAGCACTGTGATACTGCGATAGTCAATCTGATAACTGAGATAGCTACTAAGTGACTAATGGGCAGGTAGCTTATGCAGCGTGGATACGCTGGACAAAGGGATGATTCACGTCCCAGGTGGGATGGAGCGAGATTTCATCATGCTACTCAGAACAGCACGAAATTTAAAACTTACGAAGTTGGGAATTTTCTATTTAATATTTTCAGACCACAGTTGACTGCAGGTAACTGAAACTGTGGAAGGCAAAACTGCATATAAGCGGGGAAGACTGTACTGTTGAAATAGTTGCTTATTTAAGATCTTGACGACTGGTGGGTTACATATGATATAGTTGGGTTTAAAAATAAGAGTATTTTTTGTGATGAAGAGATAAAGAATAGATGGAGAAAACTTTTTTGTATTTTTTTAAGGAAAATTTAAAAACATGCAGAAATAGAAAAGTTGCAGCCCCAATTTCGGTCCTTGGACCAGCAGCATTGGCGTCACTTGGGAGCTTGTTCAAAATGTAAAACCTTGGCCCCTACCCCAGACCTTCTGAATCAGAATCTTCATTTTAACAAGATTCTCCAGTAATTCGTATTCATATGAAATTCATACGCATATATATGAAGCGGTTCATTCAGCACCTTGCCGCTTTTTTTGTTACTGATGTTGTTATACATCGTTTTTATTTTCTGGGAACTCCCAAAGAACAGTGTCATAGGCCCTGCCATCAAGAGGCTGGGTACATTTCATTGCTCTAGAAACAATAATGCAACCAATAATCATTGAGCTCTTAACTCTGACTGAGCCAGGCATGGTGCATTATGTGAATGTATCACAGTTCATCCTCACAAAACTCCTGTGATGTTCACAGTATTATGAGTCCCATTCTCTAGAAGGAGAAACCAGATTTATAACCATTAAAAAAAATAAAATAAAAAAAAAGCTATTGGGGCCAGCCTGGTGGTGTAGTGGTTAAGTTCACATGCTGTCCTTCCGCGGCCCAGGGTTCGCAGGTTCGGATCCTGGGCGCAGACGTATGCACCACTTATCAAGCCGTGCTGTGGCAAGTGTCCCACAGAAAATGGAGGAAGATGGGCACAGATGTTAGCCCAGGGCCAGTCTTCCTCAGCAAAAAGAGGAGGATTGGCAGCAGATGTTAGCTCAGGGCTAATCTTTCTCACCAAAAAATAAATAAATTTCAAACTTCACTTGGATTTCATTGACTTTTCCATTAATGCTCTCTTTCTATTCCAGGATTCAACCCAGGGTACCATGTTATGTTTAACTGTCAGCTCTCTCCAGTGTCCTCTGTTCTGTGAGAGTTTCTTAGCCTTTGTTTGATTTCCTTAACAGTCATCAGAAGTACTGGCTAGGTGTCCTGTAGAATGTCCCCCAGTTTGGATTAGTCTGATATTTTTGTTAGGATCAACTAGGGTTATCAGTTTTTAGCACGAATATCACAGAGATGAAGTGTTCTTCCAGTCACATCGTATGGGGAGCATAATATCCACGTGACATTACTGTTGATGATAACGTCCATCACTTGGCCAAGGTAGTATTTGCCAGGTTTCTCCGCTGTAAAGTTACTGTTTGTTTTTCCCTTTCCGTGCTGTATTCTTTGGAAGCAAGTGACTGTGTCTGGCTCACTCTCAAGGGGGTGGAGGGAGTGGAAATTAAGTTCATCTCCTGCTGGGAGGGAGTGTCTACATATATTATAATGGAATTCTTCTGTAGAGAAGTCATTTCTCCCCCGTTTAGTCACTCATTCATTTATATAAGCATGGACTTATGTATATGTATTTTATACTTTGGGCTATAATCCAATGAATTTATTTTGTTGCTCAAATTGTTCTAGCCTTGCCCATTGTGAGCTTTCTGTCGAGTTGGCTTCTGTGTCCTTTTGACACATTCCCATTCTTTTGCCCTCGAGTCACTCATTTCTCCAAAGAGCTCTGGTCCCTTTTATTGGAGAAAAGGGTATTAGAAAGCAGATTTGGGTGCGGGGTATGCTCATTCCTACTCAGGTGTCACTACTTCTAGGCCCTCTCAGCAGACAAAGCAGACAGAGCTAGTAACATATGTATATATAGTAAACCACGTATATCGGCATATCTGTAGTTCTTTCTGTGTCTGTCCATCTGTATACATATTAAGGTAAACTTGAGTTTGTACTGATGTCTCCAGCTATAATCCTGAACTACAGGATTCATCCTAACCTTCCTTTCTTGCTCCTTTATAATTTCTATCTCCAACAGAGAAACCTGGTTCCCACCATCCTCTACCTACCATCCATACTCTTCACCCTCAGCATATGGGTAAAGCAGTTGCAGAATTTCTAGGCTATTCTCACAGAAGAAACAAATTTACCAACTAGAATACAGTGTTTACATACAGTGTACAGTTCCTATTATATTTAGCCTTACAGTTTCTAGTCAAAACACCCGTTTTCCAAAGTTACTCAAGTTAGCTTCTGCCCCCCAACCCCCTTCAGTATGGTGATATCATAAATTTATAATAATGTTAGATTCATTTGTCACAGTTTGCATTCCATCCTGGGATACTCAGTCACATGGGTTGATTTTTTTTTAAACTTGCACGTATTACATACACTCTGTGCTACACAGTTTTGTGGGCTTTGACAAATGCATAGAATCATTTATTCTCCGCCACAGTACTGTCAGAATGATTCCGTCATCTAAAAGTTCCCCTGTGTGTCCCAGATTTATGGAATCAAAATTTTCATTGTAACAATATTCCCAGGAGATTTGTATGCATATTAAATTCATATGCATATATATGAAGCTATTCACCTGGAGTCATTCAGTATCTTGCCAGGCGCACACCAATGCACCACTTACCAAGCCATGCAGTGGCAGGCATCCCGTGTGAAGTAAAGGAAAGATGGGCATGGATGTTAGCCCAGGGCCAATCTTCCCCAGCAAAAAGAGGAGGATTGGCAAGGGATGTTACCTCAGGGCTAATCTTCCTCACAAAATAAAAAAAAAAAAAACCAGTATGGAGATTCCCCCCAAAATTAAAAATAGTAGTACCATATGATCCAGCAATTGCACTTCTGGATATTCATCTGAAGAAAACACAAACACTAATTTGAAAAGATATATGTATCCTATGTTAATTGAAACATTATTTACAATAGCCAAGATATGGAAGCAACCTAAGTGTCCATCGATAGACGGACACTTCTATATACCATAAAGAAGTTGGGGGGGATATATATATATATATATATATATATATATATATATACACACACACACACACACACAAGGAATATCACTCAGCCATAAAAAAGAATGAAATCGTGCCATTTGCAACAATATGGATAGACCTAGAGGTATTATGCTAGGTGAAATAAGTTAGAGGAAGACAAATACTGTATGATTTCACTCATATGTGGAATCTAAAAAACAAAACAAATGAACAAACAAAACAAAACAGAAACAGACTCATAGATACAGAGAACTGGTGGTTACCAGAGGGGAGGGAAGTGGGGGATTGGGCAAAATAGGTGAAGGGGATTAAGAGGTGCAAACTTCTAGCTATAAAATAAATAAGTCACGGGGATATAAATATACAGCATAGGGAATATAGTCAATAATATTGTAAAATTTTCTATGGTGACAGATGGTTACTAGACTTACTGTGGTGATCATTTCATAATGTATATAAATGTCGAATCACTGTGTTGTACATCCGAGACTAACATAATAATGTATGTCAACTATGCTTCAATAAAAAACCAAAAAACAAAGTTGATAGGCACTATAGATGTCATCTGACTGATCTGTTTTCTTGATGCCAGTACCACACACTGCCACCAATGAATAAAACACTTACAATCAGACTCAGAGAAATACACATTGTAGAAAGCAGGAACATGGAATCCTATGTTGCCATGACAACAAGAAGATAATTCCATTTCAAAAGGATCACCAGCTCCTGTATGAAAAATAAACTTCTCTTCCAAGCAAGGTTTTTTAAATGTTGCATGCAGGAAGGAAAGTATTGAACATCTCACTCCAAATAACTGATTACATCCTTTGGTACCATCAGTACCAACTACAACCAATATGAAAAAGCCACTTTGCTTTCTCCAGGTGTCCCTAAAATGTGAGTGCCAGCAACAGAATGAAACTTCCAGATAGCATATCATTCCCTCTGCCAGGGAATAAAGTAGCTTTTCCTTGAATAGTAACAATCATGCAATCTCAGCAATCTCCTCAAAATGAAATGTTTTGATCTAATAAACTAACCTTATGAATAAACTCATATCCCAGAAGTCTTGCTGTTTTAAATAAATACACCCTTAAAAATTACATGACACTGATGTTCTTTGAGGCTATGTGATAGTAATATTATAGATATAGATTACTTTAGAATTACAAGTAACCCTACAGATCATTCAGTCCAAATTCTTCACATTTTGGATTAGAAAATTGAGACTCAGAGATGCTTAGTGACTCAATCAATGCCGCAAGATGAATTAATACTATTTTGTACTATTATACTGTTTTTGTACTACTGCAGCATTGATACTATGTTTATACTGTGCAGTGTTTTCTATTAAAAATAATCAAAGTACCCACACTTCCAGCAATTACTTACATGAGCAATACTGTAATCTCTAAGGATACTTTAAAATATTTTGCCAATATTATACTTCAGCATGTAGAAGTAACTTCTAATGTAATCTTTTTAACTGTAAGGAGTTAACGAAAGAATAAACTGATGTGTTTCCAAATCTTCCTTGTCCTTTACTGTCTTTTGAAAAACTGGTACTGTAAAACTTCATCAAGTTTTTATTAATTGTAAAAAAACTATCTTATCTAATGAAAAGTGTCCATTATTATATATCTAATTATAAATATAGTATAATTTTAAGTGTATGGCTTTATTATCCAGTTGTTTACATTAACTGAGCTACTCAACATTACAGTCCTACTTTAATGAATAGATAAAAATAATTTTAATTAAATTATTGAAGTACCTGAAATCTAATTTATATACTTATTTCATAAATAGCAATTATACTATATTAAGTTTAGAGTGTTTCTAAACTTTTAGGCTGAAAATAATTATTTTGCCTAATTAGGTAGATATGCCATTGAAATTTCACTTACTATTAATTTTCTTAGCAAAATTTTCATTGAAAACATAAAGGTGAATTTCAGTTAAGCCCCTCTTCAAATTAATATTCATTCATAATTAATGAAATTTGAAATAAAATATTTTATATGTTAATAGTGACAACATTTAAATAACAAAAAATTAAGTGTGCAGGAAAATATTTATCATGATATTTTCTAAAATGAAAAGAATAGGGAAGCTTGAAGAAAAGAGCTTACAAACAAATATATCCTTTTCCACCAGCCCCTTGTCAACCTTAATTACTTTTTAAGCCTTAGCATTACAAAATAATCAATTTAGAAAATAGACCTATCAATATTCTGCCCCAAGTAATTCTTCATACATTTTAGATAAAGGTAGAAGAGCAAAACTACAGAGAGAGGCAAATATATAGACTGATATGGTATGAGCTTCCTTCCCATCTTTTCCGGCCACCAGAACCTTCCCTTTCTGAACTTTTCATTTCCTCTGTAAATGTCGACCAACCTTAACAGTCTGATCATAAGACGGACCAACTCCCTCCCAGATTCCCCCACCACCGCCACCAGAAAATGCTGAAAAGGAGATTCAGTCTTACTGCCACTATTGGCCATACATTAGGAACAAGACCTGAATAAAAGCAGAAGCAATGGGATACCTACCAGTCAGCTCATCCCCTGTGCCACCATATCTAATCTGATGCTTATTTAACAAATGTTAAATTTAACCTTTCTTTGATTTAACCCTTTTTCCATCCTGGCAAAGTTAGTACAACATTGGAAAGAGATTAGCATTCATATGTTTTTTCAGAAAGTAGAAATAATAAATACCCAAAAGGAGTAAATGATTTTAGGAGCAGGAGAGGATTTACAAATTGTCCCTTTATCAAAAGAACAATACAATCTCCTTATTCACACACATACCTGTGTTGAGTTACTGATAGAATGACATAAAAATATGATTTAAAATAATAATAATAATAATCAGGGCTAGATACTGGCCCAGGATATTTGTCTCTATCTCAGTATAAAGGTTCTTAGCACAATCATAAAACATAAGTTTTCTTGGTTTCTGTTTGGCTTGGTTTGGTTTCAGAATAATTCTTCTTGCCCATCTAATGTAAGGGAACTGGCAACAAATATTAATGTGAAAATTAAAAATTCAAACTTCATTTTAAAATTTATTTCTATTTTTAATATAACCAGAAGATCAAATTTTTCCAGCACCACCACTATCACTTTCTTTTAGAATGCCAAAGTCTAACCCCAATGTGGGGACTTAGGAACCAATCCATCCTTTTGCCAGTTAGGTGGCCTTGGGGGAGAAATTGTCCATTAGCTTTCTCTCCATTTCTTTCCCCCTTCCACTCTTCTCTGTAACAGCCTGAGCACATCAGCATTTCTCTATGGAAAAGAAGCAGTCATCATTGAAGATATTTGATGAGCAAAACTGAAAACTAACAAAATGAGAAAGATTAAGAGACTGTGAGTAACTCACCACCTAGGAACTAAACAGGAGTAAATGAGTACAAAATGGCTCTGAAATATGTGGAAATGAATGGTTGTACTCCTTGGGTATTCTAGATTACATTTTCAAGCACTAAAAGAAAATAATACTTCCAAACTCACTTCTTAAAACTAATTTCAGAATTTCCATTATACTGCAATCCGGATGTGTCTTGTAACATTTACATGTGTAAGGAAGGAAACATAAGTTGCTCTCATCACGCTCTGGGCAATGTTTAGTGCATTTCCAATGCCAGTCCCTTAGGGACAATGGTCAGCTCTCCTGCCTTTTCTTTTCCCTTAAAGACTAGTAAACACCACACTAGATTAGAAGCCCCACTAATTAAGAAATACAGAAGAAAGAACATTCATGCCTCTTGAACAATGAATGCCCTACCCTATAAACGGGTAGTCTGATTTATATTATTTGAGTTTAGTTAGCAAGAAGGGGATCAAATTTTTTTAATCCATAGTTTAAGATATTTGCTGTTGCTTAGAGATAGAGAAATGAGAAAATAAAATCCAACCCCCTCAACTTCATCAAGTCACAGAAAAACACCAAAGCAGACTAGGATAACAGCCAAGAATTGAAGTATAATTTACCAATGTGAATCATGAAATTTACAGATTCATTTTCTATATGGAGAGAATTTAAGAATGCATATGAGTATAATTGCAAAACAATACATAAAAGCTTGAGTCTAACAAAATGTTATTTTAAGTGTTCTATAATATGGTTGGATATGCTCTTAAGATCTAATTTGTATATAAAACATATGTTTATGAGTTTCTTTATAACTCTTCGCAATATGTTATATAATAATTTTACTTGGTCAACAAATATTTTAGAGATAGTTATTACTATTCAGAGGTGGTTCGTAGAAATATTGGGTATAATGGAATGCCTCAAACAAAGAGTAGCACTTAAAGAATTTTATGAGAAAGGAAAAGACAGAGATTAATAAAATGTATACACTTGAACAGCATTTTTAATGCACCGGAAAGATGCTGTGCTATGTACATGCAACATTTGAATTAATAAAACACTACATATACCCCAAACATCTTTATGTATACCAAAGCCTTTGATAACTAGCTCTGAAAACCTCTATGCATGTCTATGCCTATTTTATTATCATGCACGTGAAAATTAGTTACTCAAATCATTCTGTGTAGCACTGAGAATATCTGAGAGCCTGCTTTTTAGAAAGAAAGTGGACAGTCACACTCAACAAACAAATTAAAAATGACAATAGCATTCCTTTTGGTTATTCTTTCTCACTCAGTTCATTCTTGCTGGTTAAGGTATAGAAGGAAGGAAGATAAACAAGTCCTTCTCCAAAGATGTTTACTTGCTCTAGAAGCTACCATGAATTTAATTAAGTGCCACCCACCCCTTCTCTGCAGAAGCCTTAAAAAAAAATATTAAAAGGCTGTTTAGTTTTCATAGATAGAGTCTTCTAGATCAACTCTTGAGAAAGGCTAAGAATGTCTCCCATATTCCATTAGCTTGTCTCTAGTTTGATTTCAAAAGACTCTAATTCTCAAGGCAGCCAGGGGCCACAAAAAAAGGTAGGGAGCAGAGAATATCAGAAAAAAAGAAAACGTAAGCAAACTCAAGAAGAATTAAAAAGAATGAAAAGACTCAGAAATGTCTTTCTCTTTTCTTTTACTTTGAGATTATCATAATTTCATTCTTTAGAATCTTTCCTTTTTCTTTATCTAACTTCCATTATATTACTTCTTGGCCATGAGATAATACCTACTTAATCTGCCTAGCATTTATGTCTATGTCAGATCATTTAGTTACACCCTTCTGCCTCCACTCCCTGAAACAGGCCCTCCATAACCACAACCACACCCCAGGCATTAGGAAGTTGATTAGGAAGATTAGATTAGGAAACTGAGGCCCAGAGAGACTGAGCCTTGGCCATTGCCTTGAAATTTAATTGTCTTCTTATGATCAAATGTAAAGTTTTGATATTTTGCACATATATTGTCAACTAACCCCTAATGCAACACCAGGGAGCTAATAAGCTCTATCAAGACGCATACTCAAGTTTCTCTGGCAGTCACCTTATTAACTGCTTCTTTTTGAAAGAATTTACAGGGATATCTCAGTGTAAAGCCAAAAAAGAAACAGAGTTGAGGAAGACTGGCAACTCAAAAAGCCTTATCTAATTATTTCAGATAGAATAACCTCCCACTACTTATTTCTATATCTGATTGTTTTATTTCCTCTTTAAAATTCATCTTTAATGAAAAAAATATAGAATATTCAGAATTTTTACCTAGAGGAGATCCTATATGAATCCTTTTATTTTTCTCCCAGAAGTAGAATAATTCAAACCAAGAAAAGAACAAAACTGAAAAGATTAAAAAAAAATTATACCCACACATAATAGTTGACTCTTTTCCTCACCATTCTGCACCTTTATCTGCTGAATTTTTTTAAAAACCATCAATTTAAAAACATGTAACTTGCACTTTTATTCTCTAGTTCTTTTATGTCTGTATGTTTTCCAACACATTATGCACTGTTGTACATATTAATTGCATTTTTAATATAAATGTATTCTTTTGCATTAATAGTTTAAACCTGTAGACCATTCATTATGATTAGTTATTTGAAGTAAACAAATGAGTCCTTGAAATCAGTTTGTTATATACCACGAGGAGAGAGATTGTTCAGTAAATACAATTGATAAACTATGGGACTGAGGACCTCTGCTGGCAGTTTTAAGGCATTATTTTTTTTAAACCATAATACTGACAAGAGGAAAGGTGAAACTCTCTCTTTAATCTGAAGTATTCCTTTTTACTTAGAATCCTTTAATTGCCTTCCTAAAACTTTAATTATTGGTTCTACCGCACTTTCAGCAATTTGAGTCTTTCATTTCCACAACAGTTGCTTTACTTTTTAAAAAGAAAAACATTAAAAGTAAGACTATTGGATGAAAATATTAATTTTAATATTATTAATGTTTTAAAGCAAATTAAATTTGTTCATGAATAATGACTTCATTTTTATTTGACATAGTGGCTGCATACAGATATATTTAGATGAAGTGTGTATATATAGATATAGATACATCCTCATGACACAGAACATGGAATTTAGTATCAAATTAGAATAAAATTTTAATAACATAATTATTAAGAAATTTCTCATTTTTCCAGAAACTAGACTTGTTTCATACGTAATATATATCTAGACACCCTTGGAAGACAAGTTTTTATCTAAATGTTCAGAGCAATTTTTTAAAGCTTGAAAAAGCAATTGGACTGGTAACCCTTCACTCCACTTCACCCTAATGTCACTTACTTGTGCATTCTTTCTATTATTCATAAATTCATGTATTATTACGACTGAAAGAGACCTTAGAAGTCGTATAGTTCAGCCCTTTCATTTTACAAGGAAGACATCTGAGACCCATAGAGATGAACAACAGCCTCTACCTGTCCTTGCCAAGTCAGGGCGAGATGAACAGATAACTCCCAGAGACACTCATCTGCTAGGGACATATCTCCTCAAGCAAGAGAAGGGACATGGACAGCAGAGTTGCAGCTCTGGGCCACAAGAACCCAGTTCTGCTGTGGATACAGGAAGACCTAATCTGAGCTTGGTTCCAAGCATTCAAGCTGCTAGGAGGAAGTTTGGATTCAGGGGCAGGAGCAATAATAGTAATCATGACAAACGTTATTGAGCACCAAGTATGTGCTAGGCAGGCACAGTCCTAAGCACTTGACATGGGATAACTCACGTAATCATCACAGCTATCCTGCATAGGATAAAACTGCTAGTATAATTAAGGAAACTGAGGCACAGAGAGATTGAGCCACTTCCCCAAGGTCACTCAGTGAAGGTTCAAATCCATGCAGTATGGATCCACAGCTCATGCTCTTAATCTCACATTATGAGAAAACATAACAAGTCCAAAAATTGGTCCCAAAGGGTCCATCCTAGAATTATAGGTGCCCTGCATAACCTTGAATCAGATAGAGATCTCCCACAGCCCAATTCTATTAGATCTAGAATTCTAGAAATTTAAGAGCTGGAAAGGGCCTTGGCGAACATGTAATCTGGTGCTCTTTAATCTCTTTTGGTTTACAGACTTCTTTGAAAATCTGCTAAAAGGAATAAAACTTGTCCTCTGAAAAATGCATCAACACACATGATGGCACAGCAACAGACACACACAATTATGCATAAAATTTTGTGTTGCTTATGGAATCTCTGAATCCCATTTCTAGATCTTAGGGGACCACAGGACCCCAGATTTAAAATTTCTGACTTAGACCAACCTTCACAATTCACATTTTATATAAAATTGTCTGTCTCGTATCTCTGTACTCAAAGCAAAGAGGCTAGCTTTGTAAGTGACAGTGCTGTCTGACTGTTTTCATGTGATGGCACATATAGAAAATGATAATACTGCATGGCACCCAGGCATAAAGAAAGAAACCTTCTCAAGACCAGAGGTGACCGGCCCCAAGAACCCAGCATCCCCAGACCTCACCAAACCACCCAAGGACTGAGAAGAATCAATATCTCCAAATATCCACACCCAATCACAGCATAGCTGTTGGGAAGGCCTGCCTCAGAGTCCTCCACTAGATGACAAACTGCAAACTGGCTTAGGACACCAGGGCTTAAATTTCCTTCTCACTCCCGAATCCACTTAAAATTCTCACTCCCACACTAGCCCCAACTTAGTTTACATTTTAAACCTCACTTCCCAGATCTTCAAAATAATAGCTAGATGGGGCCAGCCCAGGGGCGTAGTAGTTAAGTTCGTGCGCACTGCTTCAGCAGCCTGGGGTTCACAGATTCGGATCCCAGGTGTGGACCTGTGCACCGCTTATCAAGCCATGCTGTGGCAGGCGTCCCACATATAAAGTAGAGGAAGATGGGCACAGATGTTGGCCCAAGGCCAATCTTCCTCAGCAAAAAAAAAAAAAAAAGAGGAGGATTGGCAACAGATGTTAGCTCAGAGCTAGTCTTCCTCACCAAAAAAAAAAAAAATCCTAACAAAATAATAGCTAGATGTATTAGTTATTGATTGCTGCTTAACAAATTAACCCAAACTTAGTGACTTAAAAGAGAAGTATTTATTATCTCACAGTTTGGGTGGGCAGCAGCTTAGCTCAGTGGTTCTGGCTCATCGTCTCTCCATCAGGCTGCAGTCGGAGTGTCAGGTGGGGCTGCAGTTATCCGAGGCTTGACTGGGTCAGGAGGATCTGCTTCCAAGCTCAAGCAGAGAGCTATCGGCAGGAAGCTTCAGTTCCTCGCCACCTAGGCCTCTCTGGGACTGCACACAACATGGCTTCCCCCATGGCAAGTAATACCAAGAGAGACAGAGAACCTCAAATGGAAACTGCAATCTTTTTATCACTTAATCTCAGAAGTGACGCTTCTGCTGTATTTGATTGTCACACAGACCAACACAGGCACAGTGTAGGAAGGAACTGCACCAGGGTGTGAATACCAGGAGGTGGGGTCATTGGGTGCCATCTCAGAGGCTGGCTACCACACTAGTGTTTATTGAGTGTCTACTCACTTACAAGCACATATTTATAAAGTATTATCTCATTTATTTTTTACAGTAGTACTCTGAGATAGATATCCCCATTTCACCATATTGGTCAAAGAGCCTAAGACCAAGGGATGTTAATTGCCCAAGGTCATACAGATAATAAGTGGCAGAAGAGAAAGTCAAAACAAGGCCTATCTGTCTATAAAGATTCACATTCTTTTCAACATGTTATTATATTTCCATGATGTGCTTTGCCTTCCTGAATCTCAATTTTTCTAGACCTCATTTCTCATCTATGAACCCCCTGTCATTTTCTTTTCAGTTCTGACCCATCATTCTATATTTTGCCCACTCGTGCTGCCAATTCCACACCCTCTGATTACTTAGGTCAACAGCACTTCCTCAGACCATATTTCACCCCATCTTCTCAATAATCATGTGAGATGTGCAAAGCATTATGTATCAAAATATAATTGTAACTTTAGTAATAGCTATTGTTTAAAAAGATGTAAAAAAGAAAAGTGTAAAGATGTTGAAGAACAAACCTGAAACATGTAATTGTTTCATTTGCAGAGATTAACAAGTGTATTCCACTGCCAGTAAAAACAGGCTGAAGTTTCAGTGCGGAAGGAGAATGAGGCAAAGTGCAGGTGCCACTGAGATGATTTCCACACGTTTCCTGAAGACTCTACTGATTAAAATGGATACACAACAAGCTACAGGATGAAAGTGGCCCTGTAGAATATCAGCTGGCCATTCAAGTTGTCACTTCAAAACAAACAGGAGTCAAATATGAGAAACTGCCTCACTTGCTGGCCTTTCTGTCTACCAGCTGCACTAAGTAGGTTTTACTGAATGGACTGGTGGGTGTATATTAATTAAAGGAATCCCATCCTAATACCCACCTATCCAGGTATTAACTTCCCTGGATATCAATTGGTCAACATGATATGAGCCAAGTAGATATGTCTAATCTAGTTTTCTTTCCACATATAAAAGAGCCTTAAAAATTGTGCTTCTTGAGATGCATCAAATCTGAAGTTACCTCTCTCTGGTCACTCTGAATAGGCAGTGGTAAAAATGTGTTGGAAAGATGGCGTATGCATATGTGTGCGTGCATTTGTGCATGTGTGTGAGTATGTGTATGTTTGCATGAACGTTGTTCTGTGATTAACAGTGAAAATCAGACTTCTTGTCCTATTTGTACATTGTTCTAAGTCACTCTCACTAAAGTCATGCATTTGTAGATATGACTTTCCCATTTTGGGGGAGCAGGGGATGTAGTCATAATCTTCCCCAACTTAGAAAAAACCCTGAAGCTTAGACAGAAGTTGTGGACCATATAGAAGAACCAAGACTTAAACTCATGTCTCCAAGCTCTAAATCTAATTCTCTGTCTACTACACCAAACCAGAGAATCACAATCAGAGAAAAACTATTGGGAGACGAAGGGCTTATGATATCGAAGTAAGAAATAGTATCTCCTTTCTCCATCTGATTTTAAAATTAAACAAGAAAAGGAGGTCCTCAAATTCTTTGAAGGGATAGAGCAATCTTACAAACACTGAAAAAAGCTAAATGGTATAGCCCACCAGCCTTAAAATATTTTTACCACTGTCTAAAATGTTCTCTAATTAGTTTCATTGTATTCTTTCCAAGAGACCCTTTATAAGACAAATGTTAATTTCTCAATTAGGAGCACTATACATTAATTCATGTGATGAAATAACCATGTTAGTATAAGCTAGTGCAGAAATTTTCATCGTCCATGGAATCCTGCAGCCTCTGGAACAGGATCTTATAAACTTCCTGGAAGACGAGGTGCGTGGGTGAGTCTCTACCTCTCCCGTACGTCTTCTTTTACAGAGCTATCTCATGATTTTGTCAGTTTTATGTGTTGACATTTTGTTTGAATAAAGAGTTACATTGTTTTTAAAACTCTGAAAACCACTGTATTAATTCATATTATAAGTTCTCTTTTGGTATGAAGATGCTGGGTAAACATTACATCCCTAGGACAAGTAGAAGGAATCACAGGACAAGGCCATTGAAAAAAATCAAACCCAGGGAAAATGTGAAATTCATGAATTCTGTCAATAGAGGGAGTGCTAGGCAAGTATGGAACTCAGAAACAAAAATTTAAAATGAGGAGACAATTCCAATGAGATGAGGCGGTGAAGGGTTTTCCTCTCCCATCTGCAAGACTCAGGGTTTGTTGTATGCTGGGGCTGGCCCTGCAAAAACTGGTGTGCAGCCCTCCAAAAGAAGCTATGTTCAGTGTAAATCTTGAATGTTTTCAAGAACATCTTTGGCAGAGATCTTATGAAGCTAGGAAGGATACAACTGTGCCAGCAAGTTATATATAAAATGCATAAACCTGAGCACAGAGGATTTTTACAGGAGTGAAACTATTCAGTGTGATACTACAATGGTGGATGCATGTCATTATACATTTGCCAAAACCCACAGCATGTACAACACCAAGAGTGAACCCTAATGTAAACTATGGACTTTGCGTGATAATGATGTGTTGATATAGGTTCATCAATTGTAACAAATGCACCACTCTGGTAGAGGATGTTGATAATGGAAGAGGCTATGCATATGTCAGGACAAGGAATACATGGAAAATCTCTACACCTTCTCATCACTTTTACTGTGAACTCTTGCTCCAAAAAATACAGTCTATTTAAAAAATCTGTAAACTTGTCTTTTCCCACTATCAATTGTTATGAGTGAGAAAATTGGATATATAAAGGCCAATTTTGCCCAACTGCTCTGTACCACACACAGATTACAAATTTGTAGTTTTTTTCTAGAGACCTATAAACTATTCTCTCTTAACTATGTTTCTCCCATTAAGAATGAAGAAAGACCTTCATCAAGAGAGGTGGCAAAAGTAATCAATTATCTAGGAAATCAATTATCTAGGAAATGCAAATAAGAGTTTCCCCCTCATCTGAAGTGACAATGGTCATAATATTGCCCTTTATTTATATAGCTCTCAAAAGAGTTTTTACATCAAAAGACCACTCACGTGGTCATCAAAATTACCCTAAAACATGTGTAGAGTAATGAGAAATGAGAAAATCATGCCTCAGAGTATTAAGTGACTTTCCCAAAGTTGTGCCACCTGTATGTTGAACCAAACCTTTTGCTCTTAGACAGATGCCAGGATTCCTGTTAAGAGGGAGAAGAGGGAGAAGACATGAAAAAAATCCAAGTCTGGGCTGATTCTTCGCAAATTTGGTAACAGAAAGGGTAGGTGCCTTTCTCCCAAGGCAAATCCTTCATCTTTATTTTAGATCCTATCCAATCCTACTTCCCAGGAATTGTACTTAATCAATGATACCCTATTCTTATTTCTCTTCATATCTCCATTTCTACTGGATTTTTTCCTCTGATATATATATGTGACTATCCCAAGTCTCTCAAATACCAAACGAATAAACCAAACTTTTCTTGACCCTATGTCCTACTTAGATAGACACCATTCTATCTCTTCTCAGTTAACCTTCTCAAAGACAGTCTATAATAATTGTCTCCACTTTCTGACCTCTTATTTATCCTTCAGCCCACTCCCCTGTGCCTTCTACTTCTTCTATGCCATTGAAATAATTATTGCCCACTTAACCAGTGACATTTTTATCAATAATCCCAATGGGAATTTCTCAGTTTTGAATGACTGGACTTTTGAGCTGGTTTTGACAAAAAATTGATTGCTGTCGTCTTATTGATACTCTTTCCTTCCTTGGCTTTTGTGTTGGAGGAGGATGGAATGGAAAAGGAAAAGAAAGCTTTCAAGACAAAAACAACAACATATATAAAGACTCCAGGGCACAAGGGAAGTGAATCAAAGAATTAAAGGATAGCTATTGTGATTGGAATATAGATAGCAGGGGTGAGCATAGCAGAAGGTGAGCTGGAAAGGTAGGTAGAAACTAGGTAATGCAGACCATTTTTAAGACTTTAGATTTTACCCTAAGCAGAAAGGATGAAAACTGAGGAAGGACGTGATATAAATAGTTCACTAAAGACCACCCTGGCTACAGTCAGGAGAAAACATTGGTAGGTTGGATAGTGTGGACAGGCCACGTAGGAGGCTACTGTAATAGTTCAAGTAAAGACGATGATGGTTGAGAATAGGCCGGGGGTGATGGAGATGAAGAGAAATAGCTGGAGGCCACTTTATTCTGGTTTTGATCTGACTTTTCTGGCCACTTCTTTTTTTCCATGTGACTCCTAATTTACCATCCCTAAAATATCGATGTCACCCAAGATTAACTTTTTTCTACCTTTGAACCTTCTTCATTTCATTATTCACCATTGTATCTAAGTTAGACATATATATTAGTATCACTTGTATAGCTTTCAAAATAAAAATATGTCCAGAACTTATTTCTTCTAGCATTTGGCATACGCGATGGCCATGAGAATGGGCCTCTCAGATCTCTGCCTGCAGGCAGTGTAACTGCGTCAGTTCACTCAGGGCCCCAGCAGCGCTCTGAAACCATCACAGTTTTATTGAGGCCATGCTGGAGGCCAGGCATTTCCCTAATTAATGAATTTCTTCTACATTTAACCCTATCTCGGTGTCTGTTTCCTGGATGACTCAAACTAAGCTCAGCTGTACCAAGAGTAAACCAAGATAAAGGCAGTAAGATCAAAATTTGGGTTGGTTACCCTGCTACCTGGCAGTTGAATAGGATGTCATCTGGTTAGTAGAGTGGGCACGGATTGTCCTTGACACAAGGTGGCAGCACAAATGTTAAAATTTCAACTGTAGAAACCTGGGGAAATGTCCCGGTGGAGGAGAATGCTATGCCATGTGCAATGATAGGCATTTGAAAAATGATCCTAGTCATTGCCAAGTTGTTTTGACACACTGCAGAAGGATAATGAGAGACTAAGGGATGTTAACAAGCCGTTAAGGGTTAAATGTGAAAGCACTATGTCCTCTCTAATAACCCACAGGATGTCCTTATCTCAAATAGAAGAAGGGCAGACAGACATAGCTGAGCGGTAAGCTAAAGACTTAATTGTTAGTCTTAGAGTCCCAGAGATGTAGGAATGCTCAGCCAAGGCAGGTGTGTTATGTAAAAGTCAGCTTCCTGGTAGGAAAACCTAAGGCCCTTAAACATCCCGAATGGATGCCCCTGAGGATGTTGACTCTGCAACCCCTGAGACCTACAGATTTACACAAGTGGTCCACACTTCCCTAATAAGAGCTATCACTTCTGCCTTGCTAGAACATGGTGCAGAGGCCTCTCCCTCACAAAGCATTATGTGCTCCTCTCAGGAACTTCCTATTTGATCTACCAGGCTGATAACTACCAGAGGTAAAACCCAGCAGAACCGGATGGGATACATAATGGATCAGATAAGAGAGGAAAGAGATGATATACCTAAAGAGTTGCAAGAATTAGTCAGCATTTGCCAGCAGGAGCTAAGGGAGAACTCCTAGCACAGGGTTTTGAAGGTATTTGATCAAGTGAAGGAAGACTATAAGACTGGAAAAGCAATAATTCAGTGATATGGGGGCATTTTCTTGGGACACAGGATTTAGCACCTTAGCAATGGCTCCAGGCCAATTCACTGCTGGGATGACTCTTAGAGGGCTGGAAAAAATGACAGCCACTGTCAACAAAGCGGAAATGCCTGATTTGTCCTAGCAGAAAATAGAGAAAGGAATAGAGACACTGGGAGAAGTGGAATAATATGTGAGGGCAGAAGAACTACCAGAGGATTATGTTCCATGGGAGGGCCCAGAGTCCACACTGTTCACCAAGGCCATCAGGAATGTGCTGGTGAGAGGGGCGCCCGCACCACTGAAAAGTTCAGTGGCAGCTCTCCTCGCAGACCAGGTATGGTGGCAGGAAAGACCTTCACGGAACTGGGCTAGTTTTATCTGAGGAGATGATGGGATCCTGAAGTAATTGAGATCAGGTGGTGTGATGCTCAACTGCTGGACCCACAAGGCTACAATTACTACGAGGACCAGCAAGGTCAGAGGGGTAGCCAAGGCCACTGGACCTGCAAGGAGTTGAGACAGTTAATAGAGAATGGTTGAGGGCCAGCCCCGTGGCTTAGCGGTTAAGTGCGCACGCTCTGCTGCTGGTGGCCCGGGTTCGGATCCGAGCGCGCACCGACGCACCTCTTCTCCAGCCATGCTGAGGCCACGTCCCACATGCAGCAACTAGAAGGATGTGCAGCTATGACATACAAACTATCTACTGGGGCATTGGGGTGGGGGGGAAATAGAGAATGGTGAACCAAAAAGCAAAATAGACAGCCAGCCAACCAAGGTGTTGTTAACGTCTCTAATGTTAGGGAGAGGGGAGCAAGAATGGAGGAACAGCACATCACATTGAAGGTGATTGCTCCAATAAAAATTTACAATCTTTTGCTCATTTTCCAGACCTGAGCTGATTTTCAGGATCAGAATTGGAACCCATTGGCTGAAAAGATGGCCAGGCCCCTAGGAAGAAGACCCTGCATTATATACTGGTGATGATTTTCCCAGGCCTTTCCCCAAAGGGACATATAGCCATTTACTTGGGTGAATGAACACTGGGAAAAGAATAAACATTTGTTGATGATTTAAGAGAAGAAAGCAAGCTGGCAAGAAGGCCAGAAGAGTTAGGGAAGGTTTTAAGAAGAAAATAGGCTGAATCAATAGGATTAATTCCCATCTACTACTTATCATTTTAAAAAGCTGTGAATCAAGTTATAGAAAGTATATTCTATGACCACAGTGAAATTCAATTTGAATTCAATAACAGAAAGATATCTGGAAATCCCCAAATACTTGGAAACTAAATAGCACAGTTCTCAATATCTCACAGTTCTGAATACATCAAAAGAGAAATAACAAAATATTGTGAAATAATTAAAATAGAACATATCAAAATTTATAAGATACAGCTATTGCCTGTATAAAATACTCTCTGCCTCAGTCTGTAATAATTTTAATTAGTTTACTTTTATTCGGTTTAGTATCTAGAATATAAACTCTGAGAGCAACAATTTCCTCTTTTTCTACACTGTATCCCCAGTTCCTAGCATAATGCTCAGTCCCAATTAAAGAAATATATATGTAGATGAACTCCACCACTCAGAAGCAACCACTACAAAAATTTAAGTGCATATGCTTCCAGAATTTTCTAGGTATGTATAAAAATATTCATATTATTTTTTACAATAATGGAATAATATTATCCACATCCATTGTAGACATTTCCCCAATTAACAATATATTGAGAAGCAATTTAAGTGTGAATAAATAAAGATATACATCACTTTTTAGTGGTTGTATAATATTGTATTATATATATTTATCATATCATAAATTCTGGTTATTATTCAATCTCTAGCCATGGACATTTAGCCTTCTGGTTTTTTATACTAAAAAAATAATGCAATAACTCACACACACACATCATACTTATCTGACTATTTTTTTAAGGAAAAATTTCTACAGTTACAATGGCTCACTTAAAAGGTATACAGATGTAAATGTTTGATACAAAATGACAAATTCTAGAAATAATAATGTACAAATTTCACAACATATTAACCTAGATATTTTTTTTTAAAAGCGATTATCTTGATCTTGGAGTCAAGTGTACATCGATAATTCTATTTGCCCCTTTCACTCAAGTAATGGTTAAAATGACAATTTTTCTTTGCAGCTTCCTAGTAGTCCATTAATAAATATTGCTAACAATTGTGCATTTTAAGATTTTTTAAACAAGCTGTTTTTGTTGTTATTTACAAACTGTTGATGAATGAAACCACAGTACCAATAAGGCTAATTGTTGAGCAGAATGAACTTGATCAAGCACTTATTTTGCAAATGCCTTAAAATTCGAGCAGACTACTTGATGTAAAAAATATTTACTCGAGGATGAAGCTATTCTTTCTCTTCTCCTACAGATCTTTTGTAGCTACTTTGGAAAGTAAGTGCTCTAGGAACCAAATTCCAAGTTTAATACACTGTTATTCCAAAATAGTATTCATTTTAGCCTCAATTTCTCCATTGACAAGATACAGATTATTATCACTTGTTAGCACTTGTATAATAGCTGCCTGGCAGAAAAATGATGGGATGTATGTCAGATAACTACTAGATTCCCCCACATTAGTTCCAGGCACTTTACACTACTATAATTCTTGTAATCTCACCAGGAGATAAGTAGGAATATTATGAATGAAGGAACTGGAGCAACAAAAATTTAATAGTCAGGGGGCCAGCCTGGTGGTGAGTTAAGTTCCCGCATTCCGCTTCAGCAGCCCCGGGGTTCATGGGTTCAGATCCCGAGTGCGGACCTACTCACCACTTACCAAGCCAGGCTGTGGCGGCATCCCACATATAAAAGGGAAGAAGATGGGCACAGATGTTAGCTCAGGGCCAATCTTCCTCAGCAAAAATAGGAGGCTTGGCAACAGATGTTAGCTCAGGGCTGATCTTCCTCAGCAAAACAAAACAAAACAAACAAACAAACAAAATTTAATACTCAGTAGTCAAATAGGCAGAAAAAACCCGATCATAACTTAGATTTTCCCACATCACATTTCAGCTGTCAAATAACTGGCCCCTGAACAGGAAAATGCAGTGGATCATGTTCGTAACTAGTAAGTGATTCTTTGAATGTGACAGGATTTAAATAGCACTCGATAACTCAGATTTGGAGAATAGATGGCACCAGTCCTACATTCCAAAGGGAGGTTAAAGCAGGATCAAATCCTAAGCAGGATTTGGATATGCAAATAAGGCATCTGAGAAACTGTTTTGCTCCCCCATCCCAGGATCATGTGGGGTCACACAGACCCCTTAGCCAATCTGTCACCTCCAGCCAAAAAAAAAAATGAGATTGAAGAGAAAAGGGAAGGCAAAGATTAGAAGAGATTAGGAGGAGGAAGGAGGTTGCTGTGGCCCACTATGCATGCACTAACACCACCCTGAAGCCTGTGGAGAGGGGCATTGATGGCGTAGTCAGAAAGCTTGAGATATTTGCTCTGGAATTTGGAGATCACACCTGCCTGATATCAGACTCACGCCTGATAAATCTGCCTGGCCTGGTGGCTGACCATGGCTGGCCTATCTCTCCGAAGACTGAATCAAGAGAGATTGTTCCATTGTAGTCGATGTGTACCTGACACAAGAGACAATTGGCCTGGGTGTTGTCCTGCTCAAGAAGATTGCTTTCCTACATGAGATAATCCAGCAGGGAGTAAACCCTCTAAATTCGTAAGAATTAAAGGAGGAGCTATACACAGTCAGCCAGAAAATGTATTCCTCAGCATCAGGGAAAGGTAGGTGCAGTATCTCCAATGATGGAGGAGGGAAGGTGCAGTGCTCTCCAAAGGGCACACAGAACACTTTTGCCAGTAAAAGTTGACTTTACACATCTGCCATGGCCAGAGGAAACCAACACAAATCAGTGCCAGACAAGTAGTGTCCATAAATATATCTGCCTTCCCCACACCTCTTTCAACTCTAGAAAAAGAGTGAGAGGCAACCTCAAGAGTGGGGAAGGAGGAGAAGCACTCTGTGGAGAAATAAAGACGCTAACTAGGCCCCTCTTTCCACAGCTGGTGGCCAATCTAAAGAAGGGGAGAATCTTTAACTTCAATGAACTTAAAAATTCTATTTCATGCAAATAAATATTTGAATGACCTGAGATTGTCCGCAGGACCAAAAAGTAACCTGAAAAGTTATGAAACCAGCTTTAAGTTTATCCATGGAGCAAGAGGAGAATTGGCCCCACAGAAAAAGTAGTATAGAATAATGGGAGATGAAAATTAAGCTGCCTCGTGATTGCACACTCCCTCTGTGTCCCACTATTTCAATATAATGATTCTACACTAAACCAAAAGAAAAGTGTTATTTTTATTAGGCAAAATATAATAGCATCTGTAGACTACAATGCATCAAGTATGACAGTCACAGTCTGTCAAATAACAATTGGATATCCACAATAGGAAAAAGGCAAGTTCTTGTTATGGATCTTCAATTAAAGAGGCATTGTTAAGTAACAGACTTCAGCTTTATAATATGCATATCAATCAGTCTAAAGGTATTGATTAAGCTCCATCTATGTGTCCATTTCTCTTTCCCTCTCCCTCAAAGGAGTAAAGATTCTGATTAAAGAAGCATTAAAACACTTAAAAGGTGTGGTTAAATTAAATTAAAAGTTCAATACAGATTTTTAAATTAAAAAAAAAAGAATATTAGAAGAGGTTAAGAAAGCTTACTTTATGAAAAGTTGAGTTTTAAAAATGTGTGTTTTATTACTCACATAAGCTTGGGTTTGTTTGAATTTGACATGTGCTTATTCCTGAAAATAAATAGGATATTTGAGGGGCCAGCCCCGTGGCTTAGCAGTTAAGTGCACACACTCCGCTGCTGGCCGGGTTCGGATCCTGGGCGCACACCGACGCACCGCTTCTCCGGCCATGCTGAGGCCGCGTCCCACATACAGCAACTAGAAGGATGTGCAGCTGTGACATACAACTATCTACTGGGGCTTTGGGGGGGGAATAAATAAATAAAATTATTTTTTTAAAAAATAGGATATTTGATACTAGAAAATCCTGAAAAAGAGCTAGAAGTAAAGATACTATATCTAATTTATTCAAATCAGCAGGTGGCCCAAATCTATTTACACATCATAAATATTTCAATTATAGAAACAAAAGAAAACAGCAACACAAAAACCAAAGAAATCAACACCACAGAAACTGCTAACAGCATATGATGCTTTTAACCTCTTTAATATAAACATATTTTTCATATATTTTTATTTCTAAATATCTTTAGCAACCATGCATTTTTTTCTTACCTCAGGGTTCACTAACACACGATAAGAAATGGACTTTTTAAACAATTTACTTAAATGCATTTTTATAAAAATAATTTTAACAAAAACTAATTTATTAAATTTAATAATTAACAAATTAGTTAATTAATAAGTCATTAAATAATTAAATTATCAACTGCAATAAACCTTACAATCATATTTTATTGCTAAATTATTTTTATCTCCAAAAACAAGTAAAAAATGTTAAAAGAGAAACTTAAAAAACAACAAAAATTATACAGGTATACTGTCTGATTCTTTTTGAAATTAGGAGAATATTGAAAAAGAAGGGAAGGAAAAAAGAAGGAGGGGGATAGAGCAAAAGAGGAGAAGTTGAGACAAACCTTAAATAAACAAATAAGCTAATAATATATCAAGTGGTAAATAAACTAAAAATATACGAAATGGTTGCAGTTTCAGTAAGAGCAGGTAACATTTTGATTTACAGAGTCCCATTAAAATTGGATCAATGAAACTCACTAACTAGATTTTATTGACACTATAGGGGGAAAAATCTGTCTATGTCCTGGGGTTCCAAAATGGAAGAATAAATCCAGGAGCTACTAGAGGCCATCCTGCCCACAGAAGATGAGAGCCGGGCTGAGAATAAACACAAAAGAAAGCAGAGCTGCAAGATGGAGAGAAAAATTCCTGTCAACATCTTTGACCCCTTGGATACAACAGGGTCTATGGAACATAGCCCTGCGACTTTCATTTAGGGGAACCAATAAAGCCCCTTTTTTTGTCTAAGCCAAATTGAGTTTTTTTTAATAACACTTGCAAATGAAAGTGTCCTGATTAATGCAATTCAAAAGTGAAATTTATTATACACAAGTAGTTAGAAAGTTGAAACTGATTAGCTGAGTGTTGGTGTGGTAGTGGTTCCAAAGACGTTCATGTCCTAATTCCTGGAACTTGTGAATATGCCACCCTACGTGGTAAAAGGAACTTTGTGGGTGTGATTAAATTAAGAATTTTGAGATGAGGCGATTATCTGGGTAGGCCAACAAGGGTCCTAATAAGAGTGAAGCAGGAGGAGTCAGAGCAGAAAGAGAGCAAGCCAGACGCAGAGACTGGAAGAGGGAAGCAGAGATTAGAGGCATGAGCTTTGAAGACGGAGGAATGGGCCACGAGCCAAAGAATACAGGTGGCCTCTAGAAAAGGGAAACAGATTCTCCCCCCACAGCCTCCAGAAGGAATCAGCCCTGCCGACATCTTGACTTAGCCCAGTGATTTGTACTTCTGGATTCCATAACTGTAAGAGAATACATTTGCGTTATTTAAACCACCAAGTTTCTGGTAATTTGTTATAGCAGCCATTAGAAAATAATAGTAGTTGGGGCTGGCCCAGTGGTGTAGTGGTTAAGTTTGTACGCTCCGCTTCAACAGCCCAGGGTTCACAGGTTCGAATCCCAGGGGCGGACCTATGCACAGCTTATCAAGCCATGTTGTGGTGGCATCCCATATAAAGTAGAGGAAGATGGGCACAGATGTTAGCCCAGGGCCAATCTTCCTCAGCAAAAAGAAGAGTATTGGCAACAGATGTTAGCTCAGGACTAATCTTCCTCACCACAAAAAAAAAAAAAGAAAATAATAGTTGGACATTTCATGGAAGCATTTTGTGTGTTATTCCAATATCCTCTACATGATTAAGAGAATTATCCTTCTAACAAAGCTAAAATTAGATTTGGGGTATGCTGAATTGAGAAACAAAATATTGGTTTGTACTTAAATATTTTCTCTACTCTGACTACTGAAAGATCCCAGGAACAGTGATACCCCAATAACAATGAGCACATCTAGCAATCAAATCTTGGTTTCTAAAACCATTCTCCATTAAAAGAAGCAGCACCCATTAGAGAAATGTCTGATTCTGGGGCTGGAGTTGGGAAAGTACAAGATGAGTCTGGAACATCTTTTTGAGCCAGAAAGTAATAAAGTACTCAGTGAATGAAAAGGACACGTCAAACTGACACAGAAGCCAATATAAAGGAACTTCCACTGACCAAATCAAGAACAGTGCGAGCATCAAAATAAATAATAACAAATTACAGCCCATTTTATAAAATAGGAGTTTGTGAATCCATATAAATAAAAATAAATAAATAAATAGGGAGAAGAGAATCTTATACTATAATGGAAACTAGTAAATATAGAAGGAATGCTTAAATCAGAAAAATCAAATATTTAGCAACCATTATCATAATAATACCATTAATTCAGCCAAAATATATCAATGGATACTAAAATTAATGGGTGAAAGTTTGACAAAGAATAAGATATTTACATATTAAAAGAACCAGAGAAATTGCAAAAAGAAAAAGATAATTATGGCATTAAGCTAGTCCTGAAGTCTAATCTACCCTCTGCATAGAAACTCTCCCCAAATACTTATTAATTATAAAGAGAATCAAGTAACTTTTGAATGGACAAACCTTATAGAGACCACCTCAATCAAAGATTCAAACTGAATATCACCAATGATGGAACAAATTAAAATCATAGACCACCTGATAGGATGCAATAAAAAGAACACACCATCGCTTCTGTGTTTCTGTGATATTCCTGCCACATAACATAATCTGAATCTAAGGAAACATCAGACCTACCCAAATTGAGGAGTATTCTACCAAATAATTGGCCTGTAAAGGTCATGAAAGTCAAGGATGACTGAGATTCAAGATTGAAGGAGATTAAAAAGAAATGACAATTAAATGCAACATGTGGTCCTTGACTGGATCTTTTTGCTATAAAGCATATTATTGGGACAACTGCCAAAACATGAGGGGGTAGGCAACCATCTAGAAGTAATGTAGCAATGTTAATTTCCTGATTTTGATGATTATATGGTATTTAGGTGGGAGCATGTCCTTGCTTTTGCAATTACACATTAAGTATTGGAGCGTAATGGGCATTATGTCAGTAACTTGCTTTCAAATGGTTCAGAGAAAAAAAGTTCATTGTACTATTCTTGCAAATTTTCTACAAGTTTAAAATTATTTTAACATAAAAACACTCAAAACTGTGATTAAATTTTTTGAAAAAATAAACCCAGAAACTACAGTTAGATTTGTGTAGCTCTGATGCCAAAGTCAGCACCATGGACAGACAAGGTTAATTATGTTGTCTTGATTATGCCTGGTTCTTAATAACCAAATCCCAAAAAAGATGTGTATAAGTTAAAAGACCACTTGATGGAATTTGAAGATGCACTAGCCACAACTGTTTCCTCGTTTCAACATCTGTTACTGACACTGATGCATTTCTAATCTCCTCCTCTAGAGAACATAACCTGTGTAGTAGACACCATGGTTGTCTACACGGTATCTATTCCTCCTTCCTCTTTTCTAACACAATCCCACTCTTGCTTAGGCATCTACTCCTCGCACCATCACCAATGTTTTTAAATTTATTTATTTATTTATTTATTGTGTTTGTGTGTGTCTGAGGAAGGACGGCCCTGAGCTAACATCCATGCCAATCCTCCTCTTTTGCTGAGGAAGACCAGCCCTGAGCTAACATCTGTGCCCATCTTCCTCCTCTTTATATGGGATGCCGCCACAGCATGGCCTGACAAGCGGTGTGTCCGTGCTCGCCAGGGATCTGAATCCAGGCCGCCAGCAGCAGAGTGTGCGCACCTAACCACCAAGCCACAGGGCTGGCCCCAATTACCAATGTTTTTAAAAGAAATTTGATGGACCCCGGCACCAGAGTTGGGCCTTACTTATCTAAAAGTAATCCCATTCCCCATGCTAGAGATTGGTTCAGCTAATCCAATTAGTTTGTGGTAGTCCCCTAGCCTCAAAAATTGGTTCAGGAATTAGCTTGTAACCTAATAAGGACCAATGAGTCATGAAGGAGGGTTTTCTGGATGTTTCTGATAAGAAGCTTCTTAGCTTTTAGAAGCAAAATAGAATACTTGCATCTTCTCCATTATATGGAGCCTAGAACCTCTAAAAGGCATTTTACCACCAAGAGGCAAATCAGCCTAAGGAAATCCCATCACTCTAGAAGGAACAAAACCAAGGAAACTGCAAAGAAAAGGAGTTGTACTCATGGTGTTAAGCCAGCCCTGAAACCCATCCTGCCTTTCTATGTTACTTTGTGAGCCAATTTAAACTAGTGGGATTGAACTGAATTTTCTGTTACATACTTCCAAAATATGCTGATACGATCTGTATTTTCAGGTTTGAAAAGGTGGCACACACAGGCCAATCTTTCCAGGTAATTTCTTATTTTATTCTCCTCTAAAGCCTAATATGAGAATAGTGGGAAGAAGAAGAGAAGGAAAAGAAGGTAAATAGTCTATTAGTTGAAAAGAAATTTGGAGTTAGAAAGGTATTTGCATATACATGTAAAATAGGGAAAAGTATTTTATTTATTTAACAAACATGCATATGGCACTTATGTGTCTGGCACTGTTTAGATGTTTTATAATGTTAACTCACTTAATTCCTATAAAAATTTATGAGAAATTGTTATTACTATCATCCCCATTTTTTTTTTTTTTGTGAGGAAGATCAGCCCTGAGCTAACATCCATGCTAATCCTCCTCTTTTTGCTGAGGAAGACCAGCTCTCAGCTAACATCTATTGCCAATCCTCCTCATTTTTTTCCCCAAAGCCCCAGTAGATAGTTGGATGTCATAGTTGCACATATCATCCCCATTTTTAATTGGAGAAATTGAGGCACGTGGATGTTAAGTAACTGGCCTAAGGTCACAGCTAGCAAGAGGCAGAGCCAGGATTCAAATCACTATGTTATATTAATCCCAGACAGAGAAAAGATCATCTAATGAGGACACTTCAGTATTACGTATGTACAAAAGGATACGGCATGTGGTCAATTCACATGCAAACCTAGGATTTGCATCAGAGAAAATCAACATTTCTCATATATCAGAAAACATAAATGGAACTATTAGTCATTTACCTAAAAAAAGATAATTACTGTATGTCTATGTTTATCTAAAACCAATACATGAATAGATAGTAGCACAAACTCAGTAATTATGAAGTAGGGTCTATTATAGTAGAAAAGCCTGTTAAAAATAGAAAAAGAAAAATTCCTCTTGTTAAAAATAGAGGGTGTTTGGAAGATATAGTGGAAAATGTGAATAATTTTAATTGTCAACTGGGAAACAGTACCAGACACAATTTTCTTTTTTGTCCAATACAATCAAGACTTTGCTTATTCAAGTCTGCCTAACTGACACCTGAACTTCATTTCCCATAACCTTTACCTAATTAGTCTAGTCTATGGTTTCCAGAGAAGGTAGGTCTAACAAATCTTCTCCAGGCTCAGGAGGGAAAGAAAAGCAGCAGGAAGACCTCTCAGCTATGCTAAAGAAAGTCCTGTGTTGTGCCACGGTTTGTATATGACTTAGGGGGGCTGCCTGTCTCCCCTTGAACAAATCCTCTTTGAATATTTCCCTTTCAAAGCTGTCCATCATGGTTGAAGTGAGTGTAGAGAAGAGGCCTAATGATAGAACAAAGAGAAGAAGAGTAAGATGGGAACTCTCTTCCACCCACCATGACTGAAGTGCTCAATGATGCCTTTAAGTGTTTAAATGCTGCACTGTCTAAATTTTAAATCGACAAACATAATATCAAGCATACAGTAAGGTTAACAGCATAATTTAAAATGTCTCTACTTGCTACAAGGAAATTGATCAGAAACAAGCCAGCAGTAAAACTTCACGGGACAGTTTTTAAGCTGCCTGCTCCATTCCAATCAGTCCCCAAAGCCCAGCTACATTCTAAGAAGGCGATCAACATTACTGGTAAACTGTTTTGTTGCTGTTGTAGTTAGCATCTTGATTCTATCTATATCAAATGTGTGTTAACTTTACTTTTTATGTTTTTTCCATTTCTGAATGTCAGAAAACATGTCTTTACATTGATATTCCCCACAGTATGTAGAATATAGCAGCTATTAAACAAATGCATTTGAATAAATGAATTACAAAGACCACGCAGCAGGAGTCGTGAGCAGCGGTCATAATTCATCGCCCTTAACCTGTCTTGCTCCTCTTCTGCGGCACCGCCTGTGGAAAGCAAATGAATGGTTGGTTCTGCTCATTCATAAGCTCAAGTTCATTTTCCTGCCACATTTCAGAAATCGCCTGGTTTCACTGATTGCACGATACGTGAGGCCCTGCTCTGGGGGTTCCTTCAGCCCAGAACGCTCTCTCTTCTCACAGTCTTACCCATTTTTTAAAGTGTATCTCTAAGTGTTCCCTTCCTGACATAGAAGGAACATTAGCTAAATTTAGAAGGACTGAATTTTAGTCCCAACTCTTACTCTGACTTGCTGTGTAATGTTCGACAAGTTATTTAACTTTGTTCAGTATCAGTTTGTTTTTTCAAGTCGAAGGTTGAACTGCAAGGAAAGTTACAAAATGACACCCAATAGGGTTGTATATATGTTTCCTTTGACCACTCTAGTGTGGTGTGTGTGTGTGTTTTAAATTTTAAATGACTTACCAACATTTTAAAGTTGAGTAGAATTTTTTGAGCAGAATCTCAAAAAATACAGAGAAGACATTTTTCTAATTTTATTGCACTTATAAAATAATTTGATTAATAAGTTTATTGTAGGCTTATCATTTTATCTTTGCTTTTATAATATGTTGCTAGTTGCAATCTTGACTTATTTGATGGTGAGTAACTGAGCAGGAATGCAATTGCAATTTTAGGTTCCTGTGGGAAAAAGCAATGTGTTTATAATGCATTTTCCAGAAATGAATTGGAAAAAGTAACGGTTATCTTGTGATTTTTGTTATTTTATATGTTCACATGCCCACTAAACTAGATTTAACTCTTGTTATAATTAGTTGTGATTTCAGAGTTTATGAGGTTTGCTGATACAATCAAATTTAGATTGTGGCTAAGGTTGTTAATATTTTCTTAAAAGTAAGTTTAGTTGGTAGCTGTGGAGTATAAATAGTTGAAATTTGGTATCAGCACCAACCAAATTTGGTTCTGTTTTCTCTCAGCTGCTTGTCTTTCACATTAGAAAATAAAGGGGAAAAAGAGCCAAAACTCTTAGTCATGCTTACCAAGTACTTGACGTTAGTTTTCAATTGACATTCAAATAAATTGGAGAAAAGAAAAAATGGTCATAAAGGAGTAATACAGATACATGGAAAATTCTACAGGGGAATTTTACTTTAAAATTCACTGCAAGATTTAAATGAGTGTATACAAGTGTCTGTGTGTGGATTTCTGACACACATTAAATAACATCAATTAGATAGATGTACATGGGATAAAGTAAATAAGTTGCAAACCTATGATTAATGCAATGGTGTTTGTAGGCTTTGAATAGGCTGCCTCTTGGAATTAGGTTAGATAATGTCATCTTCTGAACTAGAATTGAATATGCTTTTATTAAATTAGTATTAGTTATCTGGATAAGTAACACACTGAAATAACATTTGTAATTGTAATGTTAGTGAATCTAGCATTTTAATAGCATTTTATCTAGCATTTTAATAGTCTATTAAAATCCTTTCAGGGAAACAAAAAAATAAATACAAAAAAAAAATAACCTGCAGTCTGTATGACATTTTTAAAAACTAGACCCAAAAGGTAAAAATTCCTTTGTCTCTAGTTCAGCCCTTTCAGGAAACAGAGTTCCTAGGTGTGATGGTTAACTTTATGTGTCAAATTGACTGGGCTACTGGGTGCCCAGATATTTGGTCAAACATTATTCTGGGAGTTTCTGTGAGTGTTCTGGGGTGAGATTAACATTTAAATTGGTCTGAGTAAAGCACATTGCCCTCCCCAATGTGAGTGGGCCAGGCTCATCCAATCTGTTGAAGGCCTGAGAACAAAAATGATGACCCTCCCCTGGGAAGAGACAATTCCTCTACCTGACTGCCTTCAAGCTGGGCTTCAACTTTTTCCCGCCTTCAGACTCGAACTGAAACATCGGCTCTTCCTGGGTCTAACGCCTGCCGGCCTCAGCCTCAGACTGGAACTACAGCATCAGCTCTCCCGGGTCTCCAGCTTGCTGATCACCCTGCAGATCTTGGGACTTGTCAGCCTCTGTAATCACGTGAGCCAATTTCTCATCATTAATCTATTTTTTATATATATGACCCATTGGTTCTGTTTCTCTGGAGAACCCTAATATACCAGCCTTCCACAACATTAGTTCACTGGTCTGTTCATCACATATGTTCCTATTTTAGAGATGGGTCCATGACACTATCTTATCCTGAAGGCATTATGCTTTAGGAATATCCATCTCTTTTTTATTTTCTTTAAATATTTTTATTAACTTTCTGATATTAATTTTATTTCACATGAAGTCTCTGTTGCAGTAAAAGAATAGGTAGACCACTAAACATGTATTTTCCAGACTTCTCATCTAGCAATTTCGTTTTTAACCAAGTGATTTGTGAGATTAATAAATCAGTTTCTTTAGAATGTATCTGTCTCACAAAACCTGGTTGTTCTTGAATGGACTCACAATTCACAGGTGCTCACAACAAAGGCTAAAGAGCAAATTCCAGGTTCAAGGTGGGCTCCCATGGAGTACTTGCTCCATATGACCTCTCTGAATCTTCTCTCCTTCTCCCCCACCCTTCATCTTTCCACTCCACTCCACCCCATTGGCATCATAGTTACATTCCAGAATTTTCCACATTATACAATCTTTAGGGAACAGATGGTAAGCGTATTTGAATCTCAATTTCTGATTCAAATTCATTAGTACTGGCTGTCTTACCCATTATGTTGAGAATTAACAAGCAAGTGTAGACCATTGGTAGAAATGATTAATTAGCTATGTCAGCCATAGATGAGACAGAAAGCAGTGGCTGCAAAAGTCATGCATTCACCATCCCTGCTCCAGATTTTTAAGTTGACACCCTTCTAAAATATACATGAAGAACAATGTTACAGGAAAATTTATTGAGATAATAATTTCTGTCTTATTCCCACTCCTCTATGAGACTCTCACAGGAAATGCAACTTTAATTTCATTACAGTTACCCAGACCCTTAGAAATAGGGACTTCCAGCATTGTACTCCCATTTCCTTTAGTGTTCAGGCTTGTTCACAGCTTTGGGTTTCAGAGGCAGAAACGGAGATTGTCTGGCATCCAGGAGACAACTCCTTTTTAGGCTTTTGTTTGGGACTCAAAGCACCTGTGGTTACTAGGTTGAGTAATCCCAGTGGGGAGAGGGGAAGAAGGCTGTGCTTGGAGTAATTTTAGAAAATTGCTCATCCTAGAAAAGAAAGAATAGCTTCTGAGAGACTAGTGAAGGCACAGGAGGACTTTATGGTTTTCATATCTGGTGCACATTCACAAACCCTCGGTCCTAATGGCAGATACTAGGGAGGACTGAAAGCCTTTGGACATCTGTGGAAGCCTGGCCTCTAAGTCCTGAGATTCTTCATCACAGAGAAAAGAGTCTCTGTGACGAAGCCTGAAGTCAGTACAGAAAACCTGTGTGAAGGCATCTGAGTCCTTCTGGAGCAGCATGCCTGAATAATGGTAGAGAAGCAGCTCTTTCCAACAGCAGCACTTGATAGAAGGAATATTAAATGAAAACCAACACAATGGACTAAGGACCAGGGTCTTCTTCCGTTTTTCACGCACTCGAATATTTGCACAACCCTAAAGAGAGGTAGTTGTCTACCAATCCCCTACAAAAAAAAATATTAGACTAAAAGTAGGGGGCTCAAATCCACATTCAAGTTGTAAAAAAAAAAAAAAAAAAGAATGTTGTCTATTGTTCCCCAAGAATTGCAGAGCAAAGTCATACCTAATACACAAGAATTACAAAATGACAGAAAATACATGATAATTTAAAATGAGTTCAAATTCATTGGTATCATCAGAAATTCCACAAAGCTGGGAGAAGGGGTCAGAGAATCTCATGGGTGAATGAGAGAAATAAAGAATGAGGATTGAGCACATATGTGTGGTGATGGATTATAATTAGTATTTGGGTGGTGAACATAATGTAATCTATGCAGAAATAGAAGTATAATGATATACACCTTAAATTTATACAATGTTATAAACCAATGTTACCACAATAAAAAAAAAAAGAATTAAAAGAATGAAGATTGAGGCACTAACAGCTTAAGCCATTTGTCCAAGATCACATAGCGAGTATGAGAGAACTGAAATACTAACACAGGTTTTCTGATTCCTGTGAGACTAAAGGAGCCAGGGTGATTCAGTATTAGGAAGCATGATTCATGTTGTAGTTTTGGGAACCATGTAGGGGGCCAGAGATCAGGTGGCTGAAAGTGATCCATGGGGGCCCTATGCATGATAGGGAGGAGTGAACAGAGTATCATCAGGAACAGGGCGGTACAACCATGACACCCCACAACATGTGTGACAGGTGAGGCATCACAGCAGATTGAGAAACTATAAATGGGGTTTGGAGTTAGGCAGGTCTGAATTCTTCTCGCTTCTTTGGGAAATGTATGTAATATGCCCAGGACGTGGTAGGTAACAGATCAACGTACTTTGAATAGAGGTGCAGTGAGCTTGATTTAAAAACTTAGGAAAGAACCTGCCACAACAAATCAAAACATCACAGCAAGCTTCTTGAAGAAAATGATCCAGGAAAAGAATTATCTGTTGGTGCAGGTTTTTCACCATGGTTTGCTTTGAAAGCAGATGCTTTTTAACCTTTTATTATAATTTTTATATTTGTATGTATATTTTGTTATATTCTGCAACATTTATCAAATTTCTGTTGATTTCCAAATTTCTATAAGACCTTGATCTTACCAAATCCAGTTCTGTCGTGCCCATTAAAATTCAGGAACATAATTCTGAAAATTGGCAGGAAATTAACATGTACCAAATTTCACAATTCCCCTAGTCTTTTAGTAGACGCTGTTTTCTATATTTGCAGTCAATATTTTTGCTTTAAAAAAATTAAAGCAAAAGATAGTGGAAAAAACTTATTTTAATTTTGTGTGTGTGTGTGTGTGAGGAAGACTGGCCCTGAGCTAGCATCCAATGCCAATCCTCCTCTTTTTGCTGAGGAAGATTGGCCTTGGGCTAACATCCATGCCCATCTTCCTCTACTTTATATGGGATGCCGCCACAGCATGGCTTGACAAGCAACACTTCAGTGCACGCCCCGGATCTGAACCTGCAAACCCCGTGCCACCGAAGCGGAGAGTGCACACTTAACCACTGCGCCACCGGGCCAGCCTCTATTTTGATATGTTTTGCTTCTTTATGGCACTCAACCAATCCAAACTGCTGATTAAACTATTCTTGAATCTCTTAAATGAATCATTCCTTATAAATTTTAAAGTCTTTAACAACTATTCAGTGTGCTATTACATATATGAGATTTATAATTGTGCTCATATTTAGTTCTATTTATTTTTATTAATTATGGAAGTACATATATCACAAAACTAGACCAATAATGGATACACACACACACACACACACACACACTCCTATACAGATGCTTTATACCCTCTTAGCCACTTATTCATATAAATACCATAATAGAACTGAGAAGAAAGGAGCTTCCCACTTAATCAATTTTTCTGTTTGACTAGTTTTATTCACATTATATAAAATAGATTAGGATGTGGCTGAACAGTCAGCTTGTTAATTGCTCTCTGAACAAGTTCTAAATGTGTCGTTATTATCTAAGTAATGAATAATTGTGGGTGTGATTTCAACATGGAATAGCCCGCCCTCCGCTTTTATTTCTTAAGAGGTGTAATGTAACTTCAGTTGCTTTCAGTCGGATGTGACATCTTCTGTACATTGATAGATGTGTTACTGACACGCGGGGTCTTGATGTGGCGAATTCGCTTTCGTCTTTGATTAAGATGAACTGTCCCGTCGCAACAGCCGCTCTCCCGTCGTCAGTCTCACAGCCAGCTTCCTGCCACTCCCCACACTGAGGCTTTAACAGCATGTTCAGCAAGTGTCTTTGTGTTTCTATATCTGCAGCCCCGTTTCCTGTTTCCTGATACGAGAGGCACGTAAACCTCTACTGCCCTGCAGTAGAGATCTATTGTTCTTGCCTGACTGCCTCTCCACTCCTGCTCACAGCAGCCCAACCTTCCTTTGGAGGATCTCCCCTAACCCCTTTCAGTCCTTGTGATAGGAGTGGGTCTCATCTTACCAGTCCCCCAACCACTTCACCTCTGAGAATAGGCATATGAATCAACTTGGCCAATGAGATTAGTCTGTCTTTGCTTACAGAAGCAATACAGGTAATAACTATTATTTGGGCATTACACTTAACAGAAAATTAAAAATTGGCCTATTTTTTATATATAAAAATAATATACCTATAGGATATAATATTAGCTTATTTCTGTAGTGTCACTGAAATTTCCATTTGATTGCAATTAAAATATCTAGAATATTCAGTCTCAAAGAAATTATAAATATTAATGGAACAACATTTTATTTATTTTGTTGCAATGGGTATAAAATTGAAATATGACATTGAAGGTCATAGGAGCTCTTGGGAAGGCTCTAATAGGATGAAAAAATGTGATAATTGCCATTATGGGCACAACCAATTTTGGGTTGGGTCATGTCAGCTGTTTAGTTCTAGTTCTTATATTAATTTGTTGTAATAATAAACCAGTTGCATATTAATACCTGTCTCACAAAAGATTAGATAGGTTAAAAAATGCTTTGAATTAAAAGAAAACTCACCATATAAATTCAAGGAATCCTTCTCAGTTTTCTCCTCCCGATTCTACAAGACTTCTCCTAAGTCCATTTATATTTGGACCTCAACCCATGGGTTGAGAATCTATTCAAGTTCAATATTAAACGAAGTAATTCAACTAATAATGCTACAGACACTTATTTAAAGAGATGTTCTGAATAAATTATTCATAAAAATCTGGGTTAATTGGCCAAAGAAATGCTTAAAATTTTTCAAAATTAAATAATCAATGCTTTATTACTTAAAGGGAAAATTGATGGCACAGAGTTTTAATGATTCAATTAATGGAAAATTATAATGAAATTTCTTTAAAATTATTTTCAACATCCTAGTGTACCACTAGATTCATTACCATTGTCTTTACATTCAAAGGTATTAATATCAATGGAATAATTGAAGACAATCAAAATGGAACTCATTTATATCCAATTCTCCTTTTCCCAAGGCTTTATATTGCAGGTTTATGTAGCCTTTGGATTGAAAACAGAAAAAAAATTTTTCTTGGCTAAAAAAATTAGCTTTTCTGGTTCTTTCAGAATAAACAGAAACAGAAGAGTGGTATGTCGAATGGCTAATTGTTTCATTAGAAACCCAACCACCAGAAGACAATAATAAAACCATACTCAACTAATCTAATTTTTATTTATTTATTTATTTTTCCCCCAAAGCCCCAGTAGATAGTTGTATGTCATAGTTGCACATCCTTCTAGTTGCTGTATGTGGGACGCGGCCTCAGCATGGCCGGAGAAGCGGTGCGTCGGTGCGCACCCGGGATCCGAACCCAGGCCGCCAGCAGCGGAGCGCGCGCACTTAACCGCTAAGCCACGGGGCTGGCCCAATACTCAACTAATCTAAACGGCCAAACTGAAATAAATTTCCATTTATTTCAGATGTCCAGAACAAAAACACCAGCACTTCAGTTAAAAGCAAACACACAGCACAATTATGTTGTTGATATGACTATAATAATTAATCCCATCAACTCTAATTAAACCTTAATGATCAAATCCCTGGGAATTTCTTCAGAGTTCATAACAGGCAAGAATTTCATCTATTATTAAATCATCCATAGAAAGCTTACAGTGACACTGTTAGTGATATGCTATATTAAGCTACACTAGACCGTACTTGCTTGACTTTTTTAAATAAAAGAAAATGTAAAACGTAGCCTCAAGTTTTATTGTATTTGTTGAGAATGATACAGAAGAAATGGTGAATATTAGTTAGCTATTGAAGTGTAACAAATTACCCCAAAATTGAGTGCCATATAACAGTATTATCTCACTATTTCTGCAAATCAGGAATCGAGGCACAGCTTAGCTGGATCCTTCAGCTCTGGATCTCTCACAAGTATCACCTTGGAAGGCAATCAAGCTGTCAACTGGGTCTGCAGTCACCTTAAAACATGACTGGTGGTGGAACTATTTCTAAGCTCGAGAGGGGCTGTTGGCAGAATTTAGTCCTCTCCAGCTCTCGGATTAAGGGCCTCAGTTGCTCACTGACTGTTGGCCAGATGCCGTCTTCAGCTCTTTATCATGCAGGCATCTCCATAGGGTAGCTCACCACATGACAGCTTGCTTTATCAGAGCAAGCGAGTAAGAAGAGCCAAAGGGAGAGTCTGCAAGAAAGATCGAAATCACAGACTTTTACAACCTAATCTCAAAGTGACACCTCTTTTGTCTGTTCTATTTGTTAGAAGAAAGCCACTAGATCCAGTTCACACAAAAGATGAGGGGATCATACAAGGGGTGAACAGCAGGAGGTGGGGATCATTGAGAGTTATTTCAGAAATGGTCTACCGTGTGGTGCCAGTACTACTAAACTATAGGGGTTGTCTGAGTAGAATAGTGTCCCCCTAATATTCATATCCTTCTCAGCACCTCAGAATGTGACCTTATTTGGAAACAAGGTTGTTGCAGGTGTAATTAAGTGAAACTTATGTCATACTGGAGTAGAGATCAGCCCTATAATCCAATATGACCAGTGTCCTTATAAGAAAAGAAGACACACAGAAACATACAGGGAGAATGCCAGGTGACAACAGAGGCAGAGATTGGAGTGATGCCCCTACAAGCCAAGGGATGCCAAGGATTTCCAGCAACCACCAAAATCTAGGAAAGATCCTACCCTAGAGCCTTCAGAGGGAGCATGGCCCTCGCTTTCAGATTTCTAGCCTCCAGAACTTTGAAAGAATAAATCTGTTGTTTTAAGCCACCAAGTTTGTTCATACTTTGTTACAGCAGCCCTAGAAAACTAATATTTTTATATAGGTGCTAATTTAAAGAATAACTATATAGATTATCCCAGTAACAGAACTTTTTCTTCTGAAGAAAACAGTGTTTCTTCAGGTTAGATTAAGTAATACACAGATCTCTCTTTAAAGAAGAAAAATTCTCATGTATTACCAGTGATAAAACTATCTTAGGGGCCCGCCCGGTGGCGCAAGCGGTTAAGTGCGCGCACTCCACTGCAGTGGCCCAGGGTTCGCCAGTTCGGATCCCGGGCACGCACAGACGCACCGCTTGGCAAGCCATGCTGTGGCGGCGTCCCATATAAAGTGGAGGAAGATGGGCACGGATGTTAGCCCAGGGCCAGTCTTCCTCAGCAAAAAAAGAGGAGGATTGGCAGATGTTAGCACAGGGCTGATCTTCATCACAAAAAAAAAAACTTTATTAATTATATTAGTTTTATGAAAGATGATATTGCTTTGCTGAACATAAATGACACTTGTTGGGGTTAATAGATTATTTGCAAGTTTTACACTTCATTTATTGTGGGACGGACAGACTTGTAGGTGGCCTCAGATACCCGCCTCCTGGTATTACACCCTTGTATAATCCCCTTCCCTTGAGTGTGGGACCTGTGACTCTCTTCTAACCAAAAGAATACGGCAAAGGTGCTGGGACATCACTACCACAGTTACAGTATGTCATATAGGATTCCATCTTGCCAGAGACTCTCTCTCTCTACTGCTGGCTTTAAAGAAACAAGTTGCCGTGACTCTTACAACTGCAAGTAAATGAACTCTGTGAGCAACCTGAGCGAGCCTGGAAATGAACTCTTCCCCAGTCAAGCCTCCAGATGAGACGTAGTCAAGCAGAAGCATTGACTAAAGCCTTGTGAAACCCTAAGCAGAGGACACATCAAAGACCTGCTCAGACTCCTGACCCACAGAAACTGTTAGATAATAAATGTGGGTTGTTTAAAGCTGCTGTGGTTGTGGTAATTTGTTATGCAGCAATAGATAACTAATGCTCAACTTGATTCTTTTGATTTTAAGCATGATGATCCCTCATTTGAGTTATTATTGTCATTTTTTGCAGGGGGAAGTTTTAAATTTTTTAAAGACTTTATTTTTTTAGACCAGTTTTAGGTTTACAACAAAACTGAGAGGGAGGTACAGAGATTTCTCATATACCTCGTCCCCCACATATTCATAGCCTCCCCCATTATCAACCTCTCTCACCTGAATGGTACTTTGTTTTTTTGTGTGTGTGTGTGAGGAAGATTAGCCCTGAGCTAACATCTGTCGCCAATCCTCCTCTTTTTGCTGAGAGAGACTGGCCCTGGGCTAACATCTGTGCCCATCTTCCTCTACTTTATATGGGACGCTGCCATAGCACGGCTTGACAAGCAGTGCATCGATGTGCGCCCGGGATCCAAACCCCAGGCCGCCACAGTGGAGCGTGCACACTTAACCACTACACCCCAGAATGGTACATTTTTTACTGAAAAGATGAACCTACATGACACATCATAATCACCCAAAGTCCATAGTTTACCTTAAGGTTCACTCTTGGTGTTGCACATTCTATGGGTTTAGACAGATGTATAATGACATATATCCATCATTGTGATATCATACAGATTATTTTCACTGCCCTAAAAATCCTCTGTGCTCTCTTATTTTTAAATAGTGTATTTCTTTCAAACTATCAATCATTTTTTGATGAATCAATCAATTACCTAGTGCTGACATTCAACACTAAAAAGTAAAAATCTCTATTTAATTAAAAAGTCTTTTGTATATTTATTATTACTCTTAGTACAAAGAGAATTCTCCAAGTGGTGGGTAAATAAATTAGAGATTTTTACAATACGATTTTTTGCAATGTTAATATGATACGATCACACACGTAAGAAGACAATTCTCCAGTCACTTTTCCCAATTTAAACTACTGTGAAAATTTCATCCATACAGCACATCGTGATGTCATTTGGCCGTTACTGGGTAAAACATAAGTCATAAAAATAAATGCACACTCCACAGAAATCACAGGGCCATTCCCAGATATAAATGATCAATCAGATGATCCAGAATATACTTATTTTTGCTTACATTAAAATTTTAAATTATTTTATAAACATAACTGCAAAATATAAAAGTTCCCATTAATTAACATTCAAAATTATTCCCAAAGACACTCAGATCTATACTCTTGTTATAAAAATAGTAGAACAAAAACAAGTAAAAGTGATATAAAGGATATAAAAGGATAACTTGAATAATATTAATATGTTAACTTTTCTAATATAAATAATTTGCTACATTTGTTTCATTTATCAGTACTAGTTATGTAACAGGCATAAATGCCCTTTGTCACTAGCTTGGGATACAAAGATAGGCTCCAGGGGCCAGCCTGGTGGCGCAAGCGGTTAGGTGCGTGCGCTCTGCTGCAGTGGCCCAGGGTTCACCGGTTCGGATCCTGGGTGTGCACCGACGTACCGCTTGTCATGCCATGCTGTGGCGGCATCCCACATAAAGTAGAGGAAGATGGGTGTGGATGTTAGGCCGGGGCCAGTCTTCCTCAGCAAAAAAAAAGAGGAGGATTGGCAGATGTTCGCTCAGGGCCAATCTTCCTCACCAAAAAAAAAAAAAAAAAAAGATAGGCTCCAATTCTATCCCTAAATCATGGGTGACTGAGGCCCTCCCCCAGTCCCCTGAGTTCTCAGTTATTCCCTAGAGCTTTATCAGGGTCCCAGGAATATCCCCATGTGGTGTTTAGGGAAGATGCTGCACTCATACCCAGGTGGTGGGGTACCCTGACCTGGTCATCAGCCCTGGGCTGAGCTGCTAGGTGGGTCCAGTCTCTGCTCCTGGTAACTCACTTGAAACTCCCACAGTCAATGCCCAGATCTTAGAACGCTAAGACTTCTCTGCCCTTGTCAGAAGGATAGGTATGGAGGGGCAGGTAGGAAAAGGAATACATTCCAACCTTCACTGATGACTAGCCTATCACCCAAGGACAGACAAGAGGCTTCTTGATAAAGCATAAAAAAAGAAAAACAATCAATAAAGTTCCTTGGTGAGACCTTCTCTCTTCAATATTCAATTTCTAGCAGCACATCTCAAAGCTGACAACAAAACAATGATATGCTACGATAATGTAGTTTTTTTAAGAACGATTGCCCAATTATACATTCATATTTACTTGGTGGATTTCAAGAAAAAATTGAAATACAATACTTAAGTATAGTCATAATTATGCATTGCCAAAAAAAGGAACACTAAAAATCTTCATTAAGCAATTCCACTTCTAGGTATTTACCCAAGAGAACTAAAAACATGTCCATCAAAAGACTTGTAAAGGGCTCACGTTTTCCGGTGCAGCACGTAAAGAGCTTGGAAGTCATCACTCCAGCATCACAAGCAAGAAGCTGAAAAAACTGAACATCAGCAATTCTTCTTAGACGCATCAGAGAATTGAGGTCACAGGGCAGGCCTTCTTAAGAAGAACAGAATGCTCTGGTGTGTTTCAAAATGTTTCAAAATAGGATTTTTCTCCAATCTTCACTGTGAGAACCCGGTAGAGCTCCTGGAGGAAAAGCTCATGAAAAGGTGGGCGTGGCCCCTTAAGACTGGCCCCCGGGAGGTGGTACATTTCAGACTTGTCTGAGCCTCCAGCAATTCGTCAGTTACCATTTAGGTTTTCTCACCCCACACTGAGTCCCAAGGAGGTTTCTGCTCATAGGTTTCTGCTCCAGGGCATTGTGGTTCTCTGTGTCTGCCTGTCTGTTTCTCCAGTTTTTGAAGACACAAGCACTAAGCAGTTTGTATGTATTATTCTCACTCAATCTTGACAATAATTCTTTGATTCAATTATTTTCTCCACATTACAATGATTAAATGGAAGGTTAGAAAGGTTGAACTGTACCTAAAGTCTGAAGCAAAGCCAGGCCTTGAGCCTAGACTGCCCAACTCCAAAACCTCTGCTTTGAACCACCCTACTGTATGGCCTATTCAGCCCCATTTCCTGTCACGCGACTTGGAAGCTAAGCAGGTTAGCTGTCTCCTGATGGGGTAGGGGAGAAAGCAGAAGATGAGAGAAGACATGGGTGGCGGCCTATTAAGGCAAGTGTTATTACTTGTAATCCTAGATCTACCACTATTTCTATACATCACCTTGGCTGGATAACTTGATGAATAAAATGAAGGAAAATGGACAGACCGGATCCAGATTTTTCCGTTAGATTGGAATATATTAATGGGTTTGAAGGGATCAAAGAACACTGAAATTCTGTGATGGTGATACATATGTGTGCACATGGTAGGGCATATACCTTTTTCTGGGAAGAAGATCCATGGCTTCAGATTCTGAAGCAAGTTTGTAATCCAAATATTTTAAGATGATCTTTAAGGTCCCTTTCAACTCCAACAGTCTGTGCATCTTCCACTGAGTCATAGTTCTTCTTTACCTTAATTTCTACCCATTATAGAGACAACTTGTTTTCCTTCCAAAATGTATAATGTTTGAGGGGAAAAGAAGAGAAATAATTTTTCATTTTGAAACATTGTGCTCTAAAGTTCTTTGGTGGATGTTTGTATTTTGCCTAACAATTGCATCTGCATCTTTGAACAAATACATTGGATATGGTCATTTCCACATCAATATCACCTATACAGGTAGACTAACTTGTATTCACTTTGTACAGTTAGAGAAGTTCTGGACAAAATCAAATAAGCATAACTCAACCATTCCCATTTTCACCTATATAGTCACTGTGCCAATTTGTTGAAGCTAGAAAGTCTGGATTTTTCAGTGATTTTAAGAATCTTATAAACTAAGGTGAAAAATAGAATTTTTTTCTTAAAGGAAAGGCTTCCTATGTTATGAGGAGAAATGTTTTATTAAGCATTTTTTAGTCAGGAAGTTATGACAAGAATCTTCACACATTCTCAGAGAAACCCTGAAATGGGTAAGTAATTCATAGGCTGGATTTGTGCAACATAATTATTCCTTGGAGATTCTAAGAAATACCTAGGGAGGATATTAGACTTTCATTAGTTATACATTTGGGACTTGACTGTGTTCACTGAATCTTAAAAAAAGAGGAATCTCCCATGAAGGACAGAAATATGAGAACAAGCAAGTAGTGATATGCTGGTAAATGTTTAACAACTGGGTTTCCAGAAAAAATAAAAAGCCCTGATTTGTAGTGTTTGCTGGTTTTTGAAAGACCTTCTGAGACAGTAAGAGTAAAAATCAACGTGGACTGAAAAACAAAAGTCAGCCCTGCTGTGAATCAGGCTGGAAGGACAAACATACAAAGTCAGCTGCAAAGTTAAGAGGACAAATGGCTTATCCCAAGGTTCGGTGGGTGTAAAATGTCATAACGCCCCCTTTATGAGTGATCACTACTTTCTCACCAATGACGCTCCCAGACGCCCTTTGCTATTCACAATTGGATTCCCAATTGCTAAACCTTCCTACCCTCATGGAGGCACACAACCCCTCGTTAATCCCCAGTTCTCTAATCCTGTCTCAGAAACAGCAACCAACCCAGAATGGATCTCCCCTCCCATAGGCCCTCCTTGGAATCCTCCAGCAGGCACCCAACATTTATAGACCCGTCCTCTCCTCCCCCTTGGTCAGGTGACCCAGCACAGTTCCTCCGACTGCACTCCCTTGCTGTGCGTCAGTCAATAAGTCAGATTTTGCCAGACTACAGGCTGGAAGTCTTTGGCTGATGAGATTTTAACATTTTCATGGTGTTAATACTCCCACCAACGCTGATTTTAAGCTGCCCAAATGATGCCCCTGAACATGATCTGGAAAAACATGAGCACGATCAGCAGAAGTTGGTACAAGCTGGCTCCACGGCCCAGGTTACACTCTCAACAGCCATGGAAGAGATATTTTTTAATCTCTATTTTATAGATACGGAAACCAAGGCTTAGAGTTTACATAAATTATTTAAGGTCACAAAGCTGGTGGCAGAGCCACCATTTAAATCTGTGTCATTCTGATTCAAAATACTATGATCTTTTAACTAACACCACCCTGTTCAATACATTATAATAGTATCATCTCATAGTAATTTCATAGGTGTAGACCTTTTTAAAGACTGCACATTCCATTGCTTGTACAGGCTGCATTTTATAACACTTTTGTGTATCTTCCACACACTGTATGGTAGCTGTGAAACTTTAGGTAAAATATTTATCATCAATGAGGTCTCATCTGTAACATGGGGACAAATACAGTGCTTATCCCATAGGGTTGTTGTATAGATTTTAAAAATTAATAAATATAAACTGATAAATATAAACTGCTTAGCGTAATGACTAACACATAGTCAGTACTTAATAAATGTTAGCTATTAAAATTACAATGCTATATATGTAAAGTGCAAAATAAATGTCATTTTTATGGGCATTCAACTTTATAAGTCTCTATAATTCTCATTCAAATCACTTTCAGATTTTCCTATACAAGTGAGATGGTTTAAAAAATCTTTCTATAATCCTGTTTCCATTAATTATTGCTGCTTTACAAACCAAAACTCATTGGTTTAAAACCACAATGATGTACTGTTTTTCACATTTCTGTGGGTTGTCTGGTGGTTCTATTCCATGTAGTGTCAGCTGACGTCTCCGTACGGCTATGTTCAACTGGAAACTAGGCTGGGGAACCCTGGTCTTCTTCCAACTGGCCTCTCTCTTCACATGTGTCTCATCCTCCAGGGCCATTCCACATGGTGTCTCTCTCTAGCAATATAGTCTGGACTTCCTTACGCTATGATATCTAGGTTCCAAAATGGAGTTTTCTAAGAGGACAACTTGAATGAGCAAGCCCTCAACAAACCCTACTGTGTCACATTTGCTAATGTCCGTTGACCACAGCCAGTTACACAGCCAAGCCCAGAGCCCTTGTGGAAGGGAGCTACACAAGGGCATTAGTACTGAGAGGCATAGTTTTTGGGGGGCCACCAATGCACCAGCCTGCCACAGATTCCTATGCATATTCATGTACAAACCTCTTTCAGAATCAATGAGAAGATGCCAAATAACTGATTTTATAGAGAGAGTCTTTAGTCCTGTGAATAATGAAAGCAGAATTGGAACTGACAAAGTTCCTGTCAGTCTGATTCTCTGCGCCATATATGCATGGCCCTATCACACGATGAGAACTGAGAAATAATGGCAAAGTCATTTTAATGAGCTAGGGAAGAGTGAATCAATTATGATCCTATAAGTACCAATTTCCATCTACCTCTTTATGGACTAAAAAAAGTGTCACAGATTATGCTAATCATTCATCTAACAACACACACACAACGTCATCATCATTAGGATTGTCATTATACCCGTTACATTTTTATTAACGTTTTCTCCCTGAAATTTCCATTTGAAAGCCAATGGTAATTTCATTTTGAAATCAATTCTGACTACGAATGGCTCCAATACATATTTTGTTTCTGAAGTCAGCCTCCCCTGATAAAAGCTGGCCTGTTTCACTTTTTTCTTGTTCCTTTCCTCTGTTCTTCTGAGGGTGAAAAATAATAGCTCTTTTCTTTGAAAAGAGCTATTATTATATGTCTACCGTAATTATAAGCAAGATTCAATTACACTGCTCTAAAATATTCATTGCAAATTTATGATTTAAAGATATTTCATTTCCTATTCATGTGTATTTCCCACACTCACAGTATAAATATTTACAGTTAATTATAGAAAATTTCACACATTAATCCCAGTAGCATGAAAATATATTAATAAATTTACATTAATAAGTGATTCTTTGAAAAATTATTTAGAAGTGGGAAAAGAGAAGAATGTCATATAACTATGGTAGTCAGAGGCTTAGGCTTTGGGGTCTCTTATTTACCCAGGGCCTTTCCAAGACCATGGTCACATAATCGTATGTTTTCGTAAAATCTATAAAATGAGGATATTTTATCTTATCTTAGGACCTTTGTCTCTTTCCACTTTGAATTCCCCTCCATCACACGTCCTCTCATGTAGGGTAGCATTGGAACGGCTGTGGCATTTTTAGACTCTGGTAAGGAAAAGTTAAGTGAGGAATACATTTAGTTTGGGTATTGTGGGACGTACTTAAATGGCTTATGGTCACATCGATGTATAATTGTTATGCCCGTGATCTCAGCATAGGAAAGACCTTCAGAAATACTTCTTTCCAATTAAGATTATGCACACTCACACATTGTGAAGGTGCAGGCCACATGAATGTATCTTACAGTGTCTAGCATGGAAATTTGTTGGAGTAGAAGAGAAACACAGTTTGAAATTTATGGACTAAATTGTCTTTTTATTCTGAAGTGAAACCAAAAATACACACCAAAAAACTATAAAGGGGAAAAAAGTAATGTACAGGTATATCGGGCAATTCATTAATAACAAGTACATGTTTTCTTTGTGGATTTGTTCTGTTTACAGTATTGGTCAGCTTTTAAACTTTTGTAAATTGTTATGATTCCTCTTCTCAACCTAAATAAATATTCACCTTCATACTTGATTAGGTAGTAGTACTTTTGTATTCTCTTCTTAAAGAATGCTCCCCAAACTATGCAAGCAAAACCTGGATCTGCTCCCAATGGTAACCAATCTCTAATACAGTAAAATCTTCTATTTGAGGGATTGAGCTATTGGACAATAATAAAACCATGTTAAGTAAATTCTTTTTTTTTTTTTTTTTTTTTTTTTTTTTTTTTTTTTTTTTTGTGAGGAGATCAGCCCTGAGCTAACATCCGCCAATCCTCCTCTTTTTTTTTTTTTGCTGAGGAAGACAGCCCTGGGCTAACACCTGTGCCCATCTTCCTCCACTTTATATGGGACGCCGCCACAGCATGGCTTACCAAGCAGTGCGTCGGTGCGCGCCCGGGATCCGAACCAGCGAACCCCGGGCCGCCGCAGCGGAGCGCGCGCACTTAACCGCTTGCGCCACCGGGCCGGCCCCTAAGTAAATTCTTTTTGTTTCTGGATTTCCATTTTTCTTCTCTTTACTCATGAAGACTGATTCACTCATCTATAAAATGTGACTCTAGTCTCTTACTTTCACTTTAAACTCTGACACGTAGGATTAGAGATGAATTTTGGCCAGAGTAGATCATTAATCCTGATTGACTGAATGTATTGGCCAGGGTTCTCCTGAGAAACAGAATAGAGAGAGCGAGAGAGAGAAATTTATTATAAGGAATTGGCTCACCCAATTGTAGAGGCTGGCAAGCATGAAATCTGCAAGATTTGTTTTTCTGCCAGTCTAGGCCTGCAGGCTGGAGGCCCAGGAAAGAGTTGATGTTGCAGCCGGAGTCTGAAGGCAGACTGCACGCAGAATTCTCTCTTCCTTGGGAAGTTGGTCTTTTCTCCCTTAAGGCCTTCAATAGTGACGGGTGAGGCCACTCACATTTTGGAGGGTAATCTGCTTTACTCTAAGTCTACTGATTTAAATGTTGCTCTCATCATAAAGTGCCTTCACAGCAACATCTAGACTAGTTTTTGATCAAATATCTGGGTACTGTGGCCTAGTCAAGTCGACACATCCAACTAACCATCACACTGATGAACACACAGCGAAGGTAGGAACCAGCATTGCTACATTTACTTAAGTCATGACATGAAAATATATATACCATATTCTATTCTTTTGTAGGATGATGGATTCTACGAAACTAAGTATCCAAATTAATAAAAAGGGACCAGATAAAGAAATCACTTTTTGCGTCACTATGTGAAACAAACAAGATGTCAGAAGAACACAAAAGGGTTTGACTGTAGAAATAGCAGAATGTTGAGATTTTGGCCAAAGTTATGAGACTGGCCCAGTCCCTACGAACCAGCTAGAAAAAACAGACTACTTTGAATTATAATTCCTCCAATCCCTTAGAGAATTCCAGAAAAACCAAGAGATCACAACTATGTGAACCTAGATCCCTTACAGTTCTAATATTCTGTAACTCAATTTGATGTTAAAAAATGAGATTCATAGAAGATGGGGGACGAAATATTGAAACAAGAAGATTTGATAATAGTTCTACACTAGATGTGTTAATGGCATATGCTACCTTTTGCCTCAAAGAGCCTATTAAATCATCATCTTAAATTATCATCAAAAAAGACAGCTTTGAGAGGCAAAGGGGGTTTAAAATCAAACATATTTATAGTTCACATCATAGTTCAGAATAGCTGATTCTCTAAACAGTGTCTCGAAGAACTGCTTGTAAAGTGACTTTTAACAGGTGCTGACAGAAGTTAAATACAAAATAAGCCCCCTTTGTCATCCATAACTTTAACATTTTGAAAATAGAGTTTGTGGGGTGGAAAAATCTTTAAATAAATTTTATTAGATGACATGTCATATTTAACATCTTAGCAAAATCCCATTGTTAAGTGGAAATTATCACTCCAAATGCCAATATTCTTATTAGGAGATTTATGAGCCTTTTAGTTTACATTTCTTCCAACAAATATCACGCTCTCATGCCACTGTGCAATTTAATACAAGACAGTAGGGCCATATAGCCTATCAGTTCTAGCCTCCAAACATTTTCTCCTGTTAGTCTCTCACTTGATCCTCCTCTACATTCTAGTAAAAGGTCTGTCTGACGTCATTCTCCTGCACTTTCTTCACTCTCCAGCTCTTATGTCCTACTTCTTTATTCTAATCCAATCTAATACCTCATCCAAAGATCAGACCAAGTCTTAACCCCTTAATGAATGTGAGTGCATAGAAGGGAAGCATCAAGATAATAAGGCATTCAAAATTTGTAGCAGTGGTTTTCAAACTAGCGTCTTATAAAACAACGGTTTCCCTCACGCTGATCTGAGATATTTTAACTACTAAAATCTTAATATTGGAAGTTTTTTCCCAATCTGCATATTAAAAAATGTAATTAGTAGATAAAATTTTCAATGCTAAAGAATTCTTTTGTACATTTAAAGTAAAATTTTATTGTCAGCTAGTACCCACCAGACGACAAAATGAATGTATCAATAAATGAATACTAATGAAAATTGAAAAAATATTCATTTTATCTTGTACTGGATATTAGCTGTTGCTAAATTTTACATGAACGTTCTCGTCGCTTGAAAGGAATATCCCCACTATACATTAATACATCAACATTCTGAGTACTTGTTAGCTTCTTTTGAAAGAATAAGTTGCTGATATCCCAGTTAGCTCAAAGTGCACTGACAAATTGAGTTTATCTGAAGTTGTAGCATTAACCGTGAGCTTGGACATCCCCACCAAGGTATCACCACCATATGAGACCACACAGAAACAGTCAGCCTTCCAACCCAGCATCATCTCTCATTTTAGAAACATGACACATATTTTTTTTTTATCCAGTTGTAAGTTCTTCAAATGCATGGACTAAATTTCACTTCAAATGCATGGACTAATGCTCCACACCACCTATCACGTTACTGGCATATCAGAGATGCTTAATTATGATATTGTTATTTCTACCATTAGATGGCACCCTCCGACGTTAGATCTACCAGTCTTCACCCCACTACCCGCACATATCTTCCCAACACCAATCCTAGCTGCGAATCTCTTGATCAGCATCAAAGAGTAACCGGAGACCAATGTTTTGTTTTGTCTTGTTTCCCGCCTCCGTCCCGTCCCGTCCCCACCCCCCCCCCACGTGTATCTAGTTTCTCTCCTCACTCTTAGTGACTGAAAAAGGAGCAAAAGAAAATGGTAACCTCACCCACCTCTTTTCTGGCAACTAGATCTACGGAAACCCAACATACATTGGCTGAGAACAAGAACAGCAGCATCAACATTAACAATAATAATTACCTTTATTAGGTGCTTAATTTGTTCAGGCATTGTGCTAAGCACTTGACATGGATCATCTTGTTAATTCCTCTTAATGCACCTACCTGCATTAAGAGGCATTTTGTAACTGGATAACCATTTTCCATAAATCCTAAAATGGGTCTGACGTGGAAGAGAGAAATAGGGTACCCAAAAAGGCCTTGCAGTTGGGATGAGGGAAAAACAGCAGCCTTGGTGACTAAACCCCAGCCCAGCGAGAGAATGTCCCAGCTGATGCCAGCAGGGATAGATGATGACACCCAGGATCATGTGCTCTCCCTGCCTTACCTTAGCACCACTTAGAGGAAAAAGAACATTTCAATATATAGGGGGAAGTTGAAGCCAGGTACCTGAGGGATACTGTACATGTTAAGCCAATTTGCTATTTTTTCCTGTTTAATTTGAGGGGTGATTCAGGGGTCTCGAGGATTTGTGAGCTTGTTTTCTAGAGGATTTATGAGCTTGTTTTGCAGAACAAAGAGAATGTCTTTGGGGAGGTTGTGATCACAAGATGGCTGGCCCTCAGCAGCTGGTGGAGCCCAGAAGTCAGATTGCCCCCGGGCGTATTGGGAGTGAGCCCTTCTTCCCTGAAGCTCCTCCTGCCCAGCCCTTTAGCTCTATAAAACCCCCTGCTTTCTGTTCTTGGGCAGGGGGATTTGAGCGAACCCAGGCTCCCACCTACTCGTTTCGGCCAATTCAAATAAATCTTTCTCCATCTCCAAGCACTGATGTCTCAGTATTTGGCTTGCTGGGCATCGGGCACACGAACTGGAGATTGAGAGGTTCAGTATCAAAGTGACTCCTGAAACGACTGAGATTGTTCCCACCAATAGATGGATTGGGCATTCATAATAGATATTAATTTCAGTTATGGAAAAATAAATGTGTATTTCTTGCACATCTGAGTTTGTAGACCTGGGTATTAATATCACCCTATGGTTCACGGGGAAAAAAACCCCTGAGATTCAGACATTTGTCCAAGATCATACAGATATTCAGTGATGGTGTCTGGGTTTGAAGCCATGATGTCTGAATCCAGAGTTCAGTCTTTTGAGTATTGGATATATAAAAATTTTACAAACATAATGGGAATGGTGTGACATTAAAAAGGTAACCTGCCTCAGTATCATTTCTTCCAGAAGTTGTGTCCTTTCTGTGTATCCCTGGGTCACCAAGAAAAGGCACAAACGTATCTGGATCGTAGCACTGTCCTATAGAACTATAATTCAAGCTAAATATATAATTTCAAATTTTCCAGCAGCCACAGTTTAAAAAGTAAAAAGAAACAGATAAAAATAAATTTTCATAAAATATTTCCTTTAAAAAATATCCAAAATATTATTATTTCACCATGTAATCAATATTTTAAAATTTCAAATAAACTATTTTACATTTTTTTACACTAAATCTCTAAAATCTGGTATGTATTTTTTTAATTGAGGTATAATTGACATATAACATTATATTAGTTTCAGGTGTACAACATAATGATTCGATATTTGTATATATTGCAAAATGATCACCACAAAAGTCAACATCTGTCACTACACACAGTTATAATTTTTTTTCCTTGTGATAAGGACTTTTAAGATCTATTCTCTTAGCAACCTTCAAATATGCAATACAGTGTTATTGACTATAGTATCTCATGTGTATTTTATCCTGACACCACATCTCAGTTCAGATTAGCCACATTTCAAGTGCTAAACGGCCACATGTGGCTAGTGGCTACCTTTTGGACAGTACTGGCCCAGATAAAACAGAGTAAGGGGGTGATTCCAATTCATCACAAAGGATTACTTTATGACCCCAATTCATGGCGTCCCCAGGCGCTCCTTCCTCCACAAAGAGCTGCGGGAAGCACAGCCTTCCTGTCTGTCTGTCCCAGAACTTTACCTTCCTTTGAAAAAAGTCTCAAAATTCTTAGGCGTCAAGCTAGCATTTTCTTTTAGTAAGACAATTTTCATTTAACTTTTTCTTCTCTCACTTTTATGAACAGCCTTATTGAGGAATAACTGGCATACAAAAACTTACTTTAGTGAGAAAACATTTATTTCGTTTTAGTAAGAACAAAAGTTTATCAAGCTTTTACTACCTGTCCTGTACTGTCCTAGCTTTTATTAATCTAAGTGAAATCTTGCAACCTATGAGTAGGTACTACCAGTATTATCTATCCCATTTCATATATAAGGAAATTGAGGCTTAGCGGACGAAGGCCACTTGTCAAGGTGATTCAGCTAGAAAGAGTGGACGCCTGAATTCAGAATCAGGCAGGCTGCCTCCACTGAGCAATACTGCCTTCAAGGTACCTAACTGTAAATATCAGAAGGAGGTAGGTTTGTATTATCACACCATAAAATGCTAGAGGCAGAGGTGAGGAGGTGCTAGGAGCATTTTAATATAATTACCAAGAGACATAGAAGAAACAAAAAAGTCTTTATGCAGATTTCTGGCTAGTCAAGCTAATCTCTCTTTAGATAACACCTATTTACTTATTATAGGCATGTGACTCTTCAGTCTTTTGCAACCTTAATATTTGTAAACAATGAGCTTTCCATAATAATTCTGCATAAGGTTTGCTGAGCACATTACACAGTAGAAATACTTAATGAAACAGAATAGTGTTAGAGCACCTAATTTTTAGTATTATGCTCTCATGGTACATTCAAGAATGTTTGAAACTATACTCAGAGTTTCCATGAGATGTATTCTCCCTTCAAGACCAACTGCTAGAATAGTTTAGAAGCATGAGGACTGCCAGCATTTTCCACCTAAAGATGTTCCTTTCCCTTAACCTGGCACCACCACCCATTATCACCTTTGGCACCACTAATGAATATGGAGAGAACCCCCCTTGAGCCTAAGTTGCATTCTTCCTAGACTCAGACATGTCTGAGCATTTCTGGCAAACAGATAAATCAGAGCCACAAGGAATCGAGGGGCGGGGCGGGGGTGGTGGTGGTGGCGGGTGCCTTTAGGCAAAGAAAGAAAGAGAACTGAAGCTCATTGTTTCTTCTATTAAAAATGTCCTGGGTAAAGAGTGAGAGGAGTAACATTAGGCGAGTGTGGCTCGTCACAATCAGTGCCTAATATCAGGCGAGTGTGGCTCATCTTGTTCTATGACTTCCCCTTCCTCCTAGGGCCCCACCTTCCCTCCCTCCAGGGACCTGGGCCAGATCCTGAGGGGAGGAGCATTCAACAGAAATGGAGGAGAGCTGCCTAGCTCAGAGGTCTGAGAAATATTGGGCGCCCAAATCAGCACTGCTTTGGAAACTCTGAGAGACAATAAAACAAAGGTAGGAATTTTCCCCACTTGAAGAAAAAGCCAGTGCAGACTTAAGAAATCAAAGTACAGAGTGAAGCCTTGGCATAACCTGAGCTCCAACACACCAGCAGTGTTGGGGACATTTCCAGCCACAGAGCAAAGCCCCAGTGACCTCAGCTCGCCTCAACGTGGCAGGGGCAACATCCTCACAGCCACACGTTCATCAGCAGCCTACACCCACGCTGACAGGCAGCACCAGGCAGCCTACATACCCCCAGAGTCTGGCATAAAGGAAGGAAAATGTTTGCCCGGCGGCTGAGTGAGCTGAATGTGAGCACTTATGGGAATTTATGGGAACTCCCAGAAATAGTTGGGATGGGGATACCTGGAGGCAGCTGGAGGTTCCACAGAGAAATAATCCATGTGTTGCTAGCCTAATTTTATTGCTAGCTTTGTGTAGTGTAGGCACGGGTTATACATGCACTGTGCTGTCCTGCTACCATTTCTCAGACTCCAGCTCATGGTAAGTGTTCAACGATCGCTCAATTATTTGTTCCTGACCTCAGGAAAGAAAATAACATGTAACATGTCAGCAGAGAACAGGCAAGGGAGATCACTGTGTGGGGGATGCCAGGGAAGGAATGGGCACCAGGATGAATTACTGGATGGTGTCTGATGACCCATCCTACAGGAACACACTTCCTGGCAATGGCGGATCCGGATCCTGGACCTATAACAAATGCGGAATGGACGGCTCCCCTTTAGTCAATTTAGTCAATGGTATTTTGGCAATTAATTATTACCAATACAAGTGATCATGTATACATGTAACACAAGTGATCATACCAACATATGATGGTATCCAACAAATCGAAAGTTTAATAGGAATTTAATTGCTTTATTGAGAGGTTTTTTTTTTAATGTTTTACGTTTGCTTTAATAGGAATTTATCTCAGTTACTCAGTCCTATAACTGAGCAAGAAGTGAGTCACATTGTTTCAGGAATTCAAATCACGTTGCACAAATAAACGGAAAAATGATTCATCCTTTCAGATTTCCCTAAACAAACTATAGCCGAGCTGCCAGTAGGACTAACACCAGGAGCATTTCTCAGCAAGAGGGCGCCAGAGGCTGACATTCTTCATATAATCTGCCTAGAGCCAGTGAAGATTTCAGAGTCTGATGACAAAGTTAAAGGGGCAAAGGAGTCAAATATATAAAAGCGATAGGCAGATGTATCTGGTTCACAGGCTTGCTTTATGCTAATGATTAAATAGTACTGAAATCTCCATAGTTGGTTCAGGATGTTAAATATGTAAATAGCAATATCTGAGCAAGGGAGATAGTGGTATCTTTCTACTTGAAATTGCCTTGCTGAATACAATGGGGTTTTTGTTAATGAATTAATTTTAATAGGCTTTTCTCCACGTAAAAGAAAACTCGGGGTGGTATTTCAATTATCAAAATCATTGGTACATATCCTTTTATGCAATGGCCAGATTGTTACACAAAACAATAGAAAGCATAACGAGGTATCTACTGTGGCTAAGTCATTGTTAATTTGCTAAGCAATGCCGATTTTAAGGATTTGGGTTTTGAAATGAAGCTGTAATGTAGGATACAGAGAGAGGGTTTTAGAATAGTCAAGTATCAAAAGAGAGAGCAGCCAAGTTGTTTTTAAAAGGGGGAGAAAGGCAAAAATATGATCCAAATTACAATAGAAATAGATTTTAAAAATAAATGTTTTTTAACAGAGAAAAGAAAAGGTCAATGGCCCTGAGGAACTAAGAGCAGGAAAATGTCAAGCTGAGGACTCTTCTGACAGAGGCACACAGCACAGCTTTATTCAGATCACTCAGCCTCTCACACCTGTAGTGCTCTTACACGTAAACAGAAACTGTGTTAATGAGTTACATTCTTTCATCATACCCTGTGTTTCTCCTTTCGGCACTTAAAATAGTAACCTGAACACCACACCCTTTATTATGGAAGAGTGGGGTAGCAGAGTTCATAGTCCTCACGTCTTGTTTTGAGCCAATCAAGCAGACACACAGAATTCAAAAGAACCAACAAATAGCTCAGGTTAGAGCAACAAGTTCCACTCAGAACCCATCGGGCAGTGGAAACTTGAAATGGACTCTGTCACATTCATCTCTCAGTATGTTAGTTATCTCTTGCCACATAATTAATTACCCTAATACACAGCGATTTAAAACAACATAGATTGATTACTCACAGTGTCATTGGGTCAGGAATTCAAGAGAAGCCCAGCTGGTGCTTCTTGCTCAGGGTCTCATGAGAGCCTGAGCAGTCACGATATCAGCGTGACCAGGCTGTAGTCATTTGCAGGCTTGACTGAGGCTGGAAGCTCCACCTCCAAGATGGCTCATTTGCGTGGTTATTGGAGGGGCCTCAGTTCCTCCCCTGTGGGCCTCTCCACAGAGCTGCTTGAGTCTTCACAACATGGCAGCCGGCTTCTCCCCGACAGAGTGAGCCAAGAGAGCCAGGCAGAAGCCACACATCTCTCATGACCCAGACTCAAGACACACTCAATCATTCCACGATATTCTCTTAGTTCCACAGGTCAGCCCTTTCCAGTGTGGGAGGAGACCACATAAGGACATGAATACCAGGGGGCTAGACTCACTGGGGACTATCTTGAAAGCAGGTTACCATACCCAGCTCCTCCAGTGTTCTAGATATTCATGGCATTCCCATATGGCCAACCTAGATGTAGGCAGAACAATATTTCTGCCAAGGGCCCTTTTCTACCTCCTTCCTCTCACAGCCTCTATGATTCTCTTTATAGCCTTTTTTCCGCACTCTCACCCTCTTCAACCAGACCCTCATAGTCTCTCACTGGGTCTCTTCTTTGTCAGCTTCTTTATGTTCCACTGCCAAATTGTTCCAGAGATTTTCATTGCTGAAGGCAGAAGAGAAGGGAAAAAAATCTTCACTGAGGTCAGTCTTTTAGATTCTCAATATAAAGCCATTAGCTTCTTCACACTAGCAAGATTCACACTTTTAGTATGCACTTTATTATGCCAAAGAATATTTGTCTCCTTCTTGATTCAAATTTCCAAAAACCCTGTTTTCTTGGTTTCAGTATGAGTCAGGCTCCAGGGAGCATGGGGGAGGGGGTATGGGATGAGGAGAGGGAAAGGAAACAAAAACCATATTACCATGCAACAATTGCAATCCATCAATTATTTGTAAATGATTCCTTTTGTATACACCTTATCCAATAAAATATAAGCTCCCCAAATGCAGACAGCATCTACTTGGTCACTGCTTTAGTCCTAGTACCCACAACAGTGTCTGGCACATAGCAGATACTCTAAGAATCATTTAGAATAAAATAGGCAGCCGCCTCAATGACGTTATTTGAGAGACTAAAATTGTCTCCTCTTGATATCCTAAGTGAAGATTCATAAATCTCTGTTAAAATATAATTATGTGATCTGGGACATAATATATTAAATAATGTTAATATGCTGACCTCTTAATTAATTAGTATATCTGTTCATTTCTTGATATGTATTTGTAATGCATCATAACTTGAGAATAAATCTAAACTTTGTCATCCACAAAGTCATTTACCGAGCACCCACTCTATAAATGAAATCCTTCTATGGCCAGTCAATACACAAAGTTACACCTGTTAGCAGAATTCATTATCAGATCACTGATGAATTTAAATATTTCTTCTGTTAGGTATACCATAATGGAATGATTTACCAAGGGATGCTGCCTCAATTTAAAACCACAGCTCGATACAGAGGCATCATCTTCAGTGGGGTTGAGGCCCCCCACACCCTGGGCATTTGGAGCCCTGGAATCTACAGTGTTGCACTCCATTTATCAGGCGGTATTCAGGAATAGAGGCCTCAGTGAGGCTAGTCTCAGTATACCTTTTGTGCTGTTCCATCCAAGCCAAGGAGAGAGGAGATACACCACGAGAAATAGTTCAATGAGAAGGAGAGGCTATATCGCTCTGGGCCCCAACCAAAAGCAGATTACATTCACCAGATAATTCAAGGAGGAGGGCTTATTTGAAAAGGGGTGAGTTTTCAAGATATGATGGGATGCAGACAAGCCTTGAGACAAAGTGCAAGTCAGAGGAGCTGGTGCTGGTAGAGTGGCTCAACAGGCTCGGAAGAGAGGTGGGCTGCTGACACCCAGGTGCAGACCACTGCTAACAGCCCCCTAGAGAGGAGCCAGCCTCGCTCTCCCATCCCTCCAACCTCCTACCGGAAGACAGAGAGGAGGGCACCCAGAACATCCAAGACAGGAGAGCTTTACTTTATTCCTCTCCGAATCCTTCACACAGGGCAGTGCCTGCCACAGACAATGAGGCCTTAGGAAACGTTTTGTGTGAACTGAGCCCAGCCTCCCCTACTCTCCCCCCACACTCATGCCGTGACACCTGGCAGGTCACTCTAGCTCCTGGATACCCAGCCTCCCACCTCTACCATAAGAATGATAATAACAAGAGGGATTCTTTCTGGGGAAAAAAATGAGACAATGTGCTGTGAACTGTACATCTCTACACAAATACGAGTCATGGGAGATCCCTAAAGGAATGCTGCCTCTATGTTTATTACACTAAAATGTCATCCCCTAGGAACATTTTAGTAGTGAAAAGACAGTGCAGATTTTCTCCTTTAAATTATTCTGCTTGATAAAGTAGGTAATGTAAGGCAGAGGAATCTACATGTATTTCCATGTTACTCAATAATTCTATTTTTATTTTCCATGGGCAAAAATCAGTCTTACGAAAGAAAAAAAAAAAAGAGTTGTTTAATTGTTAGTTTAGACTTAACCAAATCTGTATAAAGATAGAACCGTGTTGTCCAATACAGAAGCCATGAGTCATATGTGTCTATTTAAATTTAAATTTTAACGAATTAAAATTAAATATAATTAAAAATTCAGTTCCTCGGTCACAATTGTGACAATTCAAGTGCTCAACAGTCACATGTGTTGGACAGTGCAGAACATTTCCATTTTCACAAAAAGTTCTATTGGACGGCACTGAGCCTAGACGGATGACCTCTCAATTTTCCTCTAGAATTATATTTTGAAACTCATATGACTAAAATTAAAAATGACCACACTCTGGTTAGTTTATTCTGACCATGGCTGAGGTATGATCACAACATTAGATTCAAACTATAAATAATGGCTATCAGCATGAAATATTTGATTTTTACAACGAAGACAAGCCTAACTATATTAGCTACTGTTAAGTTATATTTAACAAGAATGATGTATGTTTAAGTACATGGGATTAAGGGGATCTTTTTAAAGTTTATAATTTCCCTCTGCTCATATAGCAGAGGTTCTATAATAAAAAGAATCACATCTCGCCAAGTGAAATCACTTATTTACATCTGTGTAAATATAAACAACGCAAAAACAAATGTGGTTCCAGGCAGTTGGAGCACGGATATGTTAGAATTTAATTTGCCACATCATTCAGCCTTTATAATAACAGAAGATGAGCTGGCCCTGTGGCGTAGCAGTTAGGTGCGCACGCTCTGCTGCTGGTGGCCTGGATTCGGACCCCGGGCCCGAACCGATGCACCACTTGTCAAGTCATGCTGTGGTGGTGTCCCATATAAAGTGGAGGAAGATGAGCACAGATGTTAGCCCAGGGCCAGTCTTCCTCAGCAAAAAGAGGAGGATTGGCATGGATGTTAGCACAGGGCTGATCTTCCTCACAAAAAAAAAATAATAATAATAATAGCAGAAAGTATGACGGAATCACTTACAGCAGGATGTGAAATAGGTTGCTCTTTGTTAGCTACAGCTGATAAAACCTGATGAACGTCCTACATTCTGAACACGTCCTCAGGGCAGAGCCAAAGAGATCTTGCCACCATCACACCCAGTGGCCCACTTAGGGAGAAGGATAGAGACTCACTGAAGAGGAGACTTTGAAATGAATTGAAGGAAGAGAGTGCCATGGTGTCCTGTGGGAAAGGGGAGTGGTGTGCTGCCCCTAAAAGCGACGCAAGTAACAGGAGCCCTAAGAGAATCACCCAGAGAGATTATGGTTTTCTGCAGGAGATATTTCACTGCTCTGGTGGAAGTTTGCTGAATGGCAAAAATGTGTAGGCACATTCTATGAGAGTATTTTACGAAGCTCTCACATCTGTCTCCAGGTGTTTGGAGGCATACATGAAGATACAGACTGGGGCCAGACTCAGGGCCCTCAAGGAATCTGTAGGCGAGAGGCAGCTGGGGCAGCCCGCAAGGCAGGGCCAAGAGAGAGACCAGCAAGAGGAATGGCCCGCACCAGCTGGGCCTGGGTGCATGAGGTTTCCCATGTTCAATCTTTGCTGCCTGCCCATGGAAGAAAACCTCCTGAGTCTAGCGCTAGGGCAGGAGCCGGAACAGGGATATTGGCAAGTGTCAGCCAGCAAGTGCATTGCAAGCATCAGGAAACTACAGTGCAGAGATGCCTGTGGAGGGAGAGGAGGGCAGAAAACCCACCAAATCATCCCACAAAAGAAAACTAACTACGGACACCTGCCAAGGTAGAGAGCAATTGCATCCGAAACACAGCCCCAGGAGAAAGACCAGTACCCAGTAATAACAAACCCAGTAGGAATATGCAGAACAACTAACAATGGTTGAGTAAATGCTTTACATAAATGACCTCATACAATCCTCACAACCGTAACTCATTATTGAAATAGTCATTAAAAAATCATTATTGGCACTTCATAGATGAGGAACCTGAGACACTACGGAATTATAACCAAGCTCACAAAGCCAGTGAGTGGCAGAGGCTCTAACCTCAGGTATCTAATTCCAGAGTCCGTGCTCTTAACCACTGTGCTTACTGCCTCCCTTTCTACCCCTTTACTGCTCATCACAGCCCCCACTTGAAAGCTGGAAGAGCCAGGCACAGCAGAGTGAGCGGAGAAGTGGAAGGGGATTTGAAGTAAGGATATTGAAAGAACAGTTAACACCTCCCCTCCCCGCCCACATCACTGATCTTAAAACAGGGTCAGGGCTGAAACTAAAGGGAAAAAACTTTACACTGGAAGCAAGATTAAACTGTTGCTTTAGAATGGACTTTTTAACATCTGTTAATGACTAACAAGCTACAAGATCTGTATAAAAGGCTATCAAATACTGGGGGCCAGCCTCGTGGCATAGTGGTTAAATTCATGCACTCTGCTTTGCGGCCCAGCGTTCGCAGGTTCGGATCCTGGGAACAGACCTATGCGTCGCTTATCAAGCCATGCTGTGGCAGGCGTCCCACATATAAAATAGAGGAAGATGGGCATGGATGTTAGCCCAGGGCCAGTCTTCCTCAGCAAAAAGAGAAGGATTGGCAACAGATGTTAGCTCAGGGCTCATCTTCCTCACCAAAAAAAAAAATGCTATCAAATACTAGAGAAGGGAAAGCCTAAAAATCAGGTGTGACATTGGTGATAGATGAAGCTATTTTCTGATCGGATGCCACTGAGTTCAATGCAGTCAATAAATGTTCCATTTTTATAAATATTGTTAATAGTTTGAATCTGACAAAGTTGTGCTTATAGCTCTGCTATGCAGATTAATAATTAAACTCACCAAGATGGGGCCAAGATTAATTTTAGTCATAGGTTTATCAAAATATAAGTCTAGAAGGACCTTGGGAAGTCATCTATCTTATCCCTTTAACAGACTGTGTTTAAGTCCAAACCAATAATGAAAAATGGTTGGGCACACAATGTAAATGAAATAGAAAAGAAAAAGGACTAATTGCTATATAATTTTTTAAAGAGCAATTGAAGCTTAATCATTACCTAATAACACAAAAGAATAAACTAATAGAATATTTATTTGCATGTCTTTTCAAAAATTCTCAAGTTCAAAAATTCGCAACTTCAAAAATTGTGTTTCCTTATCAATTGACCCATCCTTTCACTTTAATACCGGCAGTAAGATAAATGACTTAAGAGAGTCAAACTAATGAAAGCTGTAGGATAAATGGAAAAATATGCTAACTTCCAGAAAACTACAACTTAGAGAAGTTTGAAATAAGTTGGACTAAGAACGTTTCCTTTTCTTCCACTCCCCCAAATATAAATCATTCTTGAAAACTAAACAGATTTTCCAAACAAAACTTCCTTTCTAGCAGATTACACATTAAAACTCTTTCAGTAGTTATTGAGGGAAAAAATCTGTCAAAAACGTATTGATATTTTGGAACAGATTATTTTAACCGGAAAGCCTACTCATTATGGTGAGTCATGGAAAAAAAAATCTTTTATCAGTATTTTTTTGAGTAAATGATTTTCCTAAGATATTTCACATATAAAAGTTGTCTCAAGAAAGAAACCTCATTAGAAAACCTAAATTGTCTATAGAGTCTTTAAAGTTGACTAATCTTGGAGAGAATAATCTCTAGATGAGAAAAAGAGGCATAAACACATGAAATAATTTCAAGGAGCTGAAACCCTACACAGTGGCTCAGTCTGAGGTCTGTAATTGTGCTCACAGAGGGCACAAATATAACAGCCACCTCATTTTGCTTCCTTCCTGACCTATTGTAATTTTCAAATGTTATATGTTTTCCCGAAATTAATTTTATCACCAGCTTCCTATCTTTAACTGAAGACAAAATTAAAAGGAGCCAATTCTAGCTTTTTGACCTAACAGCAATAAATGCATGGACCATCCCTCCAGAAATTCTGATTTGTAATCGATCTTGTGTGAACCCTAGATATTAGTATTTTTAAATAGTCTCCCTGGGATGAGGACCACTGCTCTGGCTTATTTGTACATGCAGGAGTGGCTCATTATTCCTTTACTAAAAAGGCCTTCCCTCCAAACCAATGAGAGGAGTTAGATGTAAAGCTCTAGTTAAATCCACAAGCAGAGGGGCCTTGTATGTTCAACATTCCTGCAATTCTGCAACCAGGTTGCCTCCTGGCCATTCACTGTGGTTTTTCCAGCACAATATATATCTTAATTGTGAATCAAAATTTTCATAAATAAATGCTAAGTAGAATTTAAAAGCTGTTTTTCAAACCATTAAATATGTTAGGTGCCCAGACACCAGGCATTTGTTGAGCCTTTGTTAAAACTGAAATTATGACATTGTTTTTACTTCAAATGACCCTCATTACAAATTTACCTAATATTCATTGGAATGACACTTTTTGTAATGACATTTGTATTCACACGCATTCATATTTATTTCTATGGATGTTTCATTTTAATTTGCCATTGATTAAGAATCAGTTGATGATTCTTCGATTGCCTTATTTGAACAGGAGAGTAGTCCTCACTGTTTTTGGAGGAGCTCCAAGCCTGGTGTAATCAGGAGCTCTGGGTGTATAAGCCAAAGTCTTTTGTCTCATTTGTCACCTAAGCCAATCATCATTTCAACTGGATTTGCACTTGCTGAGAGAATCAGGGGAAAGTTTATTCTCCAATTATAGTGTGGCATATAAAACTGCACTATAATGGCCATGAGAGAAATGGAAACTGAGTATGAAAAATCATTTTCCATTTTCTAAATATAAAGGTGGTTTTTCAATCAGCAAGTCCATTCAGCCTTTTATTCAAATGCTGACGTTAAAATTAAATATCAGTGTTGATGCTTTTTATTCAAGAAGAAAAACACTTATTATTTAACCAGAATTTATATTACCACTCATGCATTTTCTCATTCCCATAGCAAATCTATGAGGCAGAACATCCCTCTTTTATAGACTGGTAAGGTGAGGCTCAGAAATATTTAATGATCTTTTTTTGCGACAAACAGCAAAATTATGGCAAGACCTAATTCTTAAATTCCCAATTCTTGCTTCATCCCTAATATAAATGTTAACATATATGAGTCAAATGCAGGATTACCTCTCTCAGTAATTGATCAAATAACAAGTATTTATTATTAGCCTAGCACTGTATCATCAGGCCCCATTAGGATGCAAAAGAGTAATAAAGCATGACCTCATGGAATTTACAATCTGGTTGAGTCTAGCTTAATTAACTATTTAATTTCAGTTAGTGTTAAATTTTAAATCCTGAGATTTTTTTAAGTTACATTTTCAATAATACTATGACAGCTGTAACCAGACAAACAAGAATGTGAGAAATACTATAGAACTAATGATCTGATTTCTTCAACAAATGAAAAGAATGAAAAAACAAAAAAAACAAGGAGAGAAGCCAATAGATTGAAGACTGTAAAGAAAAATGTCAACCAAATTTAATGTGTGGGTGTTGTTTTGATCCTAATTTGAATAAATCTATTGGGGAAATGCGAACACTGACTGGGCATTTAAGGATAGCAAGGAACCTTTCATTTCTTTGAGGAGTTATAACGGTATTTTAGTGGCTTTTGTTGTTGTTGAGGAACATTGGCCCTGAGCTAACATCTGTGCCAGTCTTCCTCTATTTTGTATGTGGGTCACTGCCACAGCTTGGCTTGATGAGTGGTGTAGGTCCATGCCCAGGATCCTAACCAGCAAACCTGGGACGCTGAAGCAGAGCATGCAGAAATTAACCACTAAGCCACCAGGCTGGCCCCAGTTGCATTTTTAAAATACCCCTCAACTTTTAGAAATAAAATTAAAAGGTTACCAACCAGTTAATAATGGTTGGTATTTTTACTGGGCATTTATATGTTCCAAGGGCTGTGCTAAATATATTACGTGTACTATCTTGTTTAAAATTTATAATACTAAACATTGAGTCCCTTTTTACAGATGAAAAACTGAGATTCAGATTCCTTAAAGGTAATATCTAAAATCTTAGAGCTAGCAAACATCTGAGCCAGTCTTTGAATCCAGGTCTGTCTGATTATAGAGCTCATGTAATCAGCACTCAACCTGTAGTTAATTGTGGGATTTTTTTGTTTTTTTTTTAATCTACTGCAGTACTCTAAACTATGTTTTTAAAGGTAGAAGAGATAAGGAAATTTTGTGATTTTTCTTTCTGAAACCTGAACAATCAAAACTTTTACTGCTGCTGAGTATGTAAGAAATGTCTCACTAAGAGCAACTCAGATTTTCTTTTGACTCTCACTGTAAGGAATTTAAGGAATTTTTCAGGGGAGGCACAAAGATTGTTCTTTTCCCAAATTGGTTCTATAAATTCAGCAAGTGAGTGAACACATTCAAGAACAAGGGCTATGGCAGAACAAGCATTTAAATCACTTCAACTTCAAAATGCTTTGTGCTCTCCAAATCCTTTTGATCATTAAGCCAGCAGTAAGTGGATGTCTAAGTTGGAGCATTTTGAGGAATATTTTCCAGAAAGTTCATAAGAAATACTGCTCCTTTGAATTGAATAAATTTTCTCCAGTAATTTATTTGAAAACAGATGAGCCACTGCTCCAAGGAGAAAGCCTATTGTCATTAATGTATTGAATCCTTTACAATGTCTTAGAAAATAATTGGACATGGTAAAACTTGAGGGGTAGAGAGATAGGATTGCAGGATGAAACACAGAAATACAGAACCAGCAATGTCTCTCAAAGGAACACATTTGTCCTAATGTCGCTCCCATGTGAGACAGTAGCGTGAACTAGCCTTAATGCATTTAAAAATTCTGGAAGGGAAAAAAGAACTATCGCCTGATCTCCAATCTGTCCTCTACTCCACATTTGTACCAGAGTCTGTACTATTCAGCACAGCAATGCTATGCATATGCAACACTTTGTGTTTGCAAAATATGTGTAAGAAAAGGCTAAATAAGGAAGGAGCTAGCAGAAGTGAATTACCGCCATTCTGTGGTCCCAGCTGCTGGCTCTTATCTCCATACAATCTAGCAAAAGATTGTTGCAGGTGAATTTGCAAATAAAAGGAAGTACTTCTCTTACTACTCTCTTCAGATAATAAAATTTTAAATCTGTTACCAAAGAGTCACAGAAATTTAGAATTGAAGATGATTTTAGAAATCATCTAACCAAACTCTCTTGGTTTTCACATACAGAAAGTAAACCCAAAGAGGTCAAATAATTTGCCTAAGGTAACACAATAAAGTTGGTTAAGAAAAGAGCTGGTAATGGAAATAAAACTTCTTTACCCCTAGGGTGATTTTGGAGCAAGCGACTGCCTGGATTGCTTGGGAAATTATCCTTAAAGCTTCAGAGTAACATTGCACCTTTTAGCTACATCTTGCTTTATGAAATAAACAATATTTTATGAGATGAATGATTTTAAAATCTCTATGTCATGAGAATAACCCAGTTCTGGAAAATATTTTTGTCCATTTCAAAGTGGAAACATTAATGACCCATATAGAAAATATTTAGAAAGAACTATAAATAAGTGATAGTTTCCTTAAGAAGTGATACATATCAGCCATTCTATTAAAAATGGCAAGCATTGAACATTGTATGCACTTTAAAGTATTCTTACACCAGAAAAAATCTTTAAGGAAGTCCTGTAATTTAACATTTCTGAACAATACTGGATTGTTCATCTGAAAGTCCCTATGGTATTTTGATTTTTTGAATCTCTAGCCAGATTCAGAATTCTGAAGGTATGTTAAATTCCAACTCATCTAATTTAAAAATCCATAAGAAATAATATCATAAGACAGTCAACACTAAGAAAGAGGTGTTGAGTAGAATGTTGCAGGTAAAGTTACACCAAGAAGCAAACATCAATTTAAGGTCCGTTATTCCCATCTCCAATATTAGTCTTCGAACTTAACAGGAAGAATTTTTCTTAAAAAGACATAATTTACCATGGAATATAAGAATATCAAATTTTATATATATATGTATTTTAAAATCTTGCCCTAAAGACATTGAACAAACCAAGTAATTATTTCAAATTACTAAATCATTCATATGTGTAGGAGATGCATGTGGGAGAAAGCAAAATAGTAGCAAACCTGAAGGTGAAATCTTCTAAGACATGAAATCAAGAGGAATTAAAATATAACAGATGAATATGATCATGTCAAAAGCATAAAGGAGATAGTCTTAAGGGGCTCCCTCTGCTCAAATTTGGGGCAATTTGACATCAAACTATTAATAGTGCTATTGAATTATTATGCATTGAAAAAAATTCGTAGTGTTAAAGAGGAGAGAGAGAAATTGAGAGAGGGAAAGGAGATAAAGCTAGTTTGGAAAACTATTAACAACTTACAAATCTAAGTAAGAGATACACAAGAATTCATTGTACTACTCTTTTAACTTTACTGTAATTTTGAAATATTTCAAAATAAAATGTTGAGGAAAACAGCATTCCCTGCTCTCTATATATATAGCAGGGGGAAAAAAGTAAAGGATAAGATTATACATCTTTTGGTAGAGAATTAAAATTCAAATAAAGTGACCTAGGTAAGAGCTCAGAGGTGATAGGATTAAGTGATTAGTTATGGTCATAACTGGGAAGCTTAAAACCAATCAATTTTATGGACATTAACTTTTTTTTTTTTTTTTTTTTGCTGAGGAAGATTCACCCTGAGCTAACATCCATGCCAGTCTTCCTCTATTTTGTATGTGGGTCACAACCACAGCATGTCCGTCTATGAGTGGTGTAGGTCTGTGCCCAGGAACCAAACCCAGGCTGCCAAAGCACGGCACACCAAACTCAACCACCAGGCCACGGGGCTGGCCCCAACATTAGCTATTTTTAAAAAAAGGAATATATAAACAAGAATGGAGGGCCGGCCCCGTGGCTTAGCGGTTAAGTGCGCGCGCTCCGCTACTGGCGGCCTGGGTTCGGATCCTGGGCGCACACCGACGCAATGCTTCTCTGGCCATGCTGAGGCCGTGTCCCACATACAGCAACTAGAAGGATGTGCAACTACGACATACAACTATCTACTGGGGCTTTGGGGAAAAAAAAAACGAGGAGGATTGGCAATAGATGTTAGCTCAGAGCCAGTCTTCCTCAGCAAAGAGAGAAGTATTAGCATGGATGTTAGCTCAGGGCTGATCTTCCTCACAAAAAAAAAAAAAACAAAAACAAAACAAGAATGGAATAGTCTGCTTGTTATGTATGAAAGGGGAATTTGAAGAGCCTAATTTGACTAGTGCTGGGCTTCTAGCACTCTGTAGAGGACAAAGGGGTCTGACAAGCATAAAGCTTTGTGATAATTTGGCAGTCAAACCACTATCATGGAAATGGATATATCAGGTACCAGGTATGGTGGCACATGCCATTAAAATCATCTAATTTCCTGCTCATGAAGCTCCTTCTGTAGATTTTGGTAGGGGAAAGGGAGGAGAGGAACCATGTGGACTAGTCAATAATGCTCTGTCCCACTGGCAGATATATTTCTGTTGACATTGTGATTGGTACTTCAGTCTCCTCTAGTTTTAGTGAGTATACATGGTTAAATATGTCTAGGTGATTAGGAAAAATTGAGTTTCTGAGTTTTTAGATATGTAATATGGGAAACAGAACCTGAGAAATGACAGATATCAGGATGTTTTCTTCGAGTAGTGCCTTTATTTTACTGCCGAGTATTTCTGAAGTGACCTTGAAATTTAGTAATAATATCAGTAAGAAACTGACATTGGAGGGTAAGAAATAGATCTTCTTTTAGTGTTGTAAACACCCACAGGAAAGGCAAAAGAACTTTGACACATTTTCCTATAGAAGAAAATACAGAATCTCAATGGAGAGAGATCAACAAGATTTTTCCAACTCTCATCTGTGCTGCTTTAGAGGATCTTTGATTTCCACAGAAATGAGCGAGTTGAAATTAATTCATTCAAAAAACATTTGTGGGGCGAGCCCAGTGGCACAAGCGGTTAAGTGCGCGTGCTCCACTGCGGCGGCCCTGGGTTCGCCGGTTCGGATCCCGGGCGCGCACCAACACACCGCTTGGCAGGCCACGCTGTGGCGGTGTCCCATATAAAGTGGAGGAACATTTGTTCAGTTTCCATTACGTGTGAGGCTTCACTCTGGGGATTCAGCACTGGTCCCTCCTCTCATTGAGGTTTTGTTCCATTGTCTGTAATTTATTTTAAAATTCTTCAACATGGAGAGCTAAGTAATTTTCTTTCACAGGGGCCTTTATCTCTCAAACCACACTCTACTTCATGTGTTACACTGGCCTAACTATTGTATCAAATTATTTCAGTGTTCAGCACAACACCAGAAGATGAACTAGTGGGATCCCATAATAACAAATCCAGGTATTGTCAAATCTAAGCCAGTCTTACAACCAACTAAAATTTTCAAGAGAGGATTTCCTGCCTGATGTACTACATCTTTGGTATTTATCCTTAAACAAATTTTGGCCATATGAATTGTTTCCGAGATCACATGCAAGAGAGTTCCATTCTCTGTTTAGATACCCAAGGAGAGTGTTAGTGATTGCAGAATGTGAGTAACATGATATTAGCATTGGAACATGACCAATTTGTGGGAATCAATTCAGCACCAAATATACATTATAAATGAAATAATCTGAACACAACAGAACTTGTGGAACACCATGGGAATACCCTGGCAGGAAAAGATTACAATAAATGAATCAAGTACATCCTTACAAGGAATACAATGAATAGAGTAAGAGCAGTGATTACTAAGGGAACTTTACATAACAACAAGAAACAAATAGGAAATGCAATACACCGTAATAATTGTTCCCAGATAGCCATTTTGGCACAAGCACAATGGGAATTATAAAAAAAATAAATTATAGGACATGCATTAGAAAGCAGCCACATTGTGCAGAATCAATTAGAATTCTGGAGACAGATATCTGCTCAGTAAATTACCTCCAAACTCTAGAGGCAAAGGAAAGAGCTAACGTTTTTTTCACTTTCCAGAAGAAACTGAGGCCTAGAGTAATTAAATAGCCCTAGTTGAAAAGAGAAAGTCTACTTGACAGAAGAAATTCAGCTAACAACTGTGAAATAAGGGATAGAATTATAAATATAACTACATTTCAAGCCCTAAGGAGATTATTGATTCTGCTAAGTCTTATCAATTCATGTTAACAGCATTAGGCAAATGGCTGCTGGGAACCTGGCAATTCACATAGTTCCAACCAAATAATTTTGGTCACAAGCAGAGAAACATAACTTTACAATGGAAGAATCAGACTTTAAAACCCCTTAATCCTATGGCCAAATTTAATATCACCACTGGTGGGACTACCAGACATTTGTGACCCCCAATCTGAGACAATGTAAAGTATTAAACATGACCTGTGATTTTAACTTTGACAAAAATGTTTAAATTGAATTTTACAAAGCTTTTAGATTTGACTCCTAGATTACACAGATTACTGGGTGTGAAGGAACAAGGAAAACACCACCACAAGAAAGGGACCAAGCAACATAAGACATTCTAAAGGACCACTAGGGGAACTTCAGCAAGTCAGAATGTCATCACAAAAGGTACTGCAACTCTGAAAGAGACTCAAGGGATTTAACACAGCATGTTGGGATTGGATCTTGAATCAAATAGACCACTTGGAAAGGGACAATAAAAGAAATTTAAATATGGCCTGAGTATTACATAATATTAATAAATTATTAAATATTGTTAGGTGTGATAATGTCATTTTGGTTATGTAAGATGTTTTTATTTTTAAAGAAACATATTGAAGTATTAGGATGGAATGTTATATTTATTTTACTTAAAATACATCACCATAGGCAGTGTGATACATATGTACACATTAGCTTTAATCTGCAAACTATAAGCAGAATACATACACCAGGGAGAGTGAGTTAGCATCTGGAAGACTATTCAAAAGCCCTTCAAAAGTAGCTGCTTCTAGTTTCAATGATCTCTATCTCCAGCCACCAAAGTATTTATTAACTGACAAAATGGATGTTAGAAATTATTATTTTTTAATTATTTTGCATTGGTGAAATGCCTGCTGTACAATGTACATGGATTGGCCAGAAATATTTTGCAGGCACACTGGTCCTGAATTCTGTTGCTATAATATTATTGCATTTTGCTTTGAGTAAACCTTCTATGCAAGTTGCTTGTCAGAGAACCCAAAAAGAAAGGGAACTGGACTTTACGGGGAATACAGACAGGTGGTATGACTGTGCTGGTGTTTGCATGCTAATAAATGCTTGCTGAGTTTCAAAATTCAGTCTGAGGCTTGCTTTATTTCTCACATTGTAATGTATATCATCTCATACCTAGGTTGAGGGAAAAGAGACCTATAAGCTTCACCTACATCTATGGGAAGTCATTAACTACCTAACTACCAAAGGAACTGAATTGTGAAGGAGCAATGCAGTCTTGACATTGTCAACCTGAAATAGGGTCTAATGGACCGCAATGGAGAGTAACTTCAGGGGCCCTTATGTGTAAACACTGTGTTGATTGCAAAAACGATGGTTGACCAGACCGGGAATTGTCCTCAAGTACCTTATTTTATGTAAAGACAAAACTCAAGGGCATAAAACTTTGTTTTTGTCTAATCTAAATTAAAGGAACTGTTAGAAAATGATTATTCTTTTATTTAGCTTATCATATAAAAGTAACATCTGGGTATCTATTTTCAATCCAAAATTTAGCACTCAGTTTAACTTCAACTAGTTTAATTTCCAATTCCTTGCCTTTTTATTTTATCTACAAAGTACATCACACTCCCTAAAATAGATTCTGAATAGAGGTATTTTATATTTAATAATACAAAGAGAAGGTACATGGTTGCAATGTATCTTTACACATAAATGTCTAGGTAAAACTTAACATGGCTGCCACGAGGAAGGAGCCAGCAACCTAGTACATATAGAACTAACACTTCTACTCATGCTGAGGAAAAAACACTCAGTATCTATTCAATCAGGGTACCCAGAACTAGGCCAGACTAGTTCAGGGACATCAATTATGGATGGGCTCCCCTGACACCAAACTCTCACCTCTCCTCACCTCAAAAAGAGATACAGTTTTGGGTCATTCCAGTGACCCAGCAAGTCCCAGGACCTGCTGTTGCCCAACCTGGAGAGGCTCCACAAAGCCCCTTGACTTAACATGCTGAATCTGGGGAAATGTTGGTGGGAAGGGGGGCACCATAATTCAGAGGAATGGGGTGAGGAAATGGGAGGATGGAGCTCAGAATGTTCTCTCAGGCAGAGGCTGTCCCAGAAGCTTTAATAAGGATGAGATGCTGGACTTCCTGTGGCTTCAAAGTCAGCACCTCCATGGCGCACATGGGGCTGCAGCAGAAGTGAATGAGGTGCCTCAGAAGTGGACTGAGATGAGCGCCAGAAGCTGGACACAGGACTGTGCCTCTGGACGTGGAACGTGGCTCCCAGCAGAGAGAGTTGTGGGGGGAGCAGCACGGTCTGAATGGGAGAAGGTGCTGGTGCCAGTGGTTGGCAGGAAACTAGAGTGGTGGGCTGGATGTAAGGAGGAGGTGGAGGGGGTCTTTGAGGCCTGGACACCACCAAGCTGTAGTTTGAATGGATCTGAGGACCTGATCCTGGTGTGGTAAGAGGAGAAGTGGGATCAGCCTTTGGAGGTTTTTGTTTGGGTGGTTGGGCCAAAGTCTCTCTGGATGGATTGGTGGATATTTCCTATCTCGATAAACACATATGAATCATATTTTAAATCTTTTCCTAAAGCCTCAACATTGTTATCATGGGTTATGATTCTATAATTAGATAAAAATAGTGAGAAATATTGAGATAGATCTATAAACCATAGATTTGACTTTGGGACATTTTCAAATAAATTCTCTCTCCTTTTAAAAATTGGTGTATGTATGATAAGAAAAAAGAAATCATGACATACAATAAAATTGCAATTGAAAATATAAGTGCATTATCTTTCAGAGGTAACTGTTTCCTACAGCTAACAATTTGTCACTTAACTGCAGTGGGGTTGACTCTTGGGTGTCTTTCTTTGTGTTTCTGAAAGAAAAGAGACCCAAATTTAACTACCATTGCAAGGAAAAAATACCTAAGTGCAATTTTAATTTGGCTTTCTCTAACTTCTTTTGGTGAATATGTAATTTTAAATGTATGCTACACTGACTTAATAAAAATCTTATGTAGTGCCTATAAAGAAATTGGTGTGTGTGTGTAAATTTGAGGCTGGCTCCTACCAAGGTGCAATATATATACAAAGCCTTGATTCAAAGATTAATGCCTACTAAAAAATAAAATAGTTATATAGAGGCACACGAAGATGTGGATTCTATCAAATGATAGCAAAGCTATCTCTGTGCATTTCTGGAAATGTGTAAACTCCCCTTGATGATTCCCATGAGCAGCTAGTGTCCTGGGGGACAGCCTGACTCTTGAGAGGGGCCAACAGGATTCACGGGCAGTGACTTCCTTGTTCCAAACATGGATCTGTCCTTTGATGATATTTTGCTGTAGCAAAGCATATTTTTTAAAAGTCCTCTGGAAGAGAAAACTCCCAAATGGTACAGTTACAAGATGGAAGCATCCCAGATACTTGAGACATCATTAGAGGAGAGCTATCAAGGAGAGACACCGAAGCGCATCCAACTTTGCATGAACAAGTCATAATCTTTGTTTTGGTGAGGTGCCTCTGGGTTTTTCTGTTAAAATAGCACTGCATTGCCAATTCTCATTAATATATTAAATAATAGAATTTCCAAAGGGAGAGAAGAGAGATAATTGACGAGAGTCAATATTCAAGGAAATAATGGTCATAGAATTTTCTAGAATTAATAATCAATGCATTCACAGATGCAAGTAGTACAGAATTCCAAGGAGGAAAAATAAAAATAAATCCACTACTAGAACACAATAATAATATTTAAGAATACCAAAGACAAAGAGATCTTAAAAGCAACCACAAAGAATTGGATTGTCTAAAATGGAATAACAAGAATACTGATAACCAACTCCTCAACAGAAACAGCTGAAGCCAGAAACACAAAGGACGATCTTCAAATGGTCCACCTCGAATTGTGTATAGCTGAACTTTCTTGAAGAGTGAGGGTAAAATAAAGACATATTGCTAATTAGAAAGTACCATTGACTGAATTTTGCTAACAGAACCAATATAAGTAGGAAGGAGATGGATTTAAGAAGCAATGGTAAGCAATGAAATAGATTTGGGTAAGTTTCTAAATAGCATAGACTGTAGAAAGTATAATCAAACAACAATAGTAACCAGGGTAGAAAAAAAATACTGAACAGTAACATCATATAAGACACTAGACTCAAATTGAAGCATTTTAAGAACTTTTATTGTTCTGGAGATAGCAAAAGTATTAAGGTTCTCAAAGTCAAATGTATTTGCTCAAAAATTAAGAATTATCACTTAAGGAATAACTTTAGCGAAGTCAAAGAATAATAAAGTTTGATGAAATAGAATAGCTTAAAATTTAAATTAATAGAGATTCACAATTTTTCTGAAAATTGAGTCCAAGCTTCTGCTGTTCAAAAGAGATACCCATAAAACAAACACACAGGACAAAAGTTTAAGGGATCGACAAAAATTCTATGAGGCAATACCAAACCAAAATTAGCAGGTGTATTCATATCATACAAAATATACTTTTGGGGAGAAAACTGGAGATCAAGAAGTTCCAAACTGATAAAACCAACCATCAATCTGTAAGTTAAACTCTAAACTTGAATGCACCTAATAACATAGTTTCAAAAATATATAAAGCAAAATCAACAGAATTTCCTGGAGAAACTGGTGCATTCACATTCATAATAAGAAATTTTAATATACATCTTTCAATAACCCCTAATCCACTGTTTTATATTTAGTAGATTTGAATGCTCAGGTGGACTTGTAGATTCAGGCACTTGAAACATATGCTTTAATTTTTTTTTTTTGTGAGGGAGATCAGCCCTGAGCTAACATCCGTGCTAATCCTCCTCTTTTTGCTGAGGAAGACCGGCTCTGAGCTAACATCTATTGCCAATCCTCCTCCTTTTTTTTTTTCCCCAAAGCCCCAGTAGATAGTTGTATGTCGTAGTTGCACATCCTTCTAGTTGCTGTATGTGGGACGTGGCCTCAGCGTGGCCGGAGAAGCGGTGCCTCGGTGCGTGCCCGGGATCCGAACCCCGGCCACCAGTAGCGTAGCACACGCACTTAACCGCCAAGCCACCGGGCCGGCCCTATGCTTTAATTTTAAAGGATGCTAGTGTATTAGTTTACCATGTTCCTATGGTATCTATTTTGATCTTACCCTAAGGAGAAAAGAAATATACTATATACTCACCAAGATGATCACAGAGACTGGACCTATGAAACTCCAGATAAACCCTCCTGTTAGGTTGAACCAGCAACTGAATAAAGAAGAATCAGTAAATATATATGAACTGTTCAGTACTGCCTCGGATAAATGTAAGATGCTTAAGGGATACTAAAATGTATGCAGTATGTTTCCCATCAAAATAATTCATAATTAGAGATGCATTAGGTGTTCAACTAAAGCGGCCACACGAGGTTCATGAGGGACAGGAATGTGGTTGGATGATGTCTGGTAGGTAGTCGCCTGGTGATTCAGTAAGGTAGAGTGAAAAATTCTGGGAATAAGTGGAGTGAGGCTGGGTTATGAAGGACCTGGAAAGATTGTAATAGGCAGTTTGACTTGATGTAAATTTGGTCTAGACCATTTGCTGGTTTTTGAATTTGAACAGCACAATGAAATTTTAAGAAAATTCTGAATGCAAAATATATTAGAATTGCAGCGAGAACTAATGTAGAGATTACCTAGAGAGCACAAGAATGGAGACAAGAAATCCCAAATATAATTAAAGGCTCTGAATAGAATAGAATAGAACGTTTATCAACATAGTTAGATAGAAATAGGAATCCACAGATTTTTGCTAATTCAGAGGAGAATCTCAGAGTGCGAAGAATGTTTAGAGTAATGATGAGGACTTCAAGTGCTTCTAAAGACTGTCACATAACACTATATATTTAACAGCGTACTTGGGATTAAAAACAACACAAAAATACTCGTTTATCAGAAAAAATAATTTTAAGTTTTAAAACATTTAGAAAGCACCATGTATTCAGAGTGCTGAGGCCATTATCGTGGGTGGATAGGATTTAAGAAGAGGCACCTTTCTTGATATCAGTGAATTGGCCTCCTAACACTGTAACTAATCCAGAGAAATTTATTTAATTTCTGTTTATATTGAGACAGGAGTTTTCTTTCTCCAAATTTCAATATGATTACATTTTCAACCACTACTCAGGCTGCTTTTTCGTGTATAAAATGTACGTGGGAGGTGGGGCTGACTGAGATTTTAGATAACCTCTAATACTCTATACACCCCAGAAATTAATGATTCCATCTATATGATAGTTTACACTTGAGTGGTAATTCAGGGACCTCACCTGCTTACACTTTAAATGATAAACCATTTCCTCCTAACTCTCTGATATTGATGAGAGGAGGAAAAGCCCAAGAAGATGAGTAATTTGCTTCGTGTTGTGAATACAATGATTTAGGGATGCAGCAAAATTTAGTTGAATGAGAACACCTTCCAGAAGTAGGCAAATCTGATACTGGCATAATTCACAGAACAAGAACTAATCACGACCTCTCTGAGTCTCTGTTTCCTCCCCTGTTAAGTGGGGACACAGGAATAAGCCCTACTTCAAATGCGGATACTGAGTATTAAATGGAATATTATATACAAAGCGTTTACCACGGAGCCTGGACATAGGAAACGGCAAGTGAGAACTGCTGGCACCACTGCTGTTAATATTATGGATGTCAATATTAATAATTATAATTGTCTTAAAAAGTTTCCTGTTGTTGTCCCTTGGTTTCCTGTGGAGAGAGGTGTACACACATTTCCCCATCAGCAGGAGTTCAGCACCCCACTCACTGTGTAGGTGTGCCGTATCCATGGGGGTTGAGCCCTGCAGACACAGCCACAATCACAGCTGGGATCCCATAGCCAAAAGGATACAGAAGCCTCTTCTTGAGTCTTTTTGTGCTGGTGTAGTTGGCCACTTTGAGGTTCCTAACGGTGAGGAGGAGCTGCTGTCCTTCAAGGAGCATCCAGGCAAAAGAGGCCAAGTAGAGCTAGTGCAACACCCTTGCGATGATGGAGCACAGCACCTGGAGGGGAGAGGAGAGTTAATGGAGTGCTTGATGGGCACAAAGAGCACACCACCTGCTATTCCTCAATGCTGTCTCAGGACACATTTAGTGGGAGAAGTTTGCTTAGCCTTCTTTGAATGTCCTTCTTTTGTTTAGTTTTGTTGACAAATAAATCTAGGATGTAATTTTATTCCCACTGTAGCATCACATTTGAACTACTGAAGAGAGATATAAACTTAGAAACATTAAATTTACAAGTAAATTTCACAATTTATCTTTTTAACTATAAAATATTGACACAGGACAAGGAAAGTATTCAATGTGTTAGAGGTTTAAGAACTAAAATAATCCCCGTTGTCTGCCTCCTTAGGTGGGCTGGCATTGAGTCTGAAGTCTTCTTTTAGAAAGACATGATTCCTTCCCCAACTACAAAGGTGTACAAAAACCAATTCTTCTAGAAAACTTGTGGCCTGCTAATCCCCCTGTGTATCTCATTCCTATCACACTTGATCATTGTTTGAAATGTTTCATTTATTATTTTCCATGCTCTTATTCCCACATGACTCCATGTTTCCTCAGCCCAGACCCAACCTCTTTGTGCTTCACTTCCCCCAAAACTGTTCCCCTGGCCCTGTGAATTTCCTGCCACATCTTTACTGAACTCTCCTCCATCTCCTTGATTTTCCTCAAATCTGATTCTCCTTTGGAGATGCTACTTCGCCTGCATCTGTCTTAAGTAGATTCCCTTCCATGTAGACTATGCGCCTTAAGGTCTGAAGGTGGGTCAGTATTCTTTTTACTCATTAACCCACTTTCCTGTCTATTATTCCTGCACAGAGAATCCTGCCATCCAGCTCCAGCTGTGTCATCCTTCACCCTTTCTTATCCTTGGCACTTGCTAATTACTGAGTGACTCCCGTTACGCTTTTACAATTTGAGTGCCTCCCCAGTTTCTGCCATTGTCCTGGATAACTTCAATATCCACTGCCTTGGCTTCTAAGTTTCTTGACCCCTTACCTTCAATAATCAACATTTCAATTTGAACACCTATTTCCACGGCCACACCATACTCCTTGCCATTAAATTCAGACATTCTTCTTTCTAAACTTGTCCTTCCAGGTTTTTAAAAGTGCAATCACTCCAAACATCCTTGTTCTTAAACTTTGCCAAGACACCAGGCTTGATCCTTGTGCTTTCTCCACACTAGTCTATTCCTTCTTTCATTCATCTCCTTCCCTGTCTATCCTCGACCTCAACTTATACTGCGTCATCCAGTCTATGCAATTATATTCAACTCCCTTGCTTTTTAATTCTTTTATGAAAATCAATTGGTAAAACTCTACTACCAGATAAGCCTAACTATCTGCCTCCATATTCCAATTAAGATACTGCCTAAGAACTAAAATAATGTATAGTTTTTTATGGTCTCTGACTAAAATGTGTTAACGTTGTGTAGAAATTCTTCTACATTTCCTTTATCTTTTCTGTTTTTTGTTTGTTTGTTTATTGTGGTAACATTGGTTTACAACATTGTATAAATTTCAGGTGTACCTCATTATACTTCTATTTCTGCACGGATTCCGTCATGTTCTCATGTTCACCACCCAAATACTAATTACAATCCATCACCAAATGTATGTGCCAAATTATCCCTTTCGCCCTCCTCTCTCCGCACTTCCCCTCTGGTAACCACCAATCCAATCCCTGTCTCTACGTGTTTGTTGTTATTATCTACTACTTAATGAGTGAGATCATACGGTATTTGACCTTCTGCCTCTGACTTATTTCACTTTGCATAATACCCTCAATGTCCATCCATGCTGTCATAAATGGCTGGATTTCTTTATTTCTTATGGCTGAGTAGCCTAAAGCTAATGTGATGAGATAATAGTCCATAGTATTAATAACTGAAATCTTTTACTTGAAACCCAGGATCTTCTTGCAGTCCCTAGGGAGGAATCATGTCCTTCTAAATCAGATCTACAAATATTGCCTACTGAATAACAGGAAGGAAGGGAGAGAGGGGAACTGATGGTCATGGCCTGTGACAGAAAGTTCAGAGGCATAACTTGCAGAGTTTTCCTGACCTAGGAAAGAAGATAAAAGTTGTCCATGATCTGATCACACAGAGGGAAGGACAAACCAAAGGGACAAGAGAGGATGAGGCTAAGAAACCAAGAGAGAACTCCAGAACAGGCTTACCATCCACAAGCCATGCTGGGAAGTTACAAGGAATTTGTTTATCCAGTCATTCAACAAATACTTATTGAGTACCTAGGATATGCCAGTTACTGTTGTAGGCACCTGGGGTGTATCTATGAACAAAATGGATAAAGATCTCTGCCCTGTGGAGTTTACATCCCAGCAGGGAAGACAGGAAGTAGACAAACAGAAATAAATAAAGTACATAGTCTCTTAGAGGGTAAAACATACCAAGAATAAAAGTAGAAAGAGGGGCCAGCCCCGTGGCTTAGCGGTTAAGTGCGCATGCTCTGCTACTGGAGGCCTGGGTTTGGATCCCGGGCGTGCACCGACGCACCGCTTCTCCGGCCATGCTGAGACGGCGTCCCACATACAGCAACTAGAAGGATGTGCAACTATGACATATAACTATCTACTGGGGCTTTGGGGAGAAAAAGGGGAAAAAAAGGAGGAGGATTGGCAATAGATGTTAGCTTGGGGCCGGTCTTCCTCGCAAAAAAAAAAAAAGTAGAAAGAATGAGGGATCCAAAGTGGGTTGAGGAGTTAAAATTTGGTGTGGTGATGGTGGACCCCCCTGAGCTAGATTGCAGCCAAGACATGAAGAGTTGAGGGAATGGGCCAGGTATGTGGTATGGTCCTTGTGGCCCATCATAGCGATCCAGTAAGCCCCTATTTCCAGGAGACAGCCGCGCATTGCCTACTTTGGAATAAAACTTCTCTGTGTCCTCCAGATTCTTGTCAGCCCTCCGTGACCCATTCTGTGAAAGCCACCACCTTTGGACAACCCGGCACACGTCTGGAGCGAAGGGAGAAGGTAGATTCTTTGAGAAGGTGGCATGACTTCTGAAAGCCTTGGCGATGATCAAAGCCGAACGGGACAGAAACACATGATAAACTTGCCCATTGAGCTAGCATAGCAGTGGCACCCTCAACCAAAGTGGAATCCTTCTACTTCAGAATATCACCTAAAACACAACCCCAAATGGGCTTTTAGATACTTGGCCGTTTTGTTTTTGTTGTTCCTTCTTGATTGGGTTTATATTTCACAACTGACTCTCTCCGGGACTCAGCCTACATCTTGTGATAACTTTTTACTTTTATTTTTATTTTTTCAGGCTTATTTCATTTTGACCATTGGGTCATTACACTTCCTATTAATTATACTTATTAATATTTTTTCTTGCAAAAGTTTTGTCAATTGCTATTCATGAAGTCACAAGTTCACTAGAAATAAAGCCAGGTATAAATGAACCCCCAAATGGATAGGATCTATGAAACCCTACATCCCCAATTTTCTGAGATTGCCTTGATTTTAAAATTCTGCTCCCAACATTATCACAACCTAGAAATTCAAGCATTATTTCCTACTCTGTCACTCACACTCAAACAGCCTGGAAATCGGTTGTTGACCAGGTATGACAAGGTGTTCTAATTTTTAGCTTAGAACATGTGGCCATGGGAGAAGTGGGTATTTACGTGTATGCATGTGTGTGTGTGTGTATGCGTGCACATGGGCATGTACATTCACACTCACGTGTCCATCCACTTTGCAATTTGTCCTCTTTATGAGTCCTCAAGATTATTTCAGCCTTTCTACTGCCCTTATTTGGAAACAATCCCAAAAGCTAACATCTCCAGGAGCTGAGATTTGGTCCCCGGAATCATGAATCCCAAGTTCCCACAAGCCCTCATCCTTTGCTGGTTGAATTTTTCCTTTGGGTATGAAGAGAAAATGTTCCTAGGTAATTTTACGACAATTCATTCTGTATCTATCCATATCTATACCCATATCTATGGATCCATTTTGTCCATATCTACCCAAAAGTCCAGTTCATTGGTCAAGGGTATGGGTTTGGATACTCAAGACCTCAGAGTTATATTTCTAAATGAGTTCCCACCCTATTTTTGCCTTCCCCCGTTTTTTATAATCATTGCCCTTGTGAGGTACTGAGAATATGGTAAAGAAAACAGAGACTAATCTGGATCTAATGATGCTATAATGCCTTCTAGTATGATGGAGCATGGACAGTTTGAGCCTAGCTCAAAGGGAATACATTTGTGAAGGTTTAAATGAATCAAAAGCCCTCTTGCCATTGCAAGTGCCACTGTCCCCACTCAAGTTTTCCCATCATCCTAACAATCTGCCTCCACAACAAGCAGTGGGAACACAGGTAGAAGAACTGGAAGATGCCTTAATTCTCTTTTGGCCTCCCTTCTTTTGTGCTCTGGGCATCATACTCTGTATACCACTACCCACAAACCCTTAGAGGGTTCCAAATGAATATTCGCTTTCTTCCACATCTTGGCACCAAAAGTACTTTTTTAGTCTTTTCTCATATCCAACACCAGTATGTCTGATCGTACCATAAAATTGACCAGTCAATAAAGGGAAAGGAAGACAAGCTGGCCTAAGGTGAAAGGAAGTGAAAATATTAACCAGAGTAAGTTTGACTGCAGACTCTTGCCACTAATGCAAGGAGTGGCTATCAGCCCCTCCCAGTTCTGGTCAAAGTCCCTCATGCTCTTCTTCTAGATGGGATGACAGGGCTTCCTTGCACCTCACCCCTCCCTCCTTACAACTTCCATTTCCTTGAGTGTAAATTTGGGAAAGCATAATCTACATTACACGACTATTGTCAGGACTAAACGAGAGAATATGTGTAAAATCGACACATTGACCACCACATAGTCAAATTTAATAAATGGTGGTGGTGATGATGATAATTAATGAGTGCAAGCCATTTTAATTATTTTTAATGTTATTGCTTAATTCAGTTAAATGAAGCACTAAGTGCCTCCCCAAAACATGCACAGGTGCACATGGGCAAGGCTGCACTAGTTAGGAAAACTCCAGTCTGAGCAAGAAGACGTGAGCCCCATGACAGGCATCTTCCAATGTTCTCCAACCTCTCGTGGTGGCGGGTTCTCCTGGAGCTTTCATTTCCCATCTGAAAATGAGATTGGTGCTATCTTCTTGAACCTACCTCATAAATCCTATATGAAGAGATGATAAAGTGAATTGAATGATCTTTTCTACTCTAAACAAAACACAGCAAAACCACAAAACACGCATCTACCTTTTTTGAGGGAATATGTGAAATAATATATGATAACACACTGAGAACTCTCTGGTAAACCATGTTTTCCTGACTCAATCTAAGCACATGACTATGAGGGGAACATCTCTTAACCCTGGAAATAGGCTTTTCCAGGCCTTCAAATTCAATTTCAACAAATATTTATTAAATCCTACTATGTACCATGCACAACGGGAATGTTCTATATCTGCACATTCTGATACAGGAGCCACTAGCCCATGTGATTGTTGAGCACATAAAATGTGGCTAGTGTGACTGAGGAACTGAATTTTTAATTTTATTTAATATTAATAAATTTTAAATTAAATTTAAATGCCCACATGTGACCAGTGACTACCATATTGGACAGTACAGGAACAGACACTGGAGATTCAGCAGTGGTCAAAACAGCTAAAAGTCCTTGCTTTCCTGAAGCGTATGTTCTAGTAAGTGGAGAGTGGGGACAGACAGAAAGCTAAATAAATAAAACACACAGTAAGCCAGATAGTGAAAAGTGCTGTAGAAAAAAAATAAAGCCAAAATGGAGGTAGGGAAGGTCAGAATTCTAAAAGGAGTAACACACTTAACTTTTTTCATGCCCAGTAAATGTCTTGTAAAGGCAAACCTCTCAGATTTTATTTTAGGTATCACCTTAAGCAAACTGCAGAGTCCAGAGCACATCATTTCTGAATACATTCATGAATCAGGTGTCTGATTTGGACGGTTGCTTTTATCCTTCTCAACTCTGTACTCAAAATACACCACTTCTCACTTGGTAAAATAATCAGGAATAATGTAGAGCTTAATGGAACTTCTCCATTAAAAGGTTTTGGAAATAATATATAAAATTAATGGTTTACAAGAATAGTTTTAGACACTTGAAAACATAGCTAACCTAAAGACCTTCAATGCACCATGAATACATTCATTCCCCGACCAAAAACGAATCCCAAAATTGGTTTTGATTTTTATTTAAAATTCAAATGTCTGATGTCCTTAAGTTGAACAAATGATATTTAAAAATATCTATATCAGCCTCCAACATCTGCAGATTGCAATTTGCATTTTGAAATTGGCTGCTTGAAATGAACGAGGATGAGCACGGCCACTCTCCCTTTCCTCCCTCTGGTTAGTTAATGAAATGCGAGAGGTCAACCCTTTGTCCTTAAATTAGTTCCCATAAAAATCTTTTTGTACTTTGCAGCTTGTTATGATGTCTTGAGGCTGAAGGAAACGTTGCCATTAATTATGTCTTTGTTGAATACGGATATCTATTCAGAGTTAGTTGAACAGTTTCAAACAAAATTAGCATGGAGCGATACTCAGGGCCAGCTTTGGGTTGGTTATCAAAATATTTTTCTCTTTTTTTTTCCTTTTCTTTCTTTCTGTAAAAAAATTTTTTTTTAATCTCTAGGAGAATGCTCTTTGGCAAGTATGTATTATCTAATATATTCAGCTTTCAGTTGCTACTTTTTTCCAGATGAAGATGAGCTTAATTGAGGTTGTCCTTTTAAGATTGGAGAGCCCTTCAACATCTCACACAAAAGCATCTAGAGGCTTTTCATTTGCCTTGAGTATGTTTCAGATGTACAGATATTATTTACTTTAAACTCCAAATCAAAAGGTGCACAGTAACTGTTTTAAATAAAACATTTGTCAAGACTGAAATATATATAAATTCAAAGCGAGGCTTTTTTTTTTTTTTTTCCATTATCAAATCATTTATGGTGAGGGAGCTCAGTTAACAAATTTTAGGGTATGTATTGGAGGAACTGTTGAGCAACACACTTCAAGCAAGCACTTATTAAAGGAATTTATTTTCAGACCTCCAAAGATAAATGTTACAAACCCACTCTGCAGCTAAGCTATGGAGTAAGTTTTCCATTTCAGATGCTTCTAAATGTTTGCTTGAATAAGATGGGGTAAAGCTTGATTTTGGAGAAGTGAAGTTGATGGGTGAAATGTACCCAGTGTGCTCTTCTACGAGGGCATTTTGAAGAAGTGAAGAAAAACATTTAGCTACAGGCTCAGCACTATAAAACCAGGTTTGTAGTATGAGGGTCTTGAAGGCTGATGAATGGGACTCCAGCCCTGAGAGGGAAACCCTATTTTGTGAGCATTTAAATCGATACAGTGGAAAGTATAACACCTCCTAGGGAACATCGAAGAAATTGTGAAAAATAAAATAAGATCTCTTTTTTTTTTATGAAAGGAAAAAAAATAAAGCCCCAAGTACTACACTAACAAAGTAGATTAACTGGTTTAGCAATAAAATTCTCAAACAACCCAATGAAAGATAATTATTCCCTGTTGTAGGAAAGACAAAGGATATGAATCTTTCTTTTCCCTCAATGAGGGGCTTGTTAATATCTTAAAAAGATTTTGTAGTGCTTTCTATTTTCTTTCATTTTCCTCCAGCTCCTTTCCTGAATATGGAACCAGAGTGTCCCTTGTTGTGAAACATTCCCTGGGAAGAGGCGCTAACCTTGTATCGCTTTTAACTGTAATATACATTTTTCATTTTAAATGGGAGCTCATAATGACATTGTGTAGACGGGATTCCAGGCCCCCTGATTATCACCATGTCTCCTTGAGCTGCGCCTCTGGAAAAAAATGTGAAGGAGGTAGCCCTCTGGAATGAATAAATTCTGTAGCTGCCTGTAATTATTTATTAAAATAGGTTAAAGAAATAGGCTAAAAAGGAATCTGCCACCCATGTTAGAGATAGTGTAATAAGGGTACATAGAAAGGGAAAATTAACACCAGGGAGGAAAGAATGTTAAATATGTGTGTTCAAGAATATGGCCATCTCTGCATTGTTGGCTCACACGCAGACACACTCCCGGGTTTTTCATTTGGCCGGGTGGGCTGTGCTAATGAAAACGTGGGTTACTAATAAGGATGTGTATGTCTCTAATTAACATGAGAATTGAGTGGTAAACATAGCCAGGAGAGAATTCAAGAGATGGGCTAAAAGAGAAGCCAGTGCATCAGGAGGGGAGGGCGAGGAGGCGGGTTCCAGAGAAGAAATGGGTCAGCCCTTGTTCACATGGGTTTAATTTTGTCACTTGAGTCAAAATTGGAAACCCGTTTTCTAGTACAATTGCTTCTGTGTTTAGCAGGCACTGTATTTACAGGGTCCATTCATTGTGGGAGAATTTTATAAACTTAGCACTCCATCATCACACCATCTCGGGGGTCAACTTTCCACTTGTGCCTCTAGCTCTTACGCAAGTACTTTTACAGTGTCTTCTAATATATAGGATTCATCCTCGGTTCTGAGAAGAGCTTTTAAACTTAATCCCTTGTTGGAGTACTAATTTGTTTCCTCATCCTTAAAAAGTACTTGTGATTAACTTTCATCAGATGCAATAGGTTTCTCTAGTATGGCCCCTCAAGAAATGTAGGTTTGTGAATTTTTTGTTTTGTTTTCTTGCTGTTGTTGTTTGTGACGGCTGGGGATGAGTACAGTGGAAGGGAGAGAAATTGATTATAGTTGCTGATATTATTATATTTCTTCTTTTTTAAGTCTAAAAAATGTAACTGGAAATGATATTTGTGGACAGTTGCCTTAAAATATTTCAAATCATATTTGACTAAAGAAAACAAAAACTACCGCCTACTAAAAACAAAAAAAGGAGCCTTTAAAGATATGCTTTGATATGTCACAACTTATTTTTGCTTTTTCATTCTGGTTTTAACCATGACGTTTGAGTGGAATATTATGCCATGATGTTTATGTATGAAAAACAGAATACACTTGCATATGTTATAGAGAAGGAAGCTTTTTCTAGGAAAATGAACATTTTTCCTTTTCTTATGTTTTTGGGAATGATTTACCAAAGTAACAAAATGACTCACTGTGAAGGCAGTGTTATCTGTAAAAATAATCAGTGTTCTACTTCCTTTCATACTTATAAGGCTAATATAACAAAGATGTTGCAGAGATTAAAAAATGTGTTAGAATCCTTTTAACCATATGAATACTTATGAATTTTATTGAAGCTCATATGTAACCACTCTATTTAACCAATTTAATAACATGTATATTTTTCTTAACATTTAATGCTAAGCCCCCAAAACTGTGTCCAATGAAAATTTACGTTTCCTGCATAATATCTGCATTTCCTTGCTAATTTGTTAGGAAAAAAACTATGAATCTATGCAGAGAAATGCTTTGGATTTATTCTTTGAAAAGTAATACATGTTACATGTAGAGGGTAGTGGAACTACACTTACACATGAAGAGAAAGCAGAGACCTCCAGTGTCTCAGGTCGGAAAATGAAGAGAACTTATAAAAATGTACAGCTAGAAATGTCATTCCAGTGGATCTCCCCACCACAAAGTTATTACTGTGTGAACAACATTCATTAGCTTCACCAATATTGTGCTTCTGTTTATTTGCCCATTACCATCTTCACAAAGTAAATCATTCCTGTTCCGCCCAGATCGCATCCCTTCCCCCGCCCTCTGAAAACCGACATTTGCTACCCGTAAACAGGGGACGCCCGCTCAGCGATAAGTGTAATAGCTTAAATTGAATTTTCCTCTGAATGATTTAGTGAATACTGGAACACATTTTTACTTTGTTGTTTAGACTCAAGAAGGCATAAAATCTCCCCCATCTATTTATCATGTAGTTATTTTAATGTAAACATGTGTCCATTTAGATGAAGTCTTTTCATTATTAAGCTACTTCTGAAGTGTCTCAGATAGACCATGAGAAGGGAGCACAACTCTTGCTGATGGGGAACCAAAATCTGCCTCCGCTCAGCCTGCTGTCAGATACGTCTTCATTAGTTTTTTTGTCATTCACCAGTGGCAAATGCTGTATAAATGGAATGATGATCAGGTCCACCTTGATAACTTGTCTTATCTCATTAGTTTTCACATCAAAGTTAATCAGCAATGTGAATTGTAATTGCTAGAGGAGACAACGCGTAGATCACTGGTCGTTTTTTTTTTTCCTCCTGTATGGCATCTTGAAACATCAGCAGGCTGGCTGGAGCAGATAGGCTCAGGAGGAAAATGATGAGGAAGGCATAATAAGCAAGCTGCTCAGAATTAATGAGCTAACCCAATAAGAAAAGAATAGCCAATCAATGTGAGTTGGGCAAATATAATTTAGAAATAATTGCTTGATTGGTTGCCTATAGTAGACTGATTTGCCACACACAAGGATTAAGAATTAAGATGTCAAGGCAAAAAATAATTTGGCAACTGAGGGCATGTAATTTTTTGTTTCCTTCCCTTTATGATTGAAAGAGATGGGCATTTGATATGCTATTGGCCAGAATGAAAACATTAGACACCCTCTCGTTCTCTTTCTCCTCCCCTCACAATGCAGGCCCATTCAGAACACATTTGTGATACTCCTGGACAGGACATGAAAAAGGTGCAGATTAAGAGAGGGAGAGAGTGTTCCCATTTATGGTAGTTATGCCCGAAGGATGAATGGGTTGGTACAAGTTGTTTGCATCCCCGCAAAGCTGCAGCATCATTTGGAGGCACTGGCAAAGTGATAGATGCAGATGTTTGCAAAATACACCAATTGTCTGTCCTAGGCCGGAAGAGTTCTGATCACATCCTACATGTTCCCAGTGCAATTTTCCCTACAGCTATTCGCCAATTAGTAAAGGACCCTTGCTATATTCTTCTGTCTAAACTATTGGGAAGTTTCAGCCAGAAGGTAAATTTGCTTTGATCTACATTACACCTAATTGAGTCACCAGCAATGTCTCTATCCCAAAATCAAGAAACGTGAAAATGTTAGATTATTTCACTGGGGATTAAACCTAATTTTCGCGTGTTCTGCATTAACCTATTAAATAGGCTGGCTAATCTGCATTGCTAATGTGGCTGAGGCAGCTGTCACAGCTAAAGAAAAACATGATCGTGCAATCCTTGAATGAATGATTCCTGGCCTGATTAGTCTTAGTGAAGTTAGCTGAGCCCTGGTGATAAGGAAGGAAAATTCCCAGGTTGCCAATAGCTTTGAAAATTATCAGACTGTAAGCAAAAATATACCTCATGATTCACAGGCTTTGGTCCAAATGCCGAGTTGAGTGACATTATTTAAGACTGACTAAGGCTAACTCGAATTGTCACTCGCATAAATGTTTGTGTTTATTTTAAGGGACTAATGTAATGGATGCAGATTTAAATGCTAATAGAAGCCAGCCAGACACATAAAACCCCAGATGTTGTTACTCTGTTGGTCTTTTATTAACACAGATTAAATTGTAATATTTTCTAGATAAATTGGCAAAATCAGACAGATGCATGGCCCCCCAGAACGGTGGATAAGAACGACTCTTGCAAGACTTCTAGTTTTCTCATAGATGCACAGAGCACGCTTACACTTTCACAACTCTCTGTCACTGTCAGGTTTTTTAAAAGAGAAAATTAGAAAAATGTGTGCAGTGTACGATGGTAATTAGTCTTCGGGTGGTGAGCATGATGTAGTCTATACAGAAATCGAAATATAATGATGTACACCTGAAATTTATGTTATAAACCAATGTTACCTCAATTAAAAAAAGAAAAAATATATATTTATAAGGATGAAAATTGGTTTCTAGTCATTGGCTAGAAGGACTTTCTCAGCTTGTCTGCTTTATTGCAAGGGTTGGGCATGTATGTTTCCTCATCCTGCACTTTGCTTGGAATCAGGCTTTGCTGCAATTTCAAGCCTTTGCTTGCTTCTCTCCATTTGATTTCAAAAGCAAGAGATCCACCATGATGGGTAATCTTCAGATGTGGAAAATGTTCAAGGGAGCTTGGTGGCTACAAATAGAGCTAGGAGTCCATTTAATCCGATTAGCAGTTCAGCACAATGGGCCTGCCCAACCCATTATGGGAAATGAAGCCTTTACTTTATTTGTTTCTATTAGCCAAGAATTAGTTTTCAGAAAAGTGGAATTTTGCCCCATCAGATTGCCCAGACAATCAACAGAAAATAAATGAGGAAATAGTCTTATGTGTCAATATTTATCTTTTGGCCCTAATTGTCCACAGAGAGGACTTGTTGAGTGTGTAGAGCTGGCAGCCACGGTTTATCTCTGTGCTCTTTCCCATTATGTAGGCACAGGAGCTGCTACTCGCAGGGTAATGACATCTCAAAGGCAGAGCGCCCTGGCTGGAGAATAAAGGCATTGTAAAGCTCTAAGAACACTGGGTTGGAGAGCCAAGAAGAACCCTTGATGGCTGGGAAGGAAGGTAGACCCCAGCAAATTACAAGGCATTTGTGACTGGGTTTCAAATGTGGGGGCGGGGAGGGGTGTAGAATAAAAGGAGTGAAGAGATACACGCATCCTTTTTCACCCAGGTTCCTGGGCATCTTCCTCCGCCCGTTTTCCAGGAAGCTCAGCTGGCTCCATGACTGTGGAGGTGCAGTCCTCTTGCTTTTGTTGGCTCTTGTTGGTTGCAAAGTTTTAATGTCTAAAATACTCTCAAGTTTCCCTTAACGATAATGATAATCAAAGTCTTGTAACTAAAAATATTTGAGCACTCACTACATACCAGATATTTCTCTAAGCACCTGATATTTGACCTCCCCGAGGCCCCCTGAGACGGCTGCTATCATGAGGCCCATTTTTCACAAGTAGCTGGGGCCCCGAAAATAACTTCCCCAAGGTCACTCAGCCGGTGGCTATGGAGCCAGGCCTTGGGCGCAAGCAGTCTAACTCCACGCTGCTCATTACCCCTGGGCCCCAGAGCCCAGGCCCCGACCAGGGAGCCAGTGTCTCCTTAAATGTTGCGCCCCGCGCACCTCACTCGCCAAAGCGCTGACCAGAGGCCCCTTTCCCAAAGACCTTCTTTCTGGCGGATGGCTGATCGCTCTCTCCCCATCCCGAAAAGCCCAAGCCCACAACAGTGGCAGAAGTGGAATGTGAGTCTCTCGCTCGCGGTCCCATCCACCAAGTGTTTTCAAGAGCACAATCCATTCAGTCCTCACACCGTCTTTTCCTGGAAGGAGGGCCAGAAATTTCAATTATCCAAGCCTCCCTTAGGCCTCTCAGACCACGGCTACGTAGACTTCCGAGTCAGCGAAGATCACTCCTGAGGGGTCACGCCTCCACAACTTATCGGGACTGTGGACAATGCCTGTGAACTGACCCCCTTTCCCTCGCTCTGCTGAAAGACACCCTCCCTTCTGGTTCCACAAGATGAGCTGTGCCTACCGATTCATTCCAAGAAGATAGCAAATGGATCCAATCACGGAGCACAGCACACGTTGGATTGGCCATAGACACAGATCCGTAATCTCTTCCATAACTCCAGCCTATTGCACAAAGTTAACAGGCTCTTTTCTTTCCGGCTGGATCTGATAGCATTCCGGGAAGTCTTTGTATCGCTTATATCACAGGATCACTGTACCTGTGTGGGAGTTAACAAACCTGCAGTTATGAATTCCTGATATTATCTTTTAGTAAATTAGATCTGCCTTCCCTCTGAATAGCAGAGTTAAGAAAGCTGAGACAAGTTCTTAAAAAAATATTTCTTTGAATTCTATATTACTCACATATGGATTATTTTCTCTTTCTAGCAATTCTGCTGGGCTCATTCTTTTCTAATAATGTGATGCATCATCACAATGCCAAATATATTTTTGACCTCCAATAAGAGCATCTTAGAGAGACAGGACAGGCTTATTAACATTAGCATCAACGTCAACACTAGTTGCATGTCTGTGAGTTGCCCAGTTATATTTGACATGTGTATCAGTTTCCTGTTGCTGCTATAACTAATTACCACAAACTTAGTGGCTTAAAGTGATACAGATTTATTCTTTTACAGTTCTGGAGGTCAGAAGTCCAAAATGGGTGTTAAAGGGCTAAGATAAGGGATCAGTGGGGCTGGTTCCTTCTGAGGCTTCAGGGGAGAATCCATTCCTTGCCCCCTCCAGTTTGTTGTTTTTGTGTGTGTGTGTGAGGAAGACCAGCCCTGAGCTAACATCCATGCCAATCTTCCTCTTTTTGCTGATGAAGACCGGCCCTGAGCTAACATCTATTGCCAATCCTCCTCCTTTTTTTTTCCCCAAAGCCCCAGTAGATAGTTGTATGTCATAGTTGCACATCCTTCTAGTTGCTGTATGTGGCACGCCGCCTCAGCATGGCCGACAAGCGGTGCGTCGGTGCGCGCCCGGGATCCGAACCTGGGGTGCCAGTAGCAGAGCTCGAGCACTTGGAGCGCAAACACTCAACCGCTAAGCCACCGGGCCGGCCCCCTAGCTCCAGTTTTGAGATACTGCAACATTCCTTGGCTCATGGCCGCCTCACTCCAACGTCTGCTTCTACCCTCACATCCCCTTCTCTCCCTCTTATAAAGACACTTGTGAGTATTTCAGGCCCACTCAGGTAATCCAGGATAATCTCCCCATCTCAAGAGCCTTAACTTGATCCCATCTGAAAAGTCCTGTTAGCCATATAAAGTAACATTCACAGGTTCCAGGAATTAAGACTTAGGTCTCTCTAGGGGGACCATTATTCAGCCTACCACAACATGCAATTGATTCTGGAAGAAAGGCAAAGTGCTTGTCAGTCATTCACTTATTCATTCGTCGTCCATCTGCAAACGTTGACTTGTGGGCACTGTGCTTGGCACAAGGGCTGCAGCAGGGAGCAAGACAGTGTTCTCGTTGTGGAGTGCCAGTTCCGGGGAGTGAGTGGCCATCCACTGGGCAATCACACTGGAAGTTCGTTCATTGCTAGGGAGGTGCAAGTGGGAAAGGAAGAGTTGAGAGAAGAAATGAGGGGGAGCTAGAGCTAATCCTGCCTGGGGGGTCGCTGGTGTCCAGCAAGTCCTCCCTGAGAAAATGCCCATTAGGCCAGGAGCTGAGGGAAGTGTAGGGCTTCACCAGGGGAAGAGGTTCCCTAAAGGTGGACAAACCAAGAGGACAAAGTGACCAGCCAAGTCTCCAATCTCTGTCAATCTAGAGGAGAAGCGTTTAACTGCAGGGACAATGATTTTTACTTGGTCTACAGTAGTCAAAGTCGGGGTCCCTGCTGAGTGAGCACCCATGTTTGTGTTATTTGCTAAAAGGGCAAGGGATCTCTGGAGGTGGGAAGAAGGCAGGGCAAGCTCTGTGTGTGCCCGGCGGCTAAGGAGGCAGAAAGCTTTCTCAGTCTTCCAGTTCTTAAGCCCAGCCCTTATCTGAGGAGAGGCGGCCTTTTGTTGTGTTTATTCCACTCTTTCGCAGGGTTAAATGTGGTGCAGAGCCCAATTGGCCCTGCTTCCTAGAAGGGCCAGGTGTAAAGAGTTTGTGACAGACCAGCTTTCCTCCCTTCTGATTGGACTAGGACGTCAAACAGCTTCCGCAACCAAAATGCCATATACTAAGTTTATTTACACAGCCTCAGAATAGCTCCCCGTAAAATACTTAATCACTACAAAGGGAAAATCGTAAATTCACAGTGAAGAAGCCTGGTAGACAACTCCTTAACCCAGTGATCAGAATTAACACAACCAGTAATGGGACAACTTGACATCATGCACCTCTTAATAGGATGCACTGAAAAGGATGCGATAGCCCTTCTGGGGTCTTCCTGCCCAAAACGCATCCCCTCAATATAATCATGAGGAAACATCACACAAACTCAAATTGAGGGATTTTCTACCAAATAGCTGACTTGTACTCTTCAAAGCTGTCATTATCACAAAAGATGTATCTACTTTTTGTCTTTATAGATTTGCCTATTCTGGTTATTGGATATAAATGGAATCATACAATGTCTAGTCCTTTGTGACTGGCTTCTTTCACTCAGCATGATGTTTTCAAGATTTGTAGCACGTATCAGTACGCATTTCTTTTTATTGCCAAATAATAGTTTGTTGTTTGGATGTATTACATTCTGTTTAGCCATTCATCAGTTGATGGGAATTTGGATTGTTTCTGCTTTTTGTCTATTATGAATAATGCTTCTATGAACACTCATATACAAGTTTTTGTGTGGACAAAGTTGTCATTTCTCCTGGGTGTATACCTAGGGGTGGAACTGCTGGGTCATATGCTAACTCTATGTTTAACCTTTTGAGGTATTGTCAGACTGTTTTCTAAAGTGGCTGTGTTATTTCACATTCCCACCAACAGTGTATGAGGGTTCCAATTTCTCTACATTCTCACCAACACTTGTTATTTTCTTTCTTATTTTAGTCATCCTAGTACATTTGAAGTGGTATTTCATTGTGGTTTTGATTCTTTGTACTATTCTTAAAACTTTCCTTTCCATCTAAAATTATGTCAAAATAGAAAATGAAAAGAAAAATGTCCTGAACCATAATTACTCTGTAATGAAAGGACTTTGAAGTGAAGTCCTATCTTTCTCTTAAGCTGAGCTGATGAGCAAACAAATAGATCCTGAGGACAAGAGCAAGCTAGTGACCTGAGTTCTAGAAATTTGGATACTTCTGGGGTTCAGTGTTTCCACTCATTTACCCAAAAAACATTTATCAAGCCCCAGTTAAAATAAGTTACTAATAAGATGACTATGGGGAAATGTGTATTGCTGTCCTTGTCATGTAAAAGTGAACTGCTTTCGAAGCTCTTTTTGGATGGAGATTGAAAAAACACATTCACAAATGCAATAAATGCATATCAAGTACCAAAGGCTATATTTATCTGTTCCGGTAAGATACCACATTAAGCATTGCAACTATGATTAGAGCTATCATTTGGTTAAGTTTATGGTAGTTCACTGTCATCTGCCGTAACCTATCTGGTTTTTGCTGAAACTCACACAGGTGAACTAGATGAGGATATGATGGGGACCACCACTTTTGCATTCTTAAAGTCTTTGAGGGTGATGCAATTCCTCCTGGGATGTCATGATTCTATCTTGGCCAGGACCAGGGAGGAACAGTTTTAAGGGCTTCCACTTGGACCTTCCTTCAATAATATCTCTTAATCTACATTAACAGGGACTCAACATGAGGATTCTGCCAGCTGCTAAGGATCTCCATCCTGATTATGCATATGAGTACTGGGAAAATAACTTTAAGATGGGTGTGAGGACCCATTGGAAACACTGTCAGATGGACTTGGGCCAAAATTCAATTTGTCATCTGATCTGCATAAATCCCTAATAGAGGCCACAATGCTGTTTTAGATCCCTTGGTGTCCGTGTCAGCTCGGATCTGTATCAAATAGCTCTCTAAAGGTTAGGGTATTTCCTCTTCTCTAGTGCACTTACTATGGCAAATGGCCAATGGTGGTCTAACGACTGAAAACCAGATAGGACACAGGGTAAGTTTATAGAAGAACGTAGAGGAAACTCAAAAATCCCAGATTCATGCAAAGAACATGGACTTTGGATCCATGAATATCTGGGTTGGATGCCTGCGCTACCACTCATCGGCCAAGCAAGGCTCTACATCATCTGTAAAGTGGTATTGTTAATGCCCACCTTGCAGGGACATTCCAAATAAATATATAGAGCAGAAGACACAGAGGAAGATCTCATTAAATAAGTAGCTGTTTCTATTAATATTACCAATGGGATGTCCATTGGTCATGAGTCATGGTTCATGCAGCACACGAATGTTCATGTGGCACAGTCTTAGCCAGTTGAATTTTGAGAGCTTTATGAGTACGGAACAGTTTCCCCTGGAACTTGGAGGCAACAAAACAGTGAGCACCTGCACATAATAAAGAAAGTGTGTCTTTGGGGCAACTGGATTTTACCAAGGAGCAGGAAATTAGTCTGAAATGATATGGTAATGAATACAAGGAGACAGATTTATACACTGCCTTAGTTAGGATCCTGCAAAAGCGGAGTCTCAGTTAAGGACTTGGGTGCTGGCAGTTTATTTTGGAGGTGATTCCAAGGAAGGAATGGGGAGAGTCATATAGAAGAGAAAAATCCAGTAAAATGTGTGCTAAGATTGTTACTGCTGTAGGCAACTGAGGCTCAGTTCTGTTAGGAAATCACATAAAATGCACATCTGTATTGTTGCTTCAAAAGACTAGAAGATGAGAAATTTATCTTTTAACTCCTATCAGCAATTGTTTGAGGGTTACCCCTGGAGGCCTTGGTTCCAGCCTAGCTGGGGGCACCTGTGGCTGAGTATGGCTCCAAGAACCCTAACAAGGCAGGTGGAGCTCTGCGATGGGTCCTTGAAACGGTCACTAAAACGACTTAGGAGATACCTACCACAGCTAAAGCCAGAGGCCAGCTTAGGGCGTGTTATACAGGACACAAAAGAGGCTCCTACATATATTCGACGTTTTCAGATTTCATTATTATTCCTTGGCTAAGCCACTGAGGTGTAGCGTTTTCAACTAGCCTCAGTTTACCCATCTGCAGTAGTTTCACAGAAGACCATAAGGATTTTGCATTTGTTATATGGCTTTCTGGCATTTACTTCTGAGGATGCCTACCATAAAGCAGGAAATTGCTTGAGAATATTTTAAACATTATGGCCTTTCCTGATGCACAGTCACTTTGCATAGGCAGGAAGCGGAGAGCGTGGGGTAACAGGTCCAGCATAAATATCGGCAGCAAAACATAGTACTTGGATTTGGAAGGGTGTCTAAATGATTTGAGTTCTACAAACATAGCATTTTTGGCACCTTGGGGCAGCTATAATCCTGTGTCCATAAATTTCATTTTATTTTAAGAGGATCTGCGCCTATTTTCCTTTAGCTGATAAGAAGTGTCCTCGCAATATGAATATACTTCAAAGCTTTTGTAAAAATTCATTTGGCTCTACCTAAGAAATTTCCCAGTTTTCCATTTTGGGCCTGGGAACAATGGAAATAGCTTTCTTTTAACTGATTCTGGAGAGAATTATAATCACTTTTTGGCGTGGGCCTCAGCTTTGGGGGGTGAAAGAGGTGCTGTGTTGATCGGCTCTCGAGCTTCTTGGTGACCCCACATGCACGTCCACAATGCCAGGGTCCACTCCACTTCCTCCAAAGCCTGTGCCGGCGGATGACCACGGGGGACTGGCAGACAGAACGGAGGTCGAAGCCTCCGTGTCAGGCCAGTTTCCCTGTGATTCCCCTCCCCCCTCAAAAAAAGACAAAAGAGGTGGATTTTCTCTGGATGAAATTCTTATTGTCACGTCCTCTGAATCAGCCTTTAGTATTATGAGCCACAGTTTGGCATATGCTTTTGTGATTTCAAGAACGCTCTTTCTCTCAGGACAGAATGGGCCTCCGGTGTCACATGGTGAAATACGTCCTTCTTCCTCGGCATCGTTTTCCTCCTCTTTAAAACTTGGAGCCTATTTGTTCGGACTGTTTTGATTGCAAGTGACAGAAACCGATCTGGAACTAGCTTAAAGACATAGGGGGCCCTATCACAGGGGTCCTCAGCTGTTTTATGGGGACAAGGGCAGCAATCCAGAGCTGTGAGAGGAATGTGTCTGGCCTCAGGAACAACTGGCTCTAAGGACACACTGAGTCCCCAGTAGACTCTCTCTTCATCTCCCAGACGTGTCCCTTGCTATACATCTGCATAACTCCTCTCTCTCTATGTGGATTACTTCTTCTGTCTCTCTGGCCCATGAGGGAAAACTATGCAGCCCTGGACAATTTCCAAGTATAATGTCATAAAGCCCAGCTCCCAACAGGAGGACAGACATTTCAGCTCCATAATTCCCACAGAAAAACTCTAATTGGCTCACTTCGCACCAATCAACTGTAACCAGGGTTCCATTCAAGGAATAACATGGCAGATGCCTCTATAACCACAGTGAGAAGTCCCCAGAGAAAAGGAGATCATAGATTGCCAAACCATAATTCTCTCTTACCAAGGGGTTGGACCCAGTGATTACTAAGGGTCCTTCTAGCTTTAACAGCCCACCTTGCATTCTCTGCTTGACTTAAGCTGACTCTCAGTTCAAAGGAGCTAATGATTGTGTGTTTCTTAAACAGAGGTATAAGTTTGCTCTAGCCAGAGGCTGAGCCTATGATAGTGGAACCAGAAGCATCCCCAGTTACTAATGCTGCCAAGTCCCCTCTATCCTTGGGCTTTTCATTCCAGGAGCCGTCACACATCTAAGCTTACAAACAGCTCCCTGGGCACACCATAATACCCAGCTGAATATCCTGCCAGCTGAGGTTGCCTTTGTTCTGAGTTAGACCAGGAATCCTGCACAACTGAGCTGACGACTTCCAGGTTGGGGCTGTGGCCTCCACTGAGGCTGGACCAGGGTGAGATGTGCTGTCAAGCTTACTCCTGTGGGCTCGGTCAGGATCAGCTTCACTGAGAGCCTGGCTCCTTTCTGTCTGTTGGCCAGGGCACTCCCTTGGTTTTCTTCTGCGTGGGCCTCTGCATAGGGGAGCTCAGGATGTCCATGTATGTCCCCAGGTCCAGGGGTTAGACAGACTGAGAGAGGGGAGCAAGGGGAGAGGGAAGAGGGAACACAAGAGAGCGAGTGAGAGAGAATGACAGCCTCGGTGATGGAATCTGGGAAGGGTCGTCCTGTCACTTGTGCTGGGTCTGCTGGTCAGAAGCCAGTCCCTAAGCAGTCAGTGGTCCACAGGGACGTATAGAACAGGCAGGGAGATCATCCCTGCAGGGGCACGCTGACCTTGACTCGAGTGTCCTGGTGGCGAAAGGCTCCCTTCCTACCTGGGCTGATCCTGCGTTGAGCTCAGATCCTCCTCCTTGGGAGTGTTGCTCATCGCGGCCCGGGTGTGCTCTCCCGGGTTCCCTGGGCTCCTGTCCCCTCCAGGAGGGAGATGTACACTGAGGGGGCTGAGGCCAGAGCAGGCAGGGACCACTCCACCCTCCCAGCTCATTTGCTTCCTTCCCCAGGAGGGCCGACTCCTCAGGAGCCTCTCCTCACTGCTCACCATCTTCTCTGCTCTGAGAGCACCTCGTTTCAGCCTCTGAAGAAGACCTGGGGAGAAGTTTCCAGGTGGGAAGGCCTCTCTCCATGGGAGCCCCAGAGTGGACAGGGACCTTCGACAGGGCTGGGCATTGTCCCCTCAGTCAACTTGGACTTCCTGGGAGGCAGCAACCCCTGGGGGCAGGGCCTAGGCTGGGGGCAGGTCTCTAAGCATCCCCACAATGCCCATCTTCCTGGTCTCACCTGATTGAGCACAGGCCTGCACAAGCACACCACCTTGCAGACCCCCTGGGGTTACGTGCAGCCCATCAAGGCCGCTGTGTCTGTCTCATTGTGTGGTTGTCCGTCTCACCTTCCTGGCTGATTCGCTGCTCTGTTCTAGATCCAACCTCAGGCGGCTGCAAAGTTGACCTTCCACGTCAGCTTGCCACTGAGATGGCTACTGTTTCCAGAAATGCTTAGGGGCCGGGCTTTGCCCACGCATGGCGACATCAAGTGGGCAACCTCTGACAGTGAAGCCACCCCCATTCAGGCTTGCGCCGCTCACAGGGCCGTCACACTGAGGGGGTGGGGACGGGACCTGCCCTGGGCAAAAACACCACGACTCTCACTGTTCTTCCCTCAGCTTCACATGCTCCTCAGTTGGTTGTATGTCTTTGGTCTCTTCCCAGAGCTTGTTTTCTGACAGCACGTCCGGTGTGATCATGGCTTTCCGGGAAGAGGATTGGCTGAACTCCTCACTCAACCATTCGGTGCGTCCTGCCGACCCACGGCGATCACTTTCTGAAGGCGCATCCTTTCAGCAATCTGAGGACCCAAGATTGTGAGTCTGTGTCCTGGAGGGATTTTGAGAAGAGCTGGTGGGATGGCAGTATTGCAAAGCGTAAAGTCTTGCTTCCAGAAAGCTCTCTGGGATCCTCATCATCCTGCTGTTTTGGAGTCAAAGCCCTGAGATCTTTAAAAAGCCAGCAATGTTAGAACATGGGCAGGACAAACAAAAGTCTCTGGGCTCCAACACCAACTAAAATATTCTGAATTTCTAGTAACCTGAGACGAGTGGAAAGGAGTTGGGAGTGTGGAGTGGAGGGGCGGTTTGGGCCAACTACGCATCTGGGAGGAGAAATGCGATGCAGAGCAGCCTTTCTGGGGGCATACGTGTGGGACATGTGTGCAGGCCCCCGCTGCAGACATTGCTGCTGCTGCCCTTCAGTTCCCTCAGCCCACTTGAGTCCCTGCAGTCCCTGGGAGCCAGTCCCCAGCAGGCCCACAGTGTCCCCCTGGAGCACCTGCATCCACTCTCTGCCTGAGGGCTCTCTCTTGCACCGGGAGCTTCCTCTCCTGCGAGCCTGTGCCAGCCTGTAGCACAGAAGCCTTCACGACCCGGGGTAAATCCTCCACCCACGGGCACAGAGCCAGTCCGGGTGGGATCTCGTCTCCCGACAGGACTAGGATGGATGCTCACCTCAGTGCTCCCTCGTCAGGCCCCGCCCTGGCGCTCCTCCTCCAGGCTCCCTTCCCCATGGCCTCCCTCGGGCCTCCTCCCTCACCTGCAGACAAACCACTCGCCCTACGTCCTGGTCTGCTCTGGGCCCAGACTCTGCGGAGGCTGCACGCTAGCTGTGACTTGGAGCAGGTTGTCCAGCCTTCTGGACTTGAGCTTCCTCACCTGTGAGATGGGGACACAGGCCTGCCTCCCGGAGTCGTCAGAGGAGACGCAGCGTGGGGAGACGCACACCGCTGCAAAGAAGGACGCCCGCTGATCACCCAGGGAAAACCCCAACCTTGCCAAAGCAACAGGAGCTCGCGAGGCTGCGGGAGGAACGCGGGCAGCCTGTCCACACAACGTGGAGAGTCGCTGACGAGTGTGGCCGTGCAGGGTAGGCCCCCGGACAGTGGAAGAGCCATTCGACAAGGAGGGGGACAGGACAGACGCTTCCAAGGAGAAAGATTTAAGTGTTGGAGGATCACAGAGGCCTTAGGAAAATCATGAGGCCCTGGAACATGTTTACTGAAATGCTATTATTGGCCGGAAGAATGTGTTACAATACCCAGTCCACTCTGGATTACTTCTCATTGGCTGTCGGAATGAGTGCACACTTGTGATTAGAACCCACATTTTGTTAAATGTAGGATATCTTTATTTTTCTTAACTTTTAATTATTTTTTTTGGTCGATGAAGTGCCAAGCATGGGTTTTCTCCGTTCTTTTCTTTGCATGGGTGGCCTCTATTTTCAGAAGTGGATTCCTGGTGCTCATCACCCCTGCTAACCCGAGGGACAGCCCTCTTTCAGGTCACACAGTGGATGTGAGCTCCAGGTGGGCAGGGACCACGTGGGGTCATACTCACTGGTGAAGTTACAGTGCTCGGCCCACGGCAGGGACCAGAACGTATTGGCTGAATGAGTGAGTGAAACAATGAACGAATGCATGAATGAGTACATGAGTGCAGGAGTGAGTGAGTGAAGGAATGAGTGAAGGAATGACTGGGTGAATGAAGCAATAAGTGAGTAAACCACAGAAGCTGGATCCACACAGGAGGAGCCTTTATCTGTGGGGGGCTCACAGGGGGTCACAGCACAAGCCCTGGACGGTGGCATGGAGCATGTCCAGCTGTCCTCCCAGCGCTGAGCCTCCGTCACCTGCAACACAGTGTGGTCCTGGATCTTCTTCAGCTCCTCTTCAAACAATGCTGAATGTTCCCGGGAGCAGAGCAGCAGGAAGGGAACCTGAGGAGGGACTTCCCAGACCCTGCGCCCTGGAGGACCACTGTGACTGCCTGGCAGGGGGCTCTTAACACGCTCCGGGCACCAGGCTAGAGATGCTCAAGCAATTCCTCAGGGAAGTCTCCCAACAGCCCATCAGGAGGCCAAGTTATTTCCTCATTGTACAGATGGGGAAACTGAGGCTGAGAGCCTCACCTGCATCACCAGCTAGAAAGAGGCTGAGCAGGGACTAGGACCCCTGTTTCTCTGACTTTGGATCATTCCAAACCACTGTCCTGCACTGTGGCCTCCTCGGGCTCAGGGGTCCTGGCCTCCCTGGGGCCTGCACCCTTCTGGCCTCCAGCCATCACTGAACTAAAGGGACAGGGCCACTCCGTCTGCCTGGGGCTGGGTATGGTGGCCGAGGAATGGCCAGCTGTGGGCGCTGTGGGCTCTCCCAGTAGCAAGGACCAGCCTATCCCCCCGCAGAGTGAGGTCTCTCTGGGCATCAGGACCAAAAGTTCTCAGAACTTTAGGGAAAAGAGGTCCCTCTCTCAGCATGGGGGAGCCCTTCTCAGGCAGGCCCAAGGGGTCTAAGAGGCACTGGGTTCAAATCCCGGCTCTGCCACTCTGCAGGGCACAGAGGGGGCAAGTCTCTTTGAGCCTCAGTTTCCTCATCAGTGAAATGAAGACAATAATTGCTCCTCCCCCAAGGAGTTGTGGGGAGGATTCAAGGAGATAGCTCAAGAGGAGAACAGAGGCCCCGGTAAGTGCTCATCACCGCGAGCTGTTCCTGCTGATGTCACCCCACTCAGAGCCCCCTGGGGCCCTTTGCCTCTGCCCACTCTGATCTCCCACCAGGCATGCCCTACTCGCTCTGACTCCGCTGTTCCTCTGGAATGCCTTTCTCCACCCCATCTTGTCCCACGGCAGTCAGCCAGCCAGGTGGGGATCCGGGACCCAGCCCCATCTCTCCTCTCTTGATTCCTCTTCATTAGAGCTAGCAGCTGTTGAGATCTGAGAAGGTGCAGGGCGCTCCAGGTGCAGCCTCAGCGAACTTGTCTGACACCACCATGAAAGGTCGGCTGTCACCCCACTTCACAGGGGAGGAAACCGAGGCTCCAATGGCAGTGCCTCTCCGAGGTCACCAGGGCTCTCTCCCTCATCCCCACTGAGCAGGGCCCCTCCATCGCAGAGGCTGAATGTGCTGGATATGTGGGCTGGGGCTGGCACAGTGCCTGAGGCAGCCATCACTCCTGGAAAACCCTGAGGTGTGCTTTGGGCACGATGACCTTCTCCAAAGCCTCTAGCCCCGTGCTCTGACCTTCTGGCACCTTCTATGACACCTCCACTCTGTCTTGTAAAAGTCACTTCTGCTCACACAAGCTCAAGTGGGTCCTGCTGTTGCAACTGAGAACTCCCCCTGGAGGGAGCATGTTCAAGGAGGTCCCTGTGACTCACTGCACTGACCTAGATGTACTTTCCTGACTGAGGATGGGGCTCTCTGCTTGGAGGGAGAGGGAGCAGGCAGGAGTGTCCAGACCCTCATCATCATCTGTCCTGGATGGCAGGCCAGGCTGCTCAGCTCAGGTGAGTTAGGGAGCAGGAGGGGCATGGGCAAGGCCAAATCGGGGTCAGGTGTGTTAGGGGCGGGGCCAGGGGTGAGGGGAGTGGGAGGGACAGAAGCAACAGGAGCGAGGCCTTCCAGCTGGGCAGGTCACCCCAGGTACCTTCATCCCCTGCATCCTAGCTGCTCCTCCTTCTCCCTCCCTCCCTCAGGTCTCTGTTTCAGGGTCTCTGGACTCCCTGTTCCCAAACAAGATCACAGGGTAGAAGGAGACCTTGGGTGTCAGAGACTGTGACCAACACCTTAACATCACGTTTACAGTATGAGCCAGAATCTCCGCCTCTAGGGATCGGTCCTAAAGAAGTAGAGATTTATGGATGCAGGTGTTCCTTTCAGCACGATGACGGGAGTGAAAAATCAGAAATGATCCGTGTTGCCCAGCAGAGGCTCTTAGGCAATTCTGAGGCCGACGCAGAGGAGGAAGAGGATTGACTGGCCAGGGTCCAGCCCTGGGGAAATCAGGTTCCAGAAGAGCACACTCCCTGCAGTCCTTCCCACACGATAGCCGCAAGTGCACACCCACACACACTTGCACATAGACATACCCATGTGCATACAGATGCACACAGCTGAATGGGCACATGCACACACGTGCACACACACGTGCATACAAAGGCAAAGGACTGAAACGGTGAACACTGCCTGTTAAGGGCACTCCTCAGTTTCCACTTAATTCTTAATTCCCTTAGAATTCATTCTTTTCCTGTAATTAACGTACATTGTCTTTGTAATAAAAACCTTTACAAAGAAAAACGAAATAATGTACTTCAGTCCAAAGATGAGTGATAAATGGATAACATTAACATGTGATTTTAATCTTGTTAGAATTATAAGAGGAATAGAGGCACATTCTATCAAGTTGAAACATCACGCAGGCCTCTAAAGGAGAAGAGAAGCGAGTGGCAATTCCCATCCCCAGAGGTGAGCCCCATGGATGATTTGGTGCGTATCTCTCTGGCTCTGTCTCTCTCTTTCTCTGTCTGTCTCTGTCGCTCTCTCACACACAGATTCATGTTCCTAGATGCATGTCTTCTGGCTGATATCACATATTAGTGGTCTTACAGATGGGACGGATGGATCCCATCGCCTCGCCATGGACAGTAGCGTTCCTTCCAATTGCTTGCTATTGCAACCAGTGCTGTGATGAATAGTCTGGAAAATACATCTTTGAAAAGTTGGGCAGGAATTTCTGTGGGATGAAGTCCTGGGATCAGTACCGCCAGCACAGGCGTGCCCCTGGGGACTGCGATGGGTCCTGCAGGTTGGTCTCCAGAGAGGAGTGTCCTTTCACACTTGTCTCTAGGGGTCTACTGGGGCCTCTGCTTCCTCACATTGTCACCAGGTCTGGTCGTCACCACACTGGAACCCAGCCCGTCTGATGGGGCCCAGTGCCCTCTCCACAGTGTCTCCATGTGCGCGTCTCCTCCTCGGGGAGCTCGCGCATCTCTGACACATGCTGCCCCTGTGTATCACCTCTCGTTGGCGTTGAATGTGTTTGCTCTTTATCTCTTTTTAAAACTCTGACTTTCGAGTGTTTTTTTGGACCACAAGGATGCGTAACATTTCCCTGGCCTTGTGTCATGAGGAATACATTCCGGTTTGTGGTTTGTCTTTCCAGCTTTCTACCCTTTCTTGTTTTTGTTTTGGCCGCAGGAAGAGCAACGCGTTTCGTGTGTGGCTTCTGGCTCTGGTGTCCCACGTAGAACAGCAGTCTGTACCCCAAGATTATGCACATATTTACCAGAAGGGCTTTCTTTGATACATCAAATCTAGACTCCATCTGGGATTTTCCTATCAAATTAGAGAAATTCTATTTCAAATAAAAACAGAAAAGGAAAACCTATCAGGCCGTGCGAAAAGAAATGGGCAGACACACATGGCCACCTACGGCATGATTTCACTTATAAGAAACATGCAGAACAGATTAAAAAAAAAACAAAACAGTGACAGAAAACAGATTAGGGGTTGCCAGGGCCTGAGGGAGAAAGTGGGAGTGAGTGCTTTTAGAACAGGGTGTTCTTTTGGAGAATGAAATATTGTAAACGCATACAGCGGTGATGGCTGCACAGCATTGTGAATGTACTTAATGCTCAGGAAGTGTACAATTTAAAATGAAAAACAGTAAACTGTTAAAAGATGAAAGTGAAATTTATTTTAAATAATCAAGATATAAACAATAAAAAAAGCAATGAAAGGAACCATGAAATAGAGAAACACAATTAGGAGGATGGGGAAGGAAATTGGTGGTAAGGGAGCAGGTGGAACAGGTGGGACTGGAGGTGCTAATGAGGGAGGTTCCCGAGCCAGCTCTCCCAGGCCTCAGAATTTGGCCTCAGCTGCCTCTCTGTCTCATGCAGGCGCCTGTGCAGAGCTTGACTCTCCTTACACAGAGGCTGGGCCCTCAGCCGCCTCCTGATCTCCTGCAGGAGCCTGTGCAGGGGATGGCTCTCCCTGCACAGAGGCTGTAGCCTCAGCTGCCTCCCTGTCTCCTGCAGGAGACTGTGCAAGGGATGGCTCTCCCTGCACGGAGGCTGGGCCCTCTGCTGACTCTCGTTCTCCTGCAGGAGCCTGTGCAGGGCATGGCTCTCCCTGCACAGAGGTTGGGGCCTCAGCTGCCTCCTGTTCTCCTGCAGGAGCCAGTGCAGGGGATGGCTCTCCCTGCTTGGAGGCTGATGCCTCAGCTGCCTCTTGGTTTGTCTTTCCAGCTTTCTACCCTTTCTTGTTTTTGTTTAGGCTGCAGGAAGAGCAACGCATTTCGTGTGTGGCTTCTGGCTTTGGTGTCGCACTTAGAACAGCAGTCTGTACCCCAAGATTATGCACATATTTACCAAAAGGGCTTTCTTTGATACATCAAATCTAGACTCCATCTGGGATTTTCCTATCAAATTAGAGAAATTCTATTTCAAATAAAAACAGAAAAGGAAAACCTATCAGGCCGTGCGAAAATAAATGGGCAGAAAACACATGGCCACCTATGGCATGATTTCACTTATAGGAAACATCCTGAACAGATTTAAAAAAAAAAAGGAAACAGTGACAGAAAACAGATTAGGGGTTGCCAGGGCCTGAGGGAGAAAGTGGGAGTGAGTGCTTTTAGAACAGGGTGTTCTTTTGGAGAATGAAATACTCTAAACGCATACAGAGGTGATGGCTGCACAGCATTGTGAATGTACTTAATGCTCATGAAGTGTACAATTTAAAATGAAAAACAGTAAACTGTTAAAAGATGAAAGTGAAATTTATTTTAAATAATCAAGATATAAACAATAAAAAAAAATCAATGAAAGAAACCAAGAAATAGAGAAACACAATTAGGAGGATGGGGAAGGAAATTGGTGGTAAGGGAGTAGGTGGAACAGGTGGGACTGGAGGTGCTAATGAGGGAGGGTCCTGAGCCAGCTCTCCCAGGCCGCAGAGATTGGCCTCAGCTGCCTCCCTGTGTCCTGCAGGCGCCTGTGCAAGGGATGGCTCTCCCTGCACAGAGGCTGGGGCCTCAGCTGCCTCTCGTTCTCCTCCCTGAGCCTGTGCAGGGCTTGGCTCTCCCTGCACAGAGGCTGGGCCCTCAGCTGCCTCCTGTTCTCCTGCTGGAGGCTGTGCAGGGGATGGCTCTCCCTGCACAGAGGCTGGGCCCTCAGCTGCCTCCTGTTCTCCTGCTGGAGGCTGTGCAGGGGATGGCTCTCCCTGAACAGAGGCTGGGGCCTCAGCTGCCTCCCTGTCTCCTGCAGGAGACTGTGCAGGGGATGGCTCTCCCTGCACAGAGGCTGGGGCCTCAGCTGCCTCCCTGTCTCCTGCAGGAGACTGTGCAGGGGATGGCTCTCCCTGCACAGCGGCTGGGCCCTCAGCTGCCTCCTGTTCTCCTGCCGGAGAGAGTGCAGGGGATGGCTCTCCCAGCACGGAGGCTGGGCCCTCAGCTGCCTCCTGTTCTCCTGCTGGAGGCTGTGCAGGGGATGGCTCTCCCTGCACAGAGGCTGGGCCCTCAGCTGCCTCCTGTTCTCCTGCTGGAGGCTGTGCAGGGGATGGCTCTCCCTGCACAGAGGCTGGGGCCTCAGCTGCCTCCCTGTCTCCTGCAGGAGATTGTGCAGGGGATGGCTCTCCCTGCACAGAGGCTGGGCCCTCAGCTGCCTCCTGTTCTCCTGCAGGAGCCTGTGCAGGGGATGGCTCTCCCTGCACAGAGGCTGGGGCCTCAGCTGCCTCCTGTTCTCCTGCAGGAGGCTGTGCAGGGGATGGCTCTCCCTGCTCAGAGGCTGGGGCCTCAGCTGCCTCCTGGTCTCCTGCAGGAGACTGTGCAGGGTATAGCTCTCCCTGCACAGAGGCTGGGGCCTCAGCTGCCTCCTGGTCTCCTGCCAGAGAGAGTGCAGGGGATGGCTCTCCCTGCACAGAGGCTGGGGCCTCAGCTGCCTCCTGTTCTCCTGCAGGAGACTGTGCAGGGGATGGCTCTCCCTGCACAGAGGCTGGGGCCTCAGCTGCCTCCTGTTCTCCTGCAGGAGCCTGTGCAGGGGATGGCTCTCCCTGCACAGAGGCTGAGGCCTCAGCTGCCTCTTGGAGTCCTGCGGGAGTCTGTGCAGGAGATGTCTGTCCCAGCACGGAGGCAGGGGTCTCAGCTGCCTCCTCGTCTCCTGCAGGAGGCTGTGCAGGGGATGGCCCTCCCTGCACAGAGGTTTGGGCCTCTTCTGCCTCCTGGTATGCTACAGGAGACTCTGCAGGGGATGGCGCTCCCTGCACGGAGGCTGTGGCCTCAGCTGCCTCCTGCGCTGCTGCAGGACATGGTGGGTATGATGGTTTTCCCGGGATTGAAGCTGGGTCTTCTGGTGGCTCTGAGGGTTTTATCACTGTCACTGCAGACCGTCTCCCGGTAGCTGCTGGTCCAGGCCTGTGGGACACCGGCGCCTCCATCGGGGAGATGGATGGAATATCCCCTTCCGCCAGCTCCACACTGATCTTCTTCGTGGAGCTCTGCAAAGACAGTGACTGGCTCCGTCCCAGAGGCATCAGAGCCCTGCCCAGCTGTCCCTGCTGCTCTTCTGCCCTCTGGTCCTAATTCTCCCAGATCAGGCACACACCTGTGTCTGCACATTATTCCACCCCTGAGGAAAGACCTACACCTCAGGGGCTTGGGATAAACCTCAGGCAGAAGGGCACCACCCCGCACTCCACATCCCACCCAGCCGGCCTTGACCTGGGCTTTGAACCTGACCGACCCCCCAAGGCTTCTAACACCTCACCGACTGCTCCTGCTCACGGTGGTCTACCCACATGAACCCGCCCATCCAGGCACACATGGGGAGGGGATGTAGGGCTGCCCAGATGGGACCACAGTGGTAGTCTGGTTTGGAATGGCCTTCCCTGGGCCTCCCGGTGTTACCTTTCCGTCCCTCCGGGTAAACGACCAGAGCCGTCGGCCGCGAGAGGGGCACCAGCATCTGCATCGGTCTTTGGGGGCTTTCCTGGGGCTCCGGCCCCTGGTCATTGGGAAGCAGCAACTAAACATGTTGCTAGAGAAGTGAGCTCGCTTGGGGGCTGTGTTTAGGATGTGGGTGCCTAGTTACCAGGGTTCCAAGTTCTATTGGGCTCTGTGAGGTCACTTCCTGGGATCTCCTTACCTAAGCTTCCTCCTCACACAAGACCTTCCTAAGGGCCCCCCGGGCTGCTGACTGCTCACTCTCCATCTCCACACCCTGTCCAGACACAGTCACACTGACACAGTCCACCCCACAGCCTCTGGGGAGGTCTGGACGCAACCAGGGCCCCAGCTTTGAGGACACAGAGTTGAATTCAGTCCCGCTCCTGCTTCTTGCCAGTGATGTCACCCTGGACAACCCTGCGCCTCTCAGGGCCTCCCCTCTCAGGGTCTCTCCTGTGTTCATGTCCCTCTCTGTAGTGGGGGTCATTCTAGCATCTACTTCCTAGGGATGTCATCAGGTGTATAGACCTAGAGATCCCTTCAGAGTCTGTGAATCCCGTGGGCTGCTCCCACACGTAGCTCCTGCACAGACTTGGCAGTGCAAGGATTACAGAAAGGGCTGGCTGTGGCAGAGAATACAACGCAAAGAGGCTTGGGTCTGCTGGGCGTCTGGGAGAGGCACTTCCCCTCTTGCCTGTTTCCAGTGTTCCTAGGGAGAGTTGAAATGAAATGACGTTCAGACATCATCTCCTTCTGGCTCGCAACCCTCCAGGGCCTCCTGTTATGTTTAGACTCAGGTCCAAGTGCCTGAGTGGTGGTCATCTCAGCCTATGTGGTGGGCAGCCCCCACAACGGCTCCCAGCGTTCCCACTTCCTAGGCACACATCCTATGTAATCCCCGCTCCTCTATGAGAATGGACTTTGCGGCTGGCTTCTAACCAATAGAATAGGGCCGAGTGATGGGATGTCACTTCCACGGTCAGCTTAATGAAAAGTCTGTGACTTCTGTGTGGTTCTGTCTCTCCTGTGTTCATTCTATCTCTCTGTCTCTGTCTCTCTCTCTCTGTCTTTGTCTCTCTCTGTCTCTGTGTCTCTGGCTGTCTGTATCTCTCTTGGTCTCTCCCTGTCTCTCTGTCTCTCTCTTTGTCTCCCTGTCTCTGTCTGTGTCTACTCTCTTTGTCTCTCCTCCCCATCTTTCTATCTCTGTGTGTCACTGTCTCTCTTTCTCTCCCTCTTTCTGTCTCTCTGATCCACTATTCAGGAGAAGCCATATCAGATATTATGAGCTTCCTTCCCTATGACACCCCCTAATGCAAAGAACTGGCAGAGGGTCCCGGCCCACAGACAGAAAAGGCCTGAAACCCCCCATCCAAACTGAATCCTACCACTGCCCCGATACTTGTGAATGATCTCCGAGATGGCTCCTGCCTCTATCGAGCTTCAGTTGAGAACACAGCCCCAGCCTCCTGCTAGACCTTGACGGGGAGCCTCCCAGGTGACCTGAGCCTGGACCCTGGTAGAGACACTGTCAGATGCTCAATGATAGGTCTCGTAAGTGCTAAGTGAGGCTAATGCTGTCACCCAGCATAGACAGCTAGTACCTCCTTCCAGGCCTGGGTCTGGCCCTGCCATCCTCTCTCCCTCACTTCTCTCCTCCCCAGCTCACTCTAGCCACACTGGCTCTTTTCTCACCTCCTCTCTCGTCAAATCCTCTTCTGCCTCCAAGTCTCTGTGCCTTTGAGCTTCGCCCCAGCACGCTGTTTGCAGACAGATGCAGGGCTGGCTTCTCTTGTCCTTCTGCTCAGGGCACAAATGTCCCCAGGGAGGCCCTTTACACCCAGCTAGGGGCTCCAGGCCCTCCCTCCTCCAGCACCCTGCTTCATTGCTCTGTAGCACCTTCTCTTCTTTTTCACATGGATTTGTTCATGATTTTGTCCTTTCCACCTCCAGGCTGTGAGCACCTGGAGGACAGAGACCATGTGGGTGCTTTCAGCACTGCCCTCAGGACTAACATGGGCCCTGCTCAGGGTGAGTGCTGGGGCCACAGTAGCTGAAAGAATCATGAAAGGATCTCAGAGTCCCCTCCCGCCTCTGAGCAGCTCCCATTGTGGACGTGGATGCCAGTAATCAAAGGTGCCTGTTGCTTTGGACAGGGGAACACCCAGAACGAGCCCTGGGCGTCCCTTCCCTGCTCCACTTGCTGCATTGAGCATGAGTGGACACAGGACACCCCTGGTGGTCAGCCCCAGCCTTGCAGCCCCAGGCAGGAAAGCAGAAAGCAAAACACACACCTTTCTTTGTTTGGGGTCCTCAAGGCAGTGGTTCCACCAGGGCCGAGGACGCAAAGGAGCAGGACCTGTGGGCTCCAGGAGGAACGTGAGGGACCTCAGAAGCCTCTCTTGCTCCCCGCTTTCCCTCCACTGGCCCTGGCATGTCCCATTGACTCACAAGGCCTCCTCGCCCCAGCCAGGGCAATGACTCCACCTCACTTCCAAAGGAGGCCCCCAAGGCTCCGACAAGGATGGCCTTGTCCCTGGTCCCCAGACAAGTCGACCAGTGCTCTGCCATGTTCTTCACTGCCCGGGCCCCCAGTCCCCAAGCTCTCAGGCTGCCTTCTGCTCAGCAAGACCTCGAGGGAATGGAATGCATTTTACAAGGACTCAGAGAACAGTGGGTCATGGATGGAGAACGAAGGTCAATAGACTCTTCTACAAGCCTGTGGGACCCTTAGAGTCACCCCATCTATGAACCCCAATTTACAGAGGCGTAAGATCTAGCCTTCTCTGCTGTATCCCCTCCCCCCTAGGGGGTCACATCCTAGTTCCCAGTGCCCAGAGTGGTGGCCACAGGACGCCAGACCTGGTTCTCTACAGGCTGCTCTAGGGATGGCCCCAACCCCTGCATCCCCCTGTGTACCTTGGGGACCCCCTGCCCACCAGTCTGGCATCTCTCCCCTTCATGCTATGGGCCTGGGCATGTTGTTAGGGGACCGGATGCCCATGCCCCATGGCAGAGCTGCCTCCAACCTCTTTCTTCCTTCCTCCTGTCACCTCCCCAGTGAGCACTTCCCTTCTGAGACCGGGCTGGGCATTCAGAGTGTGTGTGTATGCTTGTGTGTGTGAGTGTGTCCACGTGGGGATGCGTATAGCAAAGGGCCCTACATGGGAGGGCGTTGGCAGGGGTCCCCCAGGGTATTAGGGGCTCTCATTCCCAAAGCAAACCCCTTGGAAGTGCTGAGGCTGGCCTAAGAGCTTGGAATGCTCTCTTCCCCTCTGGACTCTGCCCACCTTGTGGCCCCAAGGCCTGTCCCTGCTTCTCCTGGCCTCAGTTTCCCAACTGTCCTGTGAGGGTTGGACACGGAGCAACATCAGCCCCGATGAGCATGGACATGGCCCGGGATCTCCGCCCACATGAGTGTGGCAGGGATACCCTCACGGTCTCACAGGCCTCTCTCCTGTGCGGCAACCAGGCCTCCTGTCCATGGTCAGGCACACAGAGGGGCCCTGCAGACAGCACTTCTGGGTGACACAGCTCGCAGCACACACGTGTAACACAACGGTCCCTTGACATGGCTGCTTTCGTCTGTCCCCTCCCCAGCCAACTGCTCGGTGACCCTCACATCCCCTACGTCACAGGAACACGCCACAGAAGCCAGGTGGGCCACACGGTGCACAGTTGGGTAGGTTGGACATCTGGGGACGTGAGGGTCACTGAATATACACCAACCTCACTGTCCTGGTCCACAGACTCCATCCCAGGGTCCAGCTCCATGCATGGCTGGTCCTGTGGACACGAAGACAGTGGTGGACACAGACCCTGGGCAGGGAGAAGGCCAGGCTGCCCTTTTCCCTCCTCCTCTACACCCCCTCCCTACCACATGAGGTCCAGCCAGTCCCTGCCTGCAGCCCTGGCGGGTGTAGGAGGAGCTGAAGGGAGCCCAGCTGGGCAACTATTGGAGGGAGTTACTGTTATTAGGGAGCCCACTGGGTGCTGAGTGATTGCACCCCATTTTACAGATGACCAGTGGTCCCAGCATTCAAGGTCACTCTGCTCTAAGTGACCAAGTCCAGACGTGAACAGGGGACTAGAAATCCTTGATTTTCACCAGCATTGAGCCCAGCATTGACCATCGAGGCCTTGCCCTGCGTTGGGGCTCCCCCAGCCAGGCGACCTCCTGAGTCCAAGCACTTTGGGCAGCTTCGTCTCCCTGCTTGAATCCCAACACACCCTCCTGAGGTCAGAGTCACTGACCGCATTTTTCATGGAGGAAACTGAGGCTCCGAGAAGACACCACATGACCTTGCCTGTCACAGGGCTGTGAGGTGACCCAGCTGTGGGTTTGACCCCAGGTCAATCTGACCCTAAAGGCTCTGCTAGCACAGGAGCCTGAGGAGGTGGCCTGTGAGCCCAGCACAGAGGTGAGTCCATCCTGGATGGGGGCTCGGGGCAGGGGCACTGCAGGCTAGGAGCTCTGAAGGGGGCAGGGGCTTGGCAGGGTCCTTGGGGAGGAAGGCTTTAGGGAGGGTGGGGTGCGCTGAGGGGTGCACTCTGGGGACGGTGTCTGGACCAGATCACACAGGGCCGTGACTCAGGCAAGGAGTCGGGCTTCACTACAGGTTGGTTGGACTTGAACGAGCAGTCTCATCAGAGCCTCAGGCGGTTAGATCCTAGATTTGGAGGGAGCTCGGTGGGCACCTTATCCACCTCCACTCAAGCCCAGATCCCCAAGAACCAACAGGATGAGAAGGCTGCCTCCATTTCCTCCCGTGTACAGTGGGCACTGTGGCGGTCGCCTACCTCCTGCCTGGGCTGGGCCTGCTGCCTGGAGGGCCCAGAGAGGGCTTCTTGTCAAAGTAGCCATTGAGGACAGGTCTGTGCTCAGAGAGCTCTGAGTGACGGGACCAAGGGCACGTCCCACCAGTGGGCTAAACAAGACGCTCCTGTCCACGTTGCTGTTGTTTACTCCAGGTGGACAGGGATGATGCAGCATCGCCCACCGTGTGGATGGAGAGGGCCAGCGAGGAGCTATGGTTGAAGAGCCTGAGACACGACGCTTGTGTGTGACCAAAGCTGCCGTGGGTGTGGTGGAGGCTGAGGAGGAGGAAGTGCTGCTGGAGGCCAAGATGAAACCAGAGACCATCGGGGACCAGGGGGCGGTTGATTTCCATAACTGTGGGGGGGTGGCATGATCAGCAGAGTCTCTGGACCCGGCAGGACACCCCAGGCCGGCATGCAGCTCCTGGGCTTCTTGGCCCCTTTGTAGGTGTCGCTGGGGAACACTGGTCCCGGGCAAGAAGGGACTGGGAGTGGGCTGTCAGGGAGAATGGGGAGGGCAGCCACCTTCTTTTCCTTGCCGTCAGGGGACTCTGGGTCAAAACTCATGTTGCTCTCCTCTACCTTGGAGCTGGAGGAACCAGCCAAGTGCTCGCTGAGCATTGGACAATGTCCCTGCCACTGAGGTCCTGGCCCCACCTGAGGTGTTCCAGCACTGGGAGTGGGAGCTGTGCCTGGTCCTGAAGCCTGTGTTGGGGCCTGTTGGCTTGGAGGCTGGACGGAAGGGCTGCATTTGCAGAGGTCACGCCCCCTGGGTGAGTGGGGACTCTGGGACACCTGAAGTCACAGATGCAAGTGACCCGCACCTGGGAAGGTGTGAGGGAGGTGCACAGAGGGCAGTGCCTCAGTGGCAGGCAGGGCTTCATGCCCATGGGCAGCACTCCTTGGCAAAGGTCAGCTAGTCCTTTGGACCCTAGAGGGCAGAAGGCACCTAAGGGTCCCAGTGGTCCATGGGAGGCCAGGACAGCCTGCTGACTGGCAGGCATCAGGCCTGCAGCACGAGAGGTTCAGGGTGAAACTGCTCCTGGGTAGCCTGGGCCAGCTGGTTGGACAGAAAAGATGGCCACCTGGTTTTTGTCACTCTAGTCTGTACGTGCTCATCTCCCCAGCTAGCCAGACCCTGGGGAGGGTGGCCCTGTGGCTAAACAGCACTAGGGACTGAGGAGAAGGTGCCCTTGGCAATATCGAGTCCCTCTTCTTCATGTGAAGCAGGGTTGAGCTGGCTCCATGCCTGACCTCACCCCCTTGGTGACGGTGGGCTTCCTCAGGTCAAAGTCATACTAGGCATCGGGTTCATGGCACTGAACACATTGGCATCCTCAGGGGTCTTCAGCATGGGGGGGAGGGGCCAAAGGAGGGTTGGCTGTGCTCAGGACAGCCACACCAGGGACAGGGAAATGCACAGAGACAGGAAGCAGATCAGTGCTTGTCAGGGGGTGGGGGAGTGGATATGGGGGCATGGCTGCTTCATGGGTACAGGGGTTCTGGTGGGGTGAAGCAATGATCTGGAACTAGATAACGGTGACGGTACACAGCATAGAGGATGTAGTTAATGGCCGGCCCTGAATTGTACAACTTGAAGTGATGAAAACATTAAACTTTATTGAATCTAAATTGGAACACATAAAACATAAGAAATCATAAAACATAGAAAAGGGAAAGACATCTCTGGGTGGGGGCTGGAGCCGGCCGGGCCTTAGTTGCTGGCAATGTGGGTGGTGCTGCAGCTGCCCTAGTGCTGGAGCCACTGCTGTGGCTGATGCTGGAGATCCCACCAGCTCTGGCTGTGCAACTGACTCAGGAGCTGGACCTGAGCTGGGGCTAGAGCTGGGTCTGTCTCAGGCGATGGTGCCTGACCTGCTTCTAGAATTGGCTCCGGTCCTGAGACTGACTCTAGCTCTGCCTTATTGACAGATTTGGTGCGGGAGCTAGTGATGGGAATGGCTGCGGCTCTGGAGCTGGTCAAGTGTGGGAGCTGGAGGAGCTCTCGTTCTGGAGCTGGCTGCAACTGAGCTCTGGAGCTGCTGCCAGAGCTCTCACTAGTCCACAGCTGGAGCAGGATCTGCTTCTATGTGGCTCTAACTTTGTAGGTTGAGGTAACTCTGGCTCTGCTGCTGGTGACCGAGCCTTCTCTAGCTCCACAGCTGGTAAACAACGTGTCCTGACCTTTAGATGGTGTCAGTGACATCACCAACCCGTCATGAGCTGTCCATCAGATGATGGGAGCACTCCAGCAAATAGCATCTATTACATTAGTGTTATTTCATCTCAGTTCCAGTTACATATTTATTTTAAATATACTTAGAAGGAGAATAGGATAACAGAAACCATTTACTCTTTGCTGAGATTTAACAGAGCACACCTTATTGATGTCGTTTTTTAAGAAATATTACACAGTGGAAGACACCCTTCTCCTTCCTCTCTCTTTCCTCCCCAAAGGTAACTACTGTCTTGAAGTTAATATATGTATTCTATACACATTTTCTCTTGCAAAAAACAGTTGTCCCCAATTTGCTGAGATTTTTTTATGTGTCTATCAAAGATAGGCTTCTGAGCAGATGCTGTTAAAAACTCTGTCCTTTCAAAGTAAAGATGACAAGTCAACCATTAGTTGAGAAACTACCTGCTTTTTAGACATCATTTTTAAAAGAGAGGTTTGAAAATATCTCCATCATGTTACCATTGATCCTCCCTATTTGGAAGAGTTACATTCTATTAATTTTTAGCAAACACTGCATGAGCCAGACTGAACCAGGGCTCCTAGGGGAAGGACAAGGTTAGGTTTCTGCAGTCTTTGGTCGTGACATGTTTGGGAACCTATCAACGCATAGCCTTGTTTTATGTTTGTCTCTTTTGAAAAGACCTTATTTAGTATAGACTGTAGACACATTATTTGAACTCCCAGCCAATATCACTATCCATAACCCATGCCTGGAGGAAGCTCATCTAACGCAAGTGTTTTCTACATATGGCCCAGCACAGGCTTCCTGTGCTTAGGAACACTACACAACACTTCAGCACTATGTTTGAGGATCATTACAAAGAGGAAAAACAGCAGCAAGAAGCAAAAAAGGTGAAAAACGTACCATTTCATAGACCAGGAAAAGGACACTTGTTGCCCTGAGAGCTGAAACAAGAGTGTCACCTTGTTCTACCTCAGCTGAGAACGTGCGCCTCAGGCAACTCCCACTTTCTGCCACTCTGCACCCGTCCAGGAATTACCAGGGAAAACACAGTGTGTGTTGGGTTTGGATTCACCTGTAAATGTTAGTGACTAGGTGAATTCACGAATATCAAATTACTGAATAAGGAGGATTGACTCTGTTCTGTTGCCAAAAACAATGAGTGTGTGAAACTCATACTTCAGAACTTCAACATGGAAGGCTTTCTCATCTGCTTTAAAATCTACATGAAGAGTTTCATGGTTTTGAGCCATTTGTTAAAAATGTCAAAAACATCTTCTGATTGGTTTAAAAGAACAACTGATTGACCTCAGGAATGGCTGTGTGTACTCACCATCTCTGATTTCTCTCATTCTCTCTTGAACCCATTCCAATGAACCCCCAACACCCCACTACAACTCTTTTTTCCACGGTCACAAGTGACCACCACATTGCTAAATCCTACAGTCATTTGTCAGTCTGTGATTTACTTGATCTACCAGCACTTGACATAACTATTCACTATGTATGTTAATAAAGTCTGGTAATAGCCAATAAATTATTTTGGGACAATCAGATATTCATTTGACAAAATATTAATAAATATTCTATTTGGTCTCACATCACTCCTTAAAAATCAACTCCAAATCTAAATATAATAAACAATAAAAGTTGAATGAATATTAAAAGTATTAGATTGTTTTAAAAAGATTATAGAACATCTTTATATCTTGGATAATAGACAGTCTTGCTAAACGAGACTCAGAAAGCAGAACTCTAGTCGACAAGATTCATAAAACTAACTACAGCAAAATACAACTTTGTAAGACCAAAGGCACCGTAAATTAAGTAAAAAAACAGAAGAAAACACTCCAACATGTAATCAAGGGTTTCTCTGCAGACTATATGAAGAACTCCTGTAAACTAATGAGAGACAAACCATCCAGTGGAAGTGTGGCAAAGGACACGAACAGCCAAACAATTCTCAGTGGAGGAAATATGAAATGCCAGTAACCAAGAAGTGTTCAACCTTCCCAGAGATGACAGAAATACAAAATAAGTCAACAAAGAGACATGCCTTAGATATCAGATTGACAAACATTTACAAAGTTTGTTTCAGGTGTTGGTTACATGGAAAAATGAATCCACTCATACAGTACTGAAGCACAACTTTTGGAGAACAAATTGAAAATACCTGTTGAATTTCTCAAATGAGCATTTTCTATGACTCAGCAGTTCTGTTTATTAGTATCTGCCCAGGAGATACCTTCACACAGATGCAAAAAGAAACATGTATAAGAATATTCTTCATAATATTGTAATAGCAAAAAATGGGGACAACCCAAACGTGCACCAAAAGAAGAATGGTTCAACAAGACGTAGTTTATTCGTAGTAACATGTCAGAGTGACAAAGAATGGAGTAGATCCAAGCAAATTGTTACAGAAGTATCTCCCATACAGTTTTGGGTGAAAAGAGGAGGCTGCAGAATGAGGTGCGTATTATACCATTTTCTTTAAACACACAAAACAAAAAGAAAAGAATATTTTTTCTACAGCGACAGATATATGTGGGGCTGTGGTTAAAGGAGCCTTTAGCTTGATCCATATATAACTTTTAATTAATTAATGTTTTACAAAGGTACTGCTTCATATATTATTTGTATAATGAAAAATTAAAATACATAAGACTAATTAAGTTCATTCTTTCCTACTAGAGAATTTCAGCTACCCCAAAGTAACTAAGAAATCAGAACGTCCACAGGAAAATGTCGGCATAGGTGGGGGACAATTGAGCTTGGCTAACATGAGCAGACATTTTTCATACATTAGGGGAGCTGATATTTTGCTGTAGGACCATCTTTGCCATGCAAACCTTGGGACAAAATTGCAAGTATTTGCCAGGATACAGCCAAGATATAAAACCAACCAGGTCTTGAAAATAAAACGGAAAAGCCCAGTTGTCACTCTAAATCTACCTCTTCATTGGCCAAAACCAGCTTTGAAGCTGTTTTAGCCTGGTTCTCCACGAACAAGAGCCACAAAATTGACGGGCCAGCATCACCACCTCATGGCTCTGCTTCTCATCACAGGGTCCATCACCATACCCTTCGGCCCCCAAATCTCAAACCAAGAGTTCTGTCTTTTGGATATCCCTTCAAAGTTAAATGTTTTAGAAATACAAGAGACCCAAGTAGGGTTATGGATTTTTTAATTTTGACAAGTCAAGATTTTTTAAGAGACTACTATCTATCATCATTGCCAGTTTGTAAAAGAACAGCTATTTAAAACCAAGAAATCAGAAAGGCCATAAACTCATATCAGAAGACAGTCCTGCTTATCAAAGAACAGTTGAAAGTGGTATACACCTTCATAAATATGTAAATATCCCATAACTATATTAATAATTGTGATCATTAGTTAGGCTGTTAAATAGGTCAACTTGACCAGGTCATGAGGTGCCCAGATCGCTGGCTAAACGTTATTTCTGAGGGTGTCTGTAAAAGTGTTTCTGGAAGAGATGAGCAGTTGAACTAGTGGGCTGAGTAAAGCAGATTGCCCTCCCTGTTGTGTGTGGGCCTCATCCAACCCACTGAGGGCCTGAATAGAACAAAAATGCCCAGGAAAGTTGAATTCTCTCTCTCTCTCTCTCTCTCTCTCTCTGCCTGAAGGTTTGAGCTGGGACATCAGTCTTCTCCCGCCCTTGAACTGGAACTCATACCATTGTTGTTCCTGATTCTCAGGCCTCTGGACTCAGACTGGAACTACACCGCCAGCCTTCCTGAGTCTCCAGCTTGCAGACGGAAGATCATGGCACTCCTATGTCTCCTAGTGGTTCTATTTCTCTGGAGAACGCTGATTAACACAATCATATTTACATACTTCTCCTTTATCAATCTGTGTCTCAGCTTTACCAATAAAGGCAGAGCTGGAGACAAGGTCTTGTACATAGATACTTAATTTGGGAGGTACCAGGAGTGAGAGAGCAGGGAGAGGTCATGAGTAATACTGTCCTTCTCATGGAGAGGCAGCCTTCCTTTGATCCTTGTTAATCAGACTGGCCAGACGGCTCTGTCAGGTTCCAGGCACCCCCAGGAAACCACTGCTTGTCTGTCCTCACTCCTCCTTGTGCATGGCCTGAAAATTGGCTCAGAGAACTTATGCAATTCACCAGAGATATACTCAAGTTGGCCTGGCAGAAGAGGCATTGAAAAACAGGCTGACACATGTTCTGGTTCCTTTCATATCAGATTTTATTCTTCCCTTTACTCACTTATTCTTTCAATAAAAAATGTATCAATATTTACCATGTCTTAATAATGATAGCAACATTTACTGAGCGCTTACTATATGCCTGGTACTGTTACTGCTTTATAGGTATTATTTCATTTAATCCTCACAACAGTGTTATGAGGTAAGTGCTTTTAGTATCCCCCATTTTACAGATGAAGAACAAAACACAGAGAAGTTAAATAATGTGCTTGAGGCCACACAGTCAAGAAATGGTGGCGCTCAAATATGACTCGGGAGTTTGGGCTCCTTCCTTACTGCCAGATGTCAACTGTGTTTCAGCTGCTCTGCTTCCAGGTTTGAGGCTCGTGATGGGGCATAGAGAGAAAGAGAATGCACAGCGGGAGACAGGTGGGTGCCATCCCAACCCAACACAGTAAGTCGGATGGAAGTGGGCACCCAGGTGCCATCGGAGCATGGAGGGGTACTCTCACCCCAGAAGTTGGGGCCACTGAGCTGACTCTTGAATGACAGAAAGTGGAGATGGGGCGATGTAAGTTGGGGAGGAGTCCAAGCAGCAGAAATAACAGAAGAATACCACTGGGAACACCACAGAAGTGTAATGGTTTCAAATTTCAGTGCACACGCTCAGGTGGCAAACCATACCATTGCCTTTTTTCTTTGGGACCTTAAAGTCTATTAGGATCCCCCATTCTCTAGGTGTCAGAAATAATCTCCTTCAATGCAGAGGCTGAGTCCACCCTGGCCCTGGGACCGTGTCCTCAACTGGGGGCTTCTGTGGGGCCATGGTATGTATCTGCATGGAGGACAAAGGTGGAGAAACCATCGTTACTCATCATCAGTCCACATGTTTCTGCTGACACTGCCCACAAGGGGTCCTTGACACAGAATACCGACTTGCTTAGTAAGCCTGTCTTATCTCCTGCTTCCTTGACCTTCTGGCTTCCTTCAGTGATGGCTCTCTCTCTGCTCTCCTTCACTGACAAGATTCTCCAAAGACTCTCATCACCATGTCTACACTTCTTCCCCTCCCAGTCTTCATTCACTATTCAACACACAGTGATGTGTATTCGGTTCCTACAACACACCCAAAATCTTCTGCTAAGATCGCCATTGGGTTCCACGTTGCTAAATCCAATAGATGCTCTTCTCTTCATCTTAGCTGATTTCCTGGCTATATTCAACTTTCATGACCCGACACTGTCCTACTTTTCTTTCTACAACGTTGACCACCTCCAAAAGTCATCCCTGATTTTTCTCTCATCTCCTTGATTTTACCTCTCCCCAAACATTTAATCTATCAACAAGTTCTATCAATTGTATTGTCAAAAATTACACATCAAGTCTATCAACTTCTCTGCAGTTCTGCTGCTAACACAGTGGCATATGCTACAATTCTCTCTCCCCTGGATGAGTGAAACAGCCTCTTCACTCATCTCTCTGCTTCCACACTTGCCTCCAACAATCCAGTCTCTGCACAGTAGACGTGGCATCCTCAGTTCTGTGCAACATCTCATCATGTCTGGCTCCAGGAAAATTCAGTTCTGTTTTTCTTATGAAAATCTTTGGTTTTGTAAGATATCCTTGATGTTTTCTGGCATATAGTTTTATTTATCTTCATTTTTACTGTCAAAAGACACATATAATCACACACACACACAGAAACTCTCATTAAGGGCCTATTACTTGTAAATCATTAGCTTGATATAGTGAGACATAAAAAGTAACCTCATTCTCTTAAAAAGTAACTTGATAACAGGGACTCTGGCTTAAGGAGTTCATGAATTGGTTGGAGAAAAAAATAAAACAATGAAAATGTAAGCAAAGAGAAAAAGGTGTAAACAACAGCCACCATAAAATATCATCACAAGATGGCACAAGATTACTTGCCAAATTAAATATGAACAAATTATTTGCTACAGAAATTCATAGGAAGGAAAATACTGGAAGCTGGACTGGAAAGAAAAAACTTCAGGGAAGACAGAAAATAAATTTGAATTGGCCCCTGAAGAATGAGTAGGATTTATAAAAGCACAAAGAATTAAAAAGTCATAAAAGCTCAAGTAAACTAGTTTTGCTAAAGAAGAAAGTATGGTTTACTGGGTCATCAGAAAGAAGGCTCACAACAGAATGAGGTCAGCTCAGCGAGGACCACGAATGCCAGGGTGAGAAGTCTGACTGATTTTATAGGCAATGAGAGCCACTTAAGCATTCGATGTAGGGCTTCCCATGATCAATGTGGTACTTCAGGAAGATTATTCTGGCATGGTGTGAGACTGAAGGATGAGAGGAAGCTGTCACTAATCCACTCAGCCTCCCTATAGGGAGCTCTCATTTTTTTTTTACATAAGCTTTGTGAACAGTTATCCTCCAACAACAGTTTCTGGATGAGCATCTCCAGGATGGTCATGGCTGCACATATCTTGTTTAATTGGAAGAGACCACAGATAACTAAATCACAGGCTGACACATTTATGATGAGACTGAAGAAAACAAGTCTTTACTCAGCCTGTGTCCACTGGGAAAGCAAGAGGTGCCCTCCACTCTGCTCCCTCCTCCCTTACATCCAGACAAAACACCAGCATCTCCAGGCCACCTCCCTTTGTTCCAGTCAGGTTCATCTGATGCTGTTCCTTACCTTCTCCTTATATCTGACGTCACTGCTCATGCTATTAGGTCCTAAGACTTTGGGACTTCAGCTCCTTTGGCCTTGCCTTTCTTTGGCTGTGACAGCAATGGTCATCTCTTTACAGCTGAGACAAAGACCAATTATTTGCATCTTGGTCTCTCCTCTTTACCTTTTAGGGCTTCATCCTCTGGGGCAGATGCTACAGAAAGAAGAACGCCAAAATGCTTTTGCTGTGTGATGACAATAAGTTATTTCTACTCTTCAAAGCCCTGTAGATCTATGGGCAGGTCTGTGCATTCCGTAGAACAATATCTTGAGAATGAAGCTCAAAATGCACTCACTCCCATTCTGTGCCAGGCATAAAATATACCCGCCAGCAGAAAACTAGGGGATTGCAACTCCAACACTTCAGTCTCAGACTTACCTTTAGTTTATTAAACACTTTAAAGGATATAACAGTTAATGATGTATCTTCCTGCTCAAATATTATCAATATCTCCTAATATTTCCAAATAAAATCCTTTGGGAGGAAAGAAACTAATACTTTGGGAGATGTCTTAAGTACCAGTCCCTCATCTAAGCAGTTTTCATACATTATTTATTTCATCTTCTAAAGAACACTTTTAGGTGGGTACTATCCCCATTTTACTGATGAGGAAACTAATGTTGAAGAAGGTTAAGTAATTTGGCCAAGGTAACACAGAATGTAATGAGTGGATTCAACCTAGCCCCATCTTCACTGTACCACCCGGCCCACTCTGCCTTCACATGGCATTCAGGCTCCGAAGAGTATGGCCCCAAACTGCCTCTCCAATCTAGTACACATTTTCCCATCTTTTATTTTGTTATATATAAATCACAGTTGTTTGTCCAATCTAATTTCATGATTTCAAAAACATAACATCATAGAAAACCAACCAGCAGCAGTTGCTAAGCTGAAATACACATACTTTACAACCTAGCAATTCTACTCCTAGGTAAATACCAAGAGAAACTTGCACATATGTTCATCAAAGACAGGTACAGTACTCAGAGCAGCACTACTCACACGAGTCAAAAACAAAAACATGGGCATAACCCAAATATCTATCTACAACAGAAGGGACAGATATTTCTACAAGGAAAATACAAATAGCAATGAGAACAAACCGTAGCCATACACACGTATGAATCTCACAAACATAATGCTGTGTGAAAGAAGCCGGGCACGAAAAAGTATATGCTCTATGATTCCATTTATATGAAGTTCAGAAACAGGCAAAACTTATCTGTCCCACTGGAAGCTGGGACAGAGGTCATCTGCCCCCAGGTGGAGGGGAGCAGATATGACTGAAGAGAGATGACGCCTCAGCACAAATCAAGGTGGTTGCACCAAACTATATTAGCGTCATCGTAGTCTTCACAGGCATGACCTCACGCTGGAAGAAAAAAAAAAAAAAGCCAGTTTTACTAAAGAACATTCTTTTTTTGTTGTGAGGAAGATCAGCCCCGGGCTAACATCCGTGCCCATCTTCCTCTGCTTTATATGGGATGCTGCCACAGCATGGCTCGACAAGCAGTGCGTCGGTGCGTGCCAGGATCCAAACTGGCGAACCCCGGGCCGCCGCAGCGGAGCGCGCTCACTTAACGGCTTGCGCCCGGGGCCGGCCCCTAAAGAACGTTCTTGATGGAGCAGTAATATTATTTTTTTTTAAATTTTATTTATTTATTTATTTTTCCCCCAAAGCCCCAGTAGATAGTTGTATGTCATAGATGCACATCCTTCTAGTTGCTGTATGTGGGACGCGGCCTCAGCATGGCCGGAGAAGCGGTGCCTCAGTGCGCGCCCGGGATCTGAACCCGGGCCGCCAGCAGCGGAGCACGCGCACTTAACCGCTATGCTACGGGGCCGGCCCGTATGTTATTAACTTTATTAAATCTTGACCTTGAATATACCTCTTTTTAATATTTTGATATAATACGTAGTATGTGATGAAATGGGAAGTAGGCGGGAAGCACTTCTGTTACGCACTGAAGGACAATGGCTGTCTTGAGGAGAAGCACTTGTGTGACAATCTGAGCTGACCTAGCCACTCTTGATAGAACGTCATTTTTACTTAAAAGAACGACTGACAAACTGAGGTTATTCAGTTTTGGGTATTTGGCACACATTTTCTCAAAAATTACCTCCAAGAGCCTATCACTTCAAGGAAAACAACTGACAGTATTTGTTGACAATGACAAAATTCAAGCTCTCAGCCAAAATTATGGAAAACTTACACTTGATACAAAGAGCTTGAGAGCTTTCCACTATGTAAGACTTTTCTGATAGGTCGGGGGTGGTGTTAAGCACTGTATGGTATTTTGTTTTGTTTTGTTTTCGTATAATGAAATGTGTCAACACTTGGAAGATCTGCAGAACTCAATGAGCAGAGGTCTAGAATAGTAAATCCTTAGAGACGGAACAGTGGTTGCTTGGGGCTGGGTCAAGTGATGGAGCAGGAATGGGGAGAGATGCTAATGTGCTCGGGGTTTCATTTTGCGGTGTTGAAAATGTTCTAAAATTAGACTGTAGTGATGGTTATAAAACTGTAAATATACTAAAAACTACTGCACTGTGTACTTTAAGTGGGTGAATCGTATGGTATGTGACATATATCTCAAAAAAGTTATAAAATAAAAACTCTACCACCGTAATAACATTGTAACATCTGGAGTTTATTTAAAAAAAACAGGTTGTCAACCCAAAGGCCATGGTTTGCTGACCCCTGTTTTATTGTACAATGTACCATCATCTTTGAGTTTATCATTCTAGAACATCTCTGGTGTCCAGTATTTCAAAGTCTATCTTTAATCTACTATTTTTTTATTCTCCCAACATGCCCTCCTTTTATCTGTGCATCAAAAAAATGTTCTTTAAAGTGAGAATTGCCTCTATTAGTAAAACAAGCTTACTTCTAACCAACACTCCACAATCAACACACACAACAACAACAATAAAAGATATCAGCTGAGGCTACAGTCATCTGAAGACTTGATTGAGGCTGAAGGATCTGCTTCTAAAATTACTCATGTGGCTGTTGGCACGAGGCCTCGGTTCTTCACCTCAAGGATTTCTCCATCTGTTGCCTGAGTTTCCTCATGACATGTCAGCTGACTTCCTCCTGAGCAAGAAATCCAAGAGAGAGCAAGGAAGACACCTCAGTGCCTTTTCTGACCCAGTTTCTGAAATGTACAACATCACTTTCACTTTCTTCTGTTAGGAGTGAGTAGTCAAGTTTTGCCCACACTCAAGGAGAGGGGAATTAGGCTCCACCTTTTGAAGGGAAGAATATCAAAGAATTTGTGGACATATCTTCAAACCACCATAGCCACCTTGGCAGTATACAAACAGGCTCTCATCTCCTCTGTGGGAAGGCAGAGAAACTGGGGACCAGGCCCAAGACTCAATGGTCAGAACAGCCAAACTCCAAAGAAGGATAAATTCCCAACAAAGGTAGGTCTGCTGTACCAAGGTCAGGGCCCGGTTGGGAAAAAGATGGATGGAGTTATCTAGATTGATGTCCCTGAAGATCCTGAATCCCCAGATTCCCCTGAACCCTCTGAGCCTCCAAAGGTAGCCCACTCCTTTCCATTATGCGCTGACCTCCTGTCTCCCACTTGCTTGGAGATGATGCAGAGGCTGCTTCCCCACAAGACAATGTTCACCCACCCACTTCCATCTCAGTGGGGTGTGGATATTCAGGATCTGCCCTTCCTGGCCACCAGGACTTTAATCCCTACAACTGTGATTTAATCTCAAAACTAGGATTAAGTCACAACATAACCCAGCTGCTGACACATTGAGGCTGACAAGGGAGCAAAGGGACTATGCCCCAGGGAGCTACAAAACCTACCCAGCATGGACTAGCATAAGTCAGGAGAGCGTGTGTGAGACTGGAGTCTAGGGTGCTTGATCAAGAGGACTGGAACATAAGTTGAATAAGGGAGAGTTGATCCATTTGCAAGCACCTTGAATCCTTTCCTAGGATCCAAGATTCAACACTCATCAAGAAAATGAATAGGCAAGCTACAGATTGGGGAAAATATTCTCAACACATGTATCTGACAAAAGACTTGTGTCAAGAATATATAAAGAACTTCTACAACTCAATAATAAACAGACAATCCAACTTTTTTAAAAGGACAAAAAACTTGAGTAGACAGTGAACAAAGAAGAAATGGCCAGTGAACACATGAAAAAGTTCTCAACATCATAAGTCATCAGTAAAATGCAAATTAACCCCATGAGATACTTCCACACACCCATTAGGATGGTTAAAATGAAAAAGACCGACAACACCAAGTGTTGGTGAAGATGAGAAACAACTGCAACTCTCATATTTTGGTGTGTAAAATGGTACAATCACTTTAAAAACCTGTTAGGCAGTTTCTTAACTGAAACCCAGCAATTCCACTCCTAGGTATACATCCAAGAGCAACAAAAATTTACGTCCACAAAAAGCCTTGTAGAAGAATGCTTGTAGGAGTTTCATTCACAATAGTGCCAAAATTGAAAACAGCTCAGGCGTCCATCAATAGAAGAGATAAACTGTGGTATGGTCATATAACAGAAAACTACTTTGCAATAAAATGGATTGAATTATTAATAATCATAATTTGCCTTTTTATTCATATATCACATAGTGATTAAATCTCAACCTCTTTGAATCCATTCCCTCATCCATAAAATGCAGCACCTTCCTTGCTCACTCTACAGGACTGTCATGAGGACCAAATTGGTTAAAGTTGGTGAAAGCTCTTGAACTATGTGCTTCACCTTGGAAATATGGTACAGTGGTATAGTCCTAGTTCTAGAATGCTTTAGACTTGCAGTCAAGGAGTTGTTATTTGTGCACTTATCTTACAGTCACATGTCATCATGCCTTGAGGGCAGTAACTTTTACAATTGGCTTTCTTTCACTGGTATTTTGCCTTATTTAAAAAAATATCTTCCCAACAATTTATCACAAATGGTCAAGCAGATCGCACACTAAACACCCAAATACCCACCACCCACATTCTACAATTGCTAACATTTTGCTATATTGCTTTCATCACTTATTTATGCAGATATCCTTCCATCAATCACTGCATGATGGGTCAGTTTATTTTTTATGGTATTTCCTTCTCTTCTCCCTTCTTGACCACATCCTTGATTCTTACCTCTTTGAAGCGTTTCTTTGGCAACCTGCCTGAAAGTAAGATTTCCAATCTCTGGGAAATATAGTCATTTTACACTGATTATGTCTGCCATGTATGGTTACTATTTCATGCACTTACATCTTATTTCTCCACATCAGTGTTTCTGAACCAGGGGTGATTTGTACCCGCCAGGGGACATTTGGTAATATCTGGTGATATTTTGGTTTGTCATGACGTCAGGGTGAGGTTCTGGCATCTGGATACCAGGTTTGTTGCTAATCATTTTATAATAGACAAGGCAGTCCCCACAACAAAGAATGAACCAGCCCCAAATATCAATATTGCCAAAGTCAAGAAACCATGCACTAGATAAGTTATAAGTCCTCCAGCTTAGCAGCTGAGGGTGCCCATTGAAATACAAACCTGGAAAATACCCAAAAAGAATGTTGAATATGTGGTTAGACTGAGAGTGACCAGTCGCAATCTTTCCACCCATGATTTCATTATTCTAGGACACAAGTTACTTTATTCAATAACACTCTGTGGAAACTTCATGACTCCTGGCCTGTGTAGGTTCTGAAAGGGTCTTATTTTCATTGTGGTCCATGAATTTTTTTTGCATAGACAACCCATTTTGAAACACATTCATCCAAGCAGATGCCTTGTGAGGAAGAGTGACTGGTGTGGGCTTACCCATAAACTGTGTCTCTACCCTCCGTTTCCGCTCTGTGGTTTGTTTCTGAGCTGCACCGTATGCTGCTGATTGAACACCCTGAAGACGCAGAGTTAGCACCACAGCCGTTTCTTGTTTCCGGCAGTTCCATAGGCAGTAACGTTTGCGAGGAGATCAAAAGAATTAGCTATGCCCTGCCATAAAATATAGAAAATGTCACTAATGAAAATGGAAAGAGGTGCCTGAAAGTGAATATTCTGTGCCCAAGACCTTTCTCTAGAGATTTGGAACTAAAGAAACACCCTCCTTGGGGATGCTTGTCTTCCTACATATCGAGATGATAGGTGCATTGCAACAGAATGCTTGGGAAATCAACGCAATTGTACAAACCTAGTAGGAAGTAACTGTTCTCCTGTTATCGGGTCGCTTCTCGAAAAACTATGGATGAATACAGCTCTGCCTTCCTGTCCCACATTCTGTCCTTTCTGTCATTATTTTTCATGTATGTGTTGCTTTTCTTGTTCACGGTCTCCCTGTTCTGCTGTCTGCCATTCTCTTACCGTAAATATCCATTGTTAACCAATTGAGTAAAACAACAACTATATTAAAAAATAGTAAAATGAATGGAGTTAATCAATATGGTAAAAGAATCTGGTGAAATATCAGAGACTTCATGTATTGGGCCAGAAAAGAACATCTGTTTTCACCTGTTTACCTACTGAATTAAGCCAAATACATATACGTCTGTGGGCTTCTAGACTGAGGAACTTTTAGGGGGTGGGTGGAAGGAGAGAGAAGCATAGTATCCTCAGTGCAGACTCACAGGCCCTCTTTTGGAAATAGTTTTAACTATTAAAATCTCTCCGAACCTCCCATTCTCCTAGCAATTTGGATAATTATTCTGTATGTGCTCCCTTTTCCTTCGAAAATGAACTAGGATTCCAGTGATCTGGCCTGCTAGCCAGATGATTGAGAGGAAACCCTGGGAGCCATTTGTGATGGTTCTCAACCACCCTTGTATATTAGAATCATTTGACAAGTTAAACTATATAGACAATAGGGCTCTAACCTCAGAGATTCTGATTCATCAGATACCCAAGTATAAGTACATTTTGTACAGCCTTCAAAGTGTTTCTAATGTATGGTCAAGTTTGAGAATCACCAAGCATGAAAAGATATTAAAATATTAGAAAGGATGTCAAACCTTTAAAGAGAGTGTTGCATTCCCATTTCCACACCTTTTTGAGAGACTCACTAAGTCAGAGCAAATCCATTTACTGTTATTCTGATAATTTGTGAAATTCAGCTAGTAAAACACACACTAGAATGGCAATTTGGACATTTTCTTTATACCACAGAGATCTGGGCTTCATAGAAATATGTGTATTTAACTTGGGCAGCCAAGACTTTGAGTGGCTGATAGTTCATGTGACCATGATGTTGACTTAAAGCTAATTATGCATTTATAGATGGTTAGTACAATTTGCCAGTAGTTTTCTCAGGACAAGTCAATATGTAAAAGCCAAAATCAGTTATAAGAGATTTAGTATCTGAATTGACCACTTGAGGGAAATTTTCTGACGTTCAACACATTTAGTATTAAAGAAAGGCATGCTCAACTGAGATTCAGAAAAAAAGGAAATTTTTAATGCCATGACCTATGAGTTATTAAAAGATATAAAGCTGCATTAATTAAAAATGTTGTTCCTGTTAGGGAAATAAGAAAATAGGTGAAACGAAGAGAGCAGAGAGTGTAAGAACTAAATTCATGTGTGTGTGGGATGCCCAGCTCCAGGGCTACAATAGGGCTAATGGTCACTTCCCCAACCAATTCACAAAAAAATTGCAAAATAGTACACAGAATTTCTATACACACCTCACCATGTTTTAGTTATCACATTGGATTTTGAAAAGTAGCATTTTAAATTAGCGGGCATCTAACGAATAAATAGAGCTGGTACATTTAGGTTCGTATTTGGAAAAATATCTACCACACAACATACTGAAAAATGTTGCGTGAGTCTTAAGTATATTCTATGTCTGCCCCTTTTCATGCCCAGTCCACAAGATGATGACGGTATGAAACTCACCTGGACTTCACAGTCTCTGGAAAATTTATTTTTGCCAAGTTGAGAAGAATTAGGGTTGATTTCTAAGAATGAAAAATAGAAGAGAAGCTGGAGAGAGTTACTTCCTCAAGGTCAGGAACTATTTGACCTTACAAGATGAAAAAACATCTCCCCATTTTTCTTCTCACATTCCTGTAGCATCAAGTATCTAAACATGAGACAGGATCAAGTTTTCTAAAAAAAAAAAAAATGTTTTGGAGACCCAGGGAAACAGAGTAGCATTAATGAAGAATGTTTACCTTCAAATGTTCCTGAATATTTCTCTCAAACTCCTTATACCATCTCTATAGACTATTCCCTATACTAGCCACGGTCCCTGTTTTATTATATAAAACAGTGTAACCTATCACCAGCATTGGTGGGCAAGAATTCTTGACATGATTTTTATGGCGTGTCCCCTGCCACCTTTTTTGACTACTGTTGTAGGTTGGGCTAAGGCAGTGGTTCTCAAACTCTGGTGTGCATCAGCACTGCCTGGAGGGCTTGTTCAAACACGCTGCTGGGTCCCATCCACACAGATTTCAATTCAGTAGGTCTGGGCTGGGGCCTGAAAATTTGCATTCCTGACAAATTCCCAAACATTCCACTCTCCTGGCTGACACGGATGCTTCTGCTTCTGAAGCAAAGACAACTCTTACCCAACTTCATTAGTCTCTTCTCCTACCTGAAAGTGAAAATATCCAGTTATCAACTTGCACTCATTTCCTGACAGGACCATTTACAGAAGAAACCCTTGCTTCCTTAGCTTTCCTCAAAGCCATGTGGCATAAGGCCAGACACTTCAATAAGCCCCTTCTAGCATCTTCTTACTGAGACACCGAAGCTTCCCAATGGGAGGTGCACTTTGCTGCAGCACATTAATAAACCTAACACTTTGGACGTCATCTGCATTCCTGGTGGTCCGCAGGCACTGGGCTTTATCAATACTTACCCGTGCGTTCTTCCTCTTCACGTGTGAAGTTTGACTTTCCCTTACTTGGAGCCAAACCGGGTTGAGGGGTACGAAGGTAGCTTCCAATTGGATAGGTCCAATAATTTTGGGGTGGTCAGTCAGTGGCATTCATCCTCATCTGTGGAATGGAGCAAACAGTTCATAATCAAACCAGCTGAATGTATACGCTCCAACTATCCATTGGCAGTGGTGCCCAAGACGTTTCTGTGGACTGACAGCATCAGAAATATTTAGAGATAATTGTTGAAAATATAAATCCCAAAGTAAATCTCAGACCCAGTAAAGCGAATTTCAGAGAAGTTGGGACTCAGAATCTGATGTTTTCAGAAAAACGTTGGGTGATTTCATTCAGCATACAGGTTTGGGAGCCACTGATAAGGACAGCTGGACTGAAGAGATAAGAGATTTTCCTAAGATATTAAGAGCTTAAAAATTATCTGAGTGTATGTTCTTTGGGAGAATTCTTAGCAGTAACAGCCTGCTGTGCACAGAGGTAATAATTCTCCAGTATCATAGAGATAATCAAAATGGGAATAGAAGACTAACTTGTTCATACAATGTCCACATCTAGGACAGGGACTGGATAAATGGGAAAAGTCAACTGTTATGCTGTTACGATTCCCATTTGTTTCCTGGGTTTTAATTTGATAATGTGCACAGGCTTCTCTAGCTGCTTAGTAACGTTTCCAACTATGGATGGCCTTGGGCTTTGATTGAAAACCCTGGTCTCTTAGGCTGTTATTGCAGAATGAGTTAAGACTCTAAGGTGTGGACTACTTTCAACATTCACTGTTATTTTTTTAAAGCAACCAATAAAAGAGAAAAATCAATTGTAGGCCTGGGGTCACATTTCGGTTCTATGACCTGTTTTCTTCCTGGCATCTTTGCTCACTTCGGTAGGTTTTCTCTAGAATTTCACGTCATATTCTAAGGAACTGGTTCAATTTTGCTGCAACTACCTCTGTTCTGATTTTCGAAGGCTGTTACTCTATTTGGACTTACCATTGCAATCTTCTGTGCCATTTGTAAAATTTTCCCTTCCAGGACATGATATAAATCCTGTGTCAGTGGTAGATCCATAACCCTTTGTGATGTTATTGCACGTTGCATTTGGGGGACAAGTAGTGGAGACATTTTCACAGGCACAACAACCGTTAGAGTGGAGGAGAGGATAGGAACTCTGTTTAGACCCTGGGCTGCCTCAAGTCAACTTGAGTCTTGGTTACTTGAATCCTTTTATGTGCTGAGTGTGACACTCGGCAAGTGGTACTCACTTTGTAAACATTTGTTCAATGGATGATCAATGAACATGATTGGTGTTGCCAGCTTATGTTATTAGAAAAAAAAATTTTCTTTCAGCAGGGACTCAAACTCTTTTGGAAAACATTGGAGCAATCCTCTTGAACTGTCCTACTCAAGGTGTGGTCTCTGGACCAGCAGCATCAGCATCACCCGGGAGCTTGTTACAAATGCAAATTTCCTGGCTCCATCCAAGCCCTACTGAATCTAAGTCTGGGTCCTGGGCTAGGAATCTGTTTGAACAAGCTCCCCAGGGGATGACGATGATGCTCAGGCTTGAGAACCTCTGCATCTCAGCTGCTTCTAGAATAAAAGAGTTCTCTCATGAAAACCCTAAGAATTTTTAATAAGACTTGATTTAGAATTTCTTGACCTTTATTTCATTCTTTTACATCAACTCAGTGAGGTGTCATGAGTCACCCTGTCACTATTTAAAGCTATAGTTTTCCATCAGCCAAAATTCCCAGGTTCATATTGGACTTCTTAAACCTCAGATTGTTTTCAACACCAGTTCTGTTTCTAGTTCTTCCTTCTTTATCACCTCACCAAACCTATGACTCATTTTCTCTCTCCTCATGAAGCTTTCTCTCTAATCCCCTCCATCTCCTCTCCTTTTCCCAAGATCCAAGTCCCTTTTATATCTTCTTATCCATTGTCCTATCTCACACCCTTTCTCCATCATCTCTGGAAGCAGATGGCTATGATTCAGGGGGCAGATTTATTTGTATAAGATTTAATTTTTAAATTACTTTTAATTTCATTAGTTGTGATATTGAAACTTTTGTATTTAATCCAAATGAGATAAAATTATAAAGAAAGAGATTCATCCTCTAACATATGATAAAGTAAATAAAAATTTTTAAAAATGTGTGCCAAAACATGCATCTAAATTGTTCACCTGGGAGATTATGCACTCATTTAAATAAAATCACTCCATATAATATCTTTTAATTCTTTTCTCTTCCTTTTATTTTACTTTTTATTTTTCTGGTCTTCTTCCTTTTTTCCTCCCTCTTCACACCTATACAATTTGTCCTTGGACTTTATTACTGAGAAAGACAAGAAAATTCACCTCATTTTCACTTTTTCTTCCAAATAGTATTTTTGAAAAGAAATAAAAGACATACCATCTTCAACTGAAGAAGAAACAACACTTTTAATACCATTTTGTATGATTTCTGACATTTCACTTTGACCAACCACCTGGGGAAAGGATGAAATGATCTGAATCCATTGAGCCCCTATGTAAGCCCTGAGTCCTGAACTCACTAATGCATTGCTTCTGCAGGCCTCTGAAGAAGTGTTCTTCATTGCTGGTGTGCAATAGAGAAGTCATCTTATTTCCAACATTATGATCAGTGTTTGAGTCGGAGGAAATAGAAACAACACTTATTGTGCACTTATTCTGGCGAGTACTGAAACAGGCAGTTTACTGGAGTTATCTTACTTAATCATTGAAGCAGGCCTCTTCATACAGTAACTCTTAAAGCCATTTTAGTGACCAGGAAAATGAGGTTCAAAGAAGTGAAGTCACTTGCCCCTGGTCTCCCAGCTGGTAGATTGCAGGACGGATAGAGTCTGGCATACTAGGGAAAAACCTTCATGGAGGCTATTACAGCACCATGTTTCAATGTGCACGCGCATGATTGTGGACACACAACAGCAGTTGTAATGGGGTCTCATTTTAGGTTTTCCCAGGAGAAACTACTGATGGATAATTCTGGTCTTTAGATTCCATGTAATTTTCAAATTATGTACAAATATTTTGCACCCTCTTATCTTCCTCAACAGCTATAAATCCATATCCTTTCTGAATCTAAATCAGCTTCCATTTTAGCGAGTAATGGAATACTCAAATGCAAATACCGTAGATTTACTTTCCAATGAAAACCTATACATGCTCATTTGATTAAGGTGTTATTTTTAGGGAAAAAAAGAAGTATATTCAAGTAGACAAAAGAGCCATATATATTCTGCGAAATATTGCAAAAATGTTACCTATTGTAGCTGCCCCTCTATGGCCGCAGGAAGTGAGGAAACAGTGAGATTCCTCTCTTCTGGTTATAAAGAGTGAGTATCAGAAGCATTTGAAGGGTCATGATTTTTACATAATGGAAACAATGGACAAAATGCCATTTTGCATTATTTTGTAATAAAGTTACTTATTAATAAAGGAGTGAAGCAATGTGCCTTCTCTCATTTTGCCATTAAGAATCTAGTTAAATGAAGCTTTGATTAAAATAACGCCTATCACTACTAAGCGTTTATCACACATAAGGCATCCCACAAAATGACATTCAGGTGTTCTATTTATTTTATTGCATTTCCTCAAAATAGCCATAGCATGTAAATATTATCATTCCCATATCAAGTTGAGGAAGAAGCAACCTAGAGAGGTTCTATATTCTCCCCAGGTCATCTCTTGGTATCTATGGGAGCAGAGGTTCAAACTCACGATTGTCTACCTGTAGATCAAATAGCGTTGGCCTCCATTCTCTGTGTGATATTCTCTTCATTACTTAAGAAGCTCACTTACCATCTCTATGCCACACTTTCTCCATCGGAAACAGGTTGAGGACAAGGTTTGTCTTTCTTACCTCCAAATGGTTGTAGGATAATATAAAATCACACACAGGGACTGTGTTGAAAACCCAATGCTGTAGAACTGCAAGAGGTACTAACCACTTCCTTCACCATCAACAAACCTTGGGTTGAACACTTTTGAATCTCAACGAAAGCAAGAAAGCAGTAGAGTCCTGAGAGAGAACAAAGATAATTTAGGTTAATAGCTGGCATCCACAAATGCCTTCTGGGTCTTGGAGTCGGCCTGGGGCTGACCTTTTTTGCCATCCTGCACATTGCAGAGTTCAGTACTGTTTCTTAGTTTCCGCCAAACCAGGTGCAGAAGTTCAATTAGGGAAATACAGTGTGCCACTGGCATAACTCCAACATTTCCACTCTAGCCAACGGTCTTTCACATTTTTGATCGTGGAGAGACCATTATAAGAGTGGATAATTGGCCCTTGGGAATCAGATTCAATGTTTATTAAGGGACTGTTTCCTAGGAGTTTCATTCTTTAGAAAATAAAGTATTGCCAAAAAAAAGGCAAAACACGAAAGTTGGACAGAAACTCAAGAGTGAAACAGAGTCAACAATTAGAGGTGTATTCTTATTTAGTTGGGATTGTCACCAATGTCACATTTTAATGACACAGGATTTTAAGGTGCATGTCAGATTAAGTCTGGTGGCTAGTACTTGTGAAGTCTCAATTTTATGATGCCATCTTTGCCATTATTATTTCCTTGACCTTTTCCCTCCCCTCACCTTTACCTCGACACAAACACATACACACACACACAACCACCACCACCATCAACAACAGGGGCGCATGGATGACACAGGATGGATAAGGCGATGCTGCAGCTTAGCAGACTAAAAGAAGACGAGATGATAACAGTGATCTGAAGACAACTGTCTTTTAGGTTCAGCAGTTTATCTGCAGGCTTGAACTGCACGTTAGATCATTTTCTGTTTGGAGTGGGAATAAGCTGCTTAAGCCCTTACCCCAGAAAAGCAGCACTCCTCTTGTAGCCAGAGGTTTGAGCGCTGTTTCCTGACAAAAGTCAGAGACACACCTGATCCCTTATTTCTCCCACCTGTTTCATAGAATCTTCAGCGATGATGGTCTAGTCATGTAAAACAATACACAATTTTCCTTATTACCAAAATTGCATGATCATTTTAGCAGAAAATCAGGTAAGCAAAGAGAAAAAAAATGAAAACTGAGTCAACTGTAAGTTCATCTTTCAAAGATATTCCCTATTAATATTTTGGTGCTTTGTCTTCCAGCCAATTTTCCTCTTATGTAGATAAACATAAAAATTTCATTTCACAACGTTGGTATCCTATAATAGCTAAACTTAGTTTTTGCTCAAAAAATAGACTCCGATTTGATTTTTAATGTCTAGAGTACTTAATTTGAATTTATTATAATAGCTTTAACCAGCATCCTATCAACAGACACTTAAGAGTTTGGAAAATTTTCAATATTATAAATCAGCTTACATGGAAGGTCTTCTTTGGTTCATCATGCATTGGACAAGGTCCCATTTTTCTCAGACATCAGTGGGGAAGGGCAAGTCGGACCTGATTCCAATAACCTTGTGACGGCCTTTTCCCCGGTTAAGGACTCTTGAATCACAAATATCTCCAAAATTTCCAGCATAATAGTTAGAGCTCCGCATACCACTATCTCTGTCTCCTCAAACAGCCCAACATCTTCACCAGCTCCTGTGGCCCCAGAAAAACCACAGTGACACCAGGGACCTCTGCTACAGCAACCAGTTTTTCTGGAAACCACTCCAACCTGGAAGGAAGAGAATAAATCCCCCTTTTTCTGCCTCTGTTTTATGTTTCCTGTGTGACACGACCTCTGCCATTTATACTTGTATGACTTTCCAGGGCTGCTGTAACAAAATAGCACAAAGCGGGTGACTTAAAACAAAAGAAATTCAATCTCTCCCAGTTCTGAGGCCTAGAAATCTGATATCAAAGTAGCAGCAGGCCCTTCCTTGACTCCCCCAGCTTGCGGTGGTGGCCGCTAATCATTGGTGTTCATTGGCTGCAGCTGCAACAGTCCAATCTCTGCCTCTGTCATGAAATGCTGTTTCCTCTCCAACCAGTCATATTGGATTAGAGTCCACACTAATGACCTCATCTTAACTTGATCACATCTGCAAAGACCCTCTTTCCAAATAAG